>NC_045971.1:11592123-11907085 GCF_010909765.2 Amblyraja radiata | reverse complement strand
CAGCTTAAAACTGCCCAGTTTCACAATAAATTGAAAATTGTCGTAAAAAATAGCAATGAAGAGAAAATGATCTTATTGATGGCCCTGCCCTGCAGCAGGGAAGTGATTTGAATGTACTGGTGACATTTCAACAGCAATTGCATTTCCAGTTAAGCTTAAGCTGTGCATACGGTTCTTTATACATCAGCTATTATCATTTTTAAATGAATACATTTCCTAGACTGTAGGATTTCAAAAGACATGAATGAATAATTTGCATCATTGTACAGTCTTCCACTTCCTGGGATAGACCAGAGCTTTTTATAGCCAATGATATGTATCCTTTTCCAAGGAAATGTAAACCCTGATTTTTGTACAGCAACGCCCAACATACATAATAAGATCAGTTTAAGATGCTGTTAATTGAGGAATTATGTCAGCCAGGAAATGCGAGAACTCTGCTCTTCATTTAATCTCCTCCATTCTCCAACCTGATGTAGAAAGAACCTTTGATTTACTTTTTTCATCGCCAACCCCTTTAAAGTATTTGAATGCTGGAGTAGAAATTGAAGTCATCATTTTCGAACTCTGGAAGGGATATTTACTGCAGCTAAAGTTGGTTATGTAGGAACATAAGCAGATTTCATTATGCTGCTGGCCATGTTAAGCAACATTTGAGCGGGTGCAACACAACATTCATGGACATTATCTGCTATAAGACCAGATTTTTTTTTAAACTTTCCATCCCTGACTGACTTGTTCTGCTTTAAAGGGCATAGGCTTAAGGTGAAAGGAAAGTGATTTAAGGAGGACTTCAGGGGCAACATTTTCACTCAGAAGGTATTCCGTATCAGGAATAGGTTGCCAGAGGAAGTTATAGAAGTGGATACTATGACAACTTTTAAAAATACATTTGGACACACAGGTTTAGAATGCTATGGGCCGAATGCAGACAAATTTCACTAGCCCAGCATGCCAACTTGGTCGGCATGGACAAGGTGGGCCGAAAGGCCTGTTTCTGTGCTGTATGTCTCTATATCAGCAGAGGCATTGGTCTACAGAGTTAAAGGAAAGGGGAATTAAAACAGAGAAATAAACTGTCCCTATAAGTGTCTGCCATAATAGGATTACAATAAGATAATGTCAAACCTTGTGATAACATGAATTCTAGTTATGAATATAGGTTAATGTATGAATAATTGAAAGTTTCACTTCAACAGTAAGCAAGATGTGCTATGGTTAGCAGATGTTGTGGTGAGGGCAGCACATTCACAAGCATCTGAATTATAAAAGCCAACAGAACGGTTAGAAAATGTGTAAATAACTTTGTGTACATTGAAGTGTTGGGGTAGGGGTGCAAAAGCGCAAATCTGACATTTAATAAAACCAAGATCTGTAAGTTTGATTGAAAGTTATACATCGTGGCTGACATTATATAACCTCTTTCAAGCTAGATTAACAAATGAAAAACGTTGCAAGTTCAAGCTTTTTACTCATTTAGGCAAGAGTAGGTTGGCTACCTGGCATGGAATCAAAATGTACTGTGGCTTGGAGTTTTGCAGAGATCATATCAGAATTGCAACAGTTCCAGACTGACATAACATCAGATATGAGTTATAATAAGCAGGAATCTGAAGCTAAATAGATTAATTAAATGGACATCATAAGATACATGATTACCTCAAGTACAGTTCATTTCATAATGGTCTGTGAGACTTTACAGACTGAAGATAATTATGGATTTTCATATGAGACGATTTGTTCTCTCTCTTTCTGCATTCTTAAAATTGAGTTAAAACTTTAAATAAAAAAATAAATAGCGAGGGCAAGAGTCCACAGCCCTTAAAATCTACACCAGAGCCTGCTGTGCATGATCATTATGTTAAGGAGATTGAGAAATCATGATAGACAAAAGAGAGAAAGCCAACTTCAGCTGGTAGCAGGAGAAAGAGTGTCGAAGAAGACAATGCAGATCAAATGCAAAGAGGATCATGCAGATCAGTCAGAAGAGGCATGTCTACTAGAAAACATGTCTGCAGCATGAATGTTTATATTGCTAAACATGAACTACGCATGCCCCTTTCCCCATCATTAATGTTGAATTTTTCATGGTGAATTTGAAGGGCATTCTGGCCTTAAGCCACAAAACTATAAGAGGCGTTTGTTAGATTCCAGGCCAGGAAAGAACAAATCCTGATCGTGTCTTGGTGAAGTCGGGCTGCGACTGGTTGATCTTGGTCTCCACAATGATGGTGCACTTCTTGCCATGCATAGTACACTGAACTGGATCACTGGCCTTCACATGGAAGTTCCTTTTCTCACTGGAAACAGGAGATAAAAACATTTAATCAAAATGTCTGTTTTAGGTATTTTCAAGAAATGTTTGAATATTAAATGAATACCATTAATATTAAAACAGTTACATTTTATGAAACATATAATGAGCATGCAAAGGCAAAACTTGCACCATTATAATAAACAGAACCAATACTCATTCAATCCTATTGAATGTGACAATGACCCTTTTTAGCAATAAGTTCTTAATGACAACATCTTAGAGATAGATATTCACTCTTAAAATCAGCAAAACAATTTGGCAAGTTTTCAGGGCTGCCAAGCTAAAGCTGCTTAGTTGTTCATTGTTCTCAACACTCTATATATTTTAAAAGTCTGTAGCTCAGATTTTTATTAAAATGGATCGCAACACATAAACATTTCCAGCAACCTTTCTACAACAGATAGATGCAAGGCCAAGGATGATCAAGCTTTAATGTATTGTCTTTTGAGCTTTTTTCTTAATTGCAATGACATTAGGACAAACAGATGAGCACATTTTATTTAAAATTTAAATCAGTAATGAACAAATGGAAAGAGGCGTGCTTGATTGCAGCCTTGCAAAACTGTGCAAGATAGGCCCCCAGGGATTAATTAATTAGGCATATCTTGAAGTAAAAAGGTTGAAATCGTATTATGAAATGGTACCTCACAAAGGATGTCGGAGTCTGAACATCTCAGAGCAAAAAAAATTTGATTTCCATTGCTGATTTGTGACAGGATTAGGACAGCATTGCCTGGGTATATCAGTTCCTTGTTACTTAGCATTGAAAACATTTAATATTTATCTTTCAGAGTTGGAGAATATACAAAAAAACAAATATCAGGTACTTTATTTGAATATAGTAAATATCAGGTACTTTTAAATATCAGGTACTTTATTTGAATATTGTAAAGAGCATTTGTGAATTTTCAAATGTGGCTTCATATTCAAAGCATAACAAGGCTACATGATAAAAGTTAGAAAAACGTCCAACTGCTAATCTCATATTTTACAGGATCTTGATAACACCACGATCCAGTGTGACTGTGCTTCCCATCAATGCTGGACCATGACAGACTTAAGTGGCTTTTTCACGCGGCGACTTGCCGCAAGAGTGAACCAGAGTTTAACATCGTGGGAACCTCGTGCGATAACAGTACGGCATTCGTGGACCACCGTGGCGCTAACGGCAGGTAATCGTGTAACTTGGTCACTCAGGAGAAAATTCAAGAAAGTTTGAATTTCTCCAAGAGTGACTTGTACACTTGTGGTTGAGCATTGCAACATTATATGGACGTAGTGGCCAGTGCGATATCCGTGCGATATCCGTAATAACTCTTGCGGGTACCGTGGGAACTCCTGCGAACGGTGAGTAACTGAGCAGTTTGATTGTCAGTGCTTGTTTTACCTCATTGTTAAATAAATATATTTTTTACTATCAGATTGATGTCTGCAATTCTTCATTAACACATCACTACAAGATGAATGTCTCTAATGTTATAATCCCTCTCATGCTGAAACACAAAATAGTTGAAGGAAGGTGAAATAATCACATTTTCATTCTTTTTCATTTTTGAGTGTTCAGGTACCTCACTTGCTGAGCTATTTTACTCCAGCAGTTTGTGTCTCTTTTTGTCTAAAGCAGTTTCTAAGACTGTAGGAACTCCGCGGGCCAGGCAGCATCTACGGAGGGAAATGGACAGGCGACACTTTCTTCAGGTTGCCTTATCTCTCTCTCTCCCCCCCCCCTCCCTCCCCCCTACTCCCACCCACACACACAAATGCTGGAGAAACTCAGCGGGTGCAGCAGCATCTATGGAACGAAGGAAATAGGCAACGTTTCGGCCCGAAACGTTGCCTACTTCCTTCGCTCCATAGATGCTGCTGCACCCGCTGAGTTTCTCCAGCATTATTGTGGATCTTCGATTTCCCAGCATCTGCAGTTCCTTCTTAAACACAAATGCACCGAGTTCCTCCAGCATTTCGTGTTTTGCTCAGTATTCCAGCATCCGCTGTCTCCCGCGTCTCCAATAAAACAAAACTACTGTCAAAAGGGTGAAGAATAGGGGCAGAGATAGATACATTCCTGATTAGTGCGGCTGTCAGGAGGTTATGGGGAGAAGGCAAGAGAATGTGGTTGAGAGGGAGAGATAGATCAGCCGCGATTGAATGGCGGAGTGGACTTAATGGACCGAATGGCCTAATTTTGCTCCTATAACTAACAAATATAGTAATTGTTAGGGAAATGTAGTTATTAAAGACGAGGGGGAGCAGAAATGGGCAGTCTGGGATGGCTCGCGAGATACTTGCATAGAGGCACAAAAGTTAAAGAAAGGGCAGATAAACAGAGGGGGGGGGGGATTTCCCTCAGTGCCCATCTGTTACCATTAATTGGACAGTTCGGTCTGTGAAACGCAACACGCCAGCCCCGACATCCAGCCCGGTGGTCAGTCCTTTGAAGATAGACACCAGTTGCTTGGAGCAACTCAGCCGGACAGGCAGCAACTCTGGAGAGAAGGAACGGGTGGCGTTTCGGGTCGAGAGCCTTCTTCAGACTGAGGTCAATCCCCTGCATGGATAACAGGAGTCCCAGCCAACACGACAATCGCCCGCTGCACAGTCTCGGAGCTTCCACTGTGAAAACAGTGCCTACATTTGAGCACTTATGTAACTGAACCATCCTAACACCAACCACAGAGCATTCCTGAACTACTACCTACCTCATTCGAGACCCTCGGACTATCTTAGATCGTATACTCACTGGCTTTATCGAGTTACAGTGTGGAAACCGGCCCTTCGGCTCAACTTGCCCATACCGGCCAAAATGTCCCATCGAAACTAGTCCCATCTGCCTGCGTCTGGTCCATATCCCTCCCAACCTGTCTTATCCATGTACCTGTCTAAATGTTTCTTAAATGTAGGGATGGACCCAGCCTCAACTACCTCCTCTGGCAGCTTGTTCCATACACCCACCACCCTTTGTGCGAAAATGTTACCCCTCACGCAGATTCCTATTAGATCTTCCCCCCTCACCTTGAACCTATGCCCTCTGGTCCTCGAATCCCCTCTGTGGGCAAAGGACATATATTACCCTGGACTCTGTCTATTTCCCTGCCTGTTCGTCTCATGGTTTTGTACACCTCTCAGCCTCTGTCCCCAGTGTGGAGTTAAGGGCTTGTTTATGGGCGCCCTGGGCTGAGAACTCTGGAGGATGGGTTTTAGACTTTATCGGGAATCGAGATAGACCCCGTAATGCAGGAGCAAAGAATCGCAGACGCTAATCTGCATTGGAAAGACACAATATGCGGGAGTAACTCAGCGCTGAAGAAGAGTCCCGACCCGAAACATCATCTATCCATGTTGTCTAGCGATGCTGCCTGACCCGCTGAGTTGCTCCAGCGCTTTGTGTCTTTCCACTAGACCTGTAATAAGTCTCGGCTAGGTGTTTACTGGGATCTCTGGTGTTTAATAGACGTCCTGATGTTGTTTTTGATCGGGTTTACTACTGACAGTATTTAATCCGATCCATACTAAATCATTTCCCCTTCACCTTAAACCTATGTAATCTGGTCCTCGATTCGCCTACTCTGGGCAAGAGACTGTGCATCTACCCGATCGATTCCTCGCATGATTTTAAACATTATCTTGCACACAGCGTTGTTCCCTTCACCATGTATACACCATTTATGGCTCGATTGTTACTATTTATTGTCTGTCTACTGACTGGTTAAACGTTTGAAAGTTTCACCTCTCAGTAGATAATAAAATAAGACAACCATCACGGTCAATGTGAGACAAAGTCTTTATTCCTATTTGACAAAATAAAAAGACGACTTCTTGCACATATTGAGAGACGGTGCATCACACCAAACAACATTTGTCTAAAAAAAAACATATTATTCTTCAGCTCATTAAAGAGCTCGGGTGAAATTCTGACAAAGTTTGTGAATGCACTTTTATCCTCTTCGCACAGCACTTTAAGCAGCTGATCATATTGTCCAAATTGAGGTCTCCGTTGAAAGATGGGCTTCACCCAGTGAGACTTCCTCTTAATTCTCTTTTTTATTAATCTCACCCTTCTGCCTTCACGCAAGCGTTCTCGATGCACATAGTGGGCTGCTGCATACAGCGCGTCAATGAAAATAACCACCATCCTGTACTCGAAAATACTTAGTATAGGCATGTCTCCAAATGAGCCAATTCAACCAAGGGAGGAATATAGTGTGTGAAAAAAACCAATATAGTGTGTGAAAACAAAGTAACATCATTTGTGCCACGTGATTAACAACACTACAGTTCACGATGTTCATTCAAGATTAACGGGAAAGCTCGGGAGACGGACAAGTCACTCGCACAAATAACAGAAATGCCGAGTACCGTGGGAACTCTTTATCTACCCCCCGTTATATCGTGCGAGACTCGTGCTGGACCACGACCACTTCACTCTGGTGACATCTTGCGTCAACTCACCCCGTGAAAAAGCCGCTTTACTCTCTGTGATATCTTGGAGAAACTCAGCGGGTGAGGCAGCATCTACGGAGCGAAGGAAATAGGCAACGTTTCGGGTCAAGACCCTTCTTCAGATTGAAGAAGGGTCTCGATCCGACACGTTGCCTATTTCTTTCACTCCATAGATGCTGCCTCACCCGCTGAGTTTCTCCAGCATTTTTGTCTACCTTCGATTTTCCAGCATCTGCAGTTCCTTCTTAAACACTCTGTGATATCTTAAAAGTTTTCCTTTTGAAGCTCTCCTTGCATAATTTGTTCCATCTTTTTCAAAAATTCAAACCATTACTCAGACCTTAAACAATCCATTGGGCCCAAGTAAACACGACTGCAAGTTAGGCAAACCATCTTTTTTCTTCTTCTTGGTCTAAGTCATTGCTTGTGTATTTCACCATTAAACATGGGTTATCAGCAGATCATGCAATCGATGCATTCATAAATCCCTCCCTCATGCACACTAGAACTATGACAATACAAAATATGTACCTCATGATTTAATGCTCAAACCATATACACATTTTCCCTGCATGGAATCACTTTAAAAGCACTATCGATAACATTTCGAAAATTACAATAAGCAGGCATAAAACCACAACAATATCAACAATATGTATAACCCTTTATTCTCCATACATCTAGAACTAAACAGTTCCATATATATATATATATATACACATTTGAATGTTCACCAAGCTAAAATGATAAACAAAAACTTGCCATTGAAAACACCATTGTTTCAGCCTTAAAATTCACAACATACGGCCCTGGTTCAGGGCCTTCATTCAGCATCAAAGGACAATGGGTTCGAAGTTTCAAAATGATTGCCAAATGAACTATTGAATAATTGGCATGTAGCCATTGTAAATTGGAACAATTTCCATTATAATCTTCAATTTGCCTATTGGGAAATACATGTATAGTCACTTAATCCATGCATTCAAAGATATCCGGACCTTCATTTTCTTACACTTTGCTATATAGTTGCAGCCAGAACTACAGTAGTATCAGTAATGGAAGGAATTTCAGTGATTCTAGGACTGGGGCAGAATGAACACAAGGCAAGAATTCATCTTTCTTTGTTAAATATAAAGAAGGTCGAACAAATTCAGTGAACAAATGTTAGCACAACTCTTGTGCATAATTTGTCAAAAATAAACAATGATAATGTGTTGGGGAATGAAATGCCTGCTTTCTTGCCTCTTGGAATTAATATTCTCCGATGATTTTAATTCAGCTATCATATTCTTGGCCATGTTTCTTTCAGTATGAGTCTTTCAATGTTTAACAAAACATTAACAAAATAGAAAATAAACACCATTAGTTTCTTATTTTTACACGGGCAATGACAGTGCCTTGTTCAAATCTGATCTGATAAGGCTCCTGCCTCCCATCTTGGGTATTTTATTAAATAAAAACGCCACATTGTTGTTGATATACGGTGCATTAACTTGGATAATAAGCTTTTCTTTACTTACACAGTGCAGCTGTACTTGAACTTTCCATTAAGTACTTCAGACTTCGTAATTATTTCCAGACTCATCCCATGACCCTATCTATGAAGAAGTTTTGAGCTTGCAATAATTGCCAACACAAAACTTGAAAGGAAAATAATTTGAATGTGAAGTTTTGAGAATGAGTGAAAGCTGCAATTCCAAATGGAGAGTGTTCTGCTCCAAGGGATTTTACATACATAGACCTCTCAACTCAGTGGGATTTTCTTTTCATCTGTTTCACTTCCCTAACACAATGCATTTTATTCCTGTCCCTATTTTTCCTCTGTTTCAAAAAATCTTCCTGTTGTACCTCAACATTGTAAAATGAAAGGCACTGATGGTCAATTGGATTTTACAGTGTATTATTCAAGTCATTCCTTCACTCCAATCCAAAACAAGATTTCAAGAATATGAAAATACTAATTTCATAATCTTCATCCTCTACATTTTCCACATCCTCATAGCAGTAACATGTGAATTATAACCATATAACCATATAACAATTACAGCACGGAAACAGGCCATCTCGACCCTTCTAGTCCATGCCGAACACATAATCTCCCCTAGTCCCATATACCTGCGCTCAGACCATAACCCTCCATTCCTTTCCCATCCATATAACTATCCAATTTATTTTTAAATGATAAAAACGAACCTGCCTCCACCACCTTCACTGGAAGCTCATTCCACACAGCTACCACTCTCTGAGTAAAGAAGTTCCCCCTCATGTTACCCCTAAACTTCAGTCCCTTAATTCTCAAGTCATGTCCCCTTGTTTGAATCTTCCCTACTCTCAGTGGGAAAAGCTTTTCCACGTCAACTCTGTCTATCCCTCTCATCATTTTAAAAACCTCTATCAAGTCCCCCCTTAACCTTCTGCGCTCCAAAGAATAAAGCCCTAACTTGTTCAACCTTTCTCTGTAACTTAGTTGCTGAAACCCAGGCAACATTCTAGTAAATCTCCTCTGTACTCTCTCTATTTTGTTGACATCCTTCCTATAATTAGGCGACCAAAATTGTACACCATACTCCAGAATTGGCCTCACCAATGCCTTGTACAATTTTAACATTACATCCCAACTTCTATACTCAATGCTCTGATTTATAAAGGCCAGCACACCAAAAGCTTTCTTTACCACCCTATCTACATGAGATTCCACTTTCAGGGAACTGTGCACAGTTATTCCCAGATCCCTCTGTTCACCTACATTCTTCAATTCCCTACCATTTACCATGTACGTCCTATTTTGATTTGTCCTGCCAAGATGTAGCACCTCACACTTATCAGCATTAAACTCCATCTGCCATCTTTCAGCCCACTCTTCCAACTGGCATAAATCTCTCTGTAGACTTTGAAACTCTACTTCATTACCCGCAACCCCACCTATCTTAGTATCATCTGCATACTTACTAATCCAATTTACCACACCATCGTCCAGATCATTGATGTACATGACAAACAACAGTGGACCCAACACAGATCCCTGTGGCACCCCACTCGTCACTGGCCTCCAACCTGACAAACAACCATCCACCATTACTCTCTGGCATCTCCCATTCAGCCACTGTTGAATCCATCTTGCTACTCCACCATTAATACCCAACCATTGAACCTTCTTAACCAACCTTCCATGAGGAACCTTGTCAAAGGCCTTACTGAAGTCCATATACACAACATCCACTGCTTTACCCTCATCAATTTCCCGAGTAACGTCTTCAAAAAATTCAAGAAGATTAGTTAAACATGACCTTCCAGGCACAAATCCATGTTGACTGTTCCTAATCAGACCCTGTTTATCCAGATGCTTATATATATTATCTCTATTATATATTATATATATGTTATATATATTATCTGAATTATAATTTATTCACAAATTTTATAAATTTAATCCAGATGTTCTTGGAAGTAACATATATGCCTTAATACCCCCACGAATTCTATCCTTGATGAAGTTAAAAAAACAACCTGCAAAGACTGAGGACTAACATTTATGCTGATCAAGATGCCAAAATCTATGCTTGTCTCATGTGTCTATGTTTGGCTCATATCCCTCTAAGTATTTCCCATCCTTGTAACTGTCCAAATGTCTTTTAAATGTTGTGATAGTACTTGCCTCATTAACGGCCTGTCCCACTTTCACGACCTAATTCACGACCTTTTTTACTCGTGGACATTTTTCATCAGGCTAGAAAAACGCCGCAGCCTACTTGATGTCACAAGTATCTACGACTAGCATCACGACCAATCTACAACCTCGTGACGACCATGAGTCAAGGGCAAACTCGGCAGAGGTCGTGAATTAGGTTGTGGAAGTGAGACGGCCCTTTAACCTCCTCTGGCAGCTCATTCCATATACCAACCATAAACATGGCATTAATGATCTAGGCATATGGGGTAAAAACAGTTATACTTTATTGAACTCGGATGATCAGCCATAATCATAATGAATGGCCTGCTAATTTCTATGTTTCTAATGCAATTACTCTACAGTTATTCAAGTGAGTTTATTGTCATGTGTCCCTGATAGGACAATGAAATTCTTGCTTTGCTTCAGCACACAGAACATAGTAGGCATTTACTACAAAACAGATCAGTGTGTCCATATACCATAATATAAATATATACACACATGAATAAATAAACTGATGAAGTGCAAATAACAGATAATAGATTATTAATAATCAGAGTTTTGTCCGAGCCAGGTTTAATAGCCTGATGGCTGTGGGGAAGTAGCTATTCCTGAACCTGGTTGTTGCAGTCTTCAGGCTCCTGTACCTTCTACCTGAAGGTAGCAGAGGAGATGAGTGTGTGGCCAGGATGGTGTGGGTCTTTGATGATACTGCCAGCCTTTTTGAGGCAGCGACTGCGATAAATCCCCTCGATGGAAGGAAGGTCAGAGCCGATGATGGACTGGGCAGTGTTTACTACTTTTTGTAGTCTTTTCCTCTCCAGGGCGCTCAAGTTGCCGAACCAAACCACGATGCAACCGGTCAGCGTGCTCTCTACTGTGCACCTGTAGAAGTTAGAGAGAGTCCTCCTTGACAAACCGACTCTCCATAATCTTCTCAGGAAGTAGAGGCGCTGATGAGCTTTCTTAATAATTGCATTAGTGTTCTCGGACCTTGAAGCCTTACAATGCATCTGTTAAACTAAATAGGATTTTACCACTGGTTGTATAATGCACCTCCACAGTTGAGGTGCGTATTCAAGCGGGTGGGATTTTTTTCCCTTTCTATGCAATATCCTGAAAACCTTTTTAGATCCATGTCAGTTTAAGCAGTGAGAGCTTTGCACAAGATTGGCTAGTTAATTAACTGCTCTAATTCTTTTGCAGGGAATCTGTTCCTCAGCTGCTGTTAACATATGTGCTCTACATTACTTAGAGTACAGCAGCCCAGGGTTTCGAATCCTGAAAAATTCCACAGGATCACAAAACAGCTGCCTCTAGGTGGATTTATTGTCCACTTAACCTGAAGGATTGTGCAACATATGGCAAACTACGCCAGACACAATGAGAGCTAGGACCTTTCAATGCATGTGATCAACAGGATGCTTGCTTCATGCTGCAGGTCAGCTGGGGGGAAGTGGTTTAAATACTCGTGTTGTTCAGGTTTCAGTAGTCGGAGGTCATATATTCTGCTTTCTTCAATACAACGAGCACCAATTTGTGTATGGGAATGCGTAACCACTTTTGTATTCACTAAAGCTGAATTTATTTTAAGAGGCTGAGAGGCAGCAAGTGACGGGACACACATTACGAAGCAGCAATGGCTGTAATTAAATGTTTTCTTTGCAGTTCCATGCATTGGACCTCAGCTGTTAAATTAAGCTCATCCAAAGCCAGTCCCAAGCAATTTGTTTTTGCCAGGGGTGAATCTCTCTGAGGCTTGGCAAATGAACCAAAGTGGAATTCAGAAAGCCAAAAGCACAAATTCTGCACTGACTTCATAGCAGAACGGTGTAAAATCTTGGTCGGTCAGCAGTCTGCATAGATTGTGAAACTGCTTCCCAATACTAAATAGTAATAAATACATTTTTAATAAATGCAACCCTTTCGGGGAATAGTGGATGCATTAGTGATCATTTTTCAAAACTCTTTAGATTCTGGAGTAGTTCCTGAGGATTGGAGGGTAGGTAATTAACCCCACTTTTTAAAAAGGGAGGGAGAGAGAAAATGGGGAATTACAGACCAGTTAGTCTAACGTCTGTAGTGGGGAAACGGCTAGAATCAGTTATTAAAGATGGGATAGCAGCAAATTTGGAAAGTGGTGAAATCATTGGACAAAGTCAGCATGGATTTATGAAAGGTAAATCATGTCTGACGAATCATATAGAATTTTTCGAGGATGTAACTAGAGTGGATAAGGGAGAACCAGTGGATGTGTTATATCTGGACTTTCAGAAGGCTTTCGACAAGGTCCCACATAAGAGATTAGTATACAAACTTAAAGCACACGGTATTGGGGGTTCAGTATTGATGTGGATAGAGAACTGGCTGGCAGACAGGAAGCAAAGAGTAGGAGTAAACGGTTCCTTTTCACAATGGCAGGCAGTGACTAGTGGGGTACCGCAAGGCTCAGTGCTGGGACCCCAACTATTTACGATATATATTAATGATTTGGACGAGGGAATTGAATGCAAAATCTCCAAGTTTGCGGATGACACGAAGCTGGGGGGCAGTGTTAGCTGTGAGGAGGATGCTCGGAGGCTGCAAGGTGACTTGGATAGACTGGGTGAGTGGGCAAATGCATGGCAGATGCAGTATAATGTGGATAAATGTGAGGTTATCCACTTTGGTGGCAAAAACAGGAAAGTAGACTATTATCTGAATGGTGGCCGATTAGGAAAAGGGGAGATGCAACGAGACCTGGGTGTCATGGTACACCAGTCATTAAAAGTGGGCATGCAGGTGCAGCAGGCAGTGAAGAAGGCGAATGGTATGTTAGCATTCATAGCAAAAGGATTTGAGTATAGGAGCAGGGAGGTTCTACTGCAGTTATACAGGGTCTTGGTGAGACCACACCTGGAGTATTGCGTACAGTTTTGGTCTCCTAATCTGAGGAGAGACATTCTTGCCATAGAGGGAGTACAGAGAAGGTTCACCAGACTGATTCCTGGGATGTCAGGACTTTCATATGAAGAAAGACTGGATAGACTCGGTTTGTACTGGCTAGAATTTAGAAGATTGAGGGGGGATCTTATAGAAACGCACAAAATTTTTAAGGTGTTGGACAGGCTAGATGCAGGAAGATTGTTCCCGATGTTGGGGAAGTCCAGAACAAGGGGTCACAGTTTAAGGATAAGGGGGAATTTTTTTAGGACCGAGATGAGGAAAACATTTTTCACACAGAGAGTGGTGAATCTCTGGAATTCTCTGCCACAGAAGGTAGTTGAGGCCAGTTCATTGGCTATATTTAAGAGGGAGTTAGATGTGGCCCTTGTGGCTAAAGGGATCAGGGGGCATGGAGAGAAGGCAGGTAGAGGATACCGAGTTGGATGATCAGCCATGGTCATATTGAATAGCTCGAAGGGCCGATGGCCTACTCCTGCACCTATTTTCTATGTTTCTATGTTTCACAAGCTCACTTTTGAGCCTCGTCCTCTGACGTTACCTTCCTTCTGTAAGTATTCTCCTACCTGCTACAGCACTATTTCATTCTCGATGCAACCAGCATCACATTAATTGGTTCTGCCCATGATAGCATTGAGTTGGTCAGTGATGAACATATAGAAGTTTCCACAAAAATCGCAGCCAGATATTGTTCACTGACTTTTCTCTGAATCTCCTTTCCATGGAGAATTTAAGAGTTAATTTTCAATTTGGCTCTGTAACAACTTTGGAATTCTTGCTCAACTGTCAAGATGTTCTTCTCATACACAGTTATGACACTATTAGACAATAGACAATAGACGCGGGAGTAGGCCATTTGGCCCTTCGAGCCAGCACTGCCATTTAATGTGATCATGCTGATCATCCCCAATCAGTACCCCGTTCCTGCCTTCTCCACATATCCCCTGACTACGCTATTTTTAATCTAGCTCTCTTTTGAAAGCATCCAGAGAACCTGCCTCCACTGCCCTCTGAGGCAGAGAATTCCACAGACTCATAACTCTCTGTGAGAAAAAGTGTTTCCTCGTCTCTGTTCTAAATGGCTTTCTCCTTATTCTTAAACGGTGACCCCTGGTTCCCAACATCGGGGACATGTTTCCTGCCTCTAGCATGTCCAAACCCTTAACAATCTTATATTTTTCAATGAGAAATCCTCTCATCCTTCTAAACTCCAGAGTGCACAAGCCCAGCCGCTCCATTCTCTCAGCATATGTCAGTCCCGCCATCCCGGGAATTAACCTTGTAAACCTACGCTGCACTCCCTCAATAGCAAGAATGTCCTTCCTCAAATTAGGGGACCAAAACTGCACACAATACTCCAGGTATAGTCTCACTAGGGCTCTGTACAACTGCAGAAGGACCTCTTTGCTCCTATATTCGACTCCTCTTGTTATAAAGGCCAACATGCCATTCGCTTTCTTCACTGCCTGTTGTACCTGCATGCTTACTTTCATAGACTGATGAACAAGGACCCCCAGATCCTGTTGTACTTCCCTTTTCCCAACTTGACGCCATTTAGATATTGCAACTACAAACTGCCCATTTCAACCATGGTGGTGTGTCTTTTTCATTCATTTTCTGATTTGCTAACTTGGTCAGTACTTACTGTCCATGCATAATTGTTTTTGTGATGGTGAACCACATTCCTGAACTACAGTTCTTCTGGTGAAAGTATTTCCATAATGCTATTGACAATGGAGTATAAAGATTCAGAGCAGTGACATCGAACAAATGATGATAAATGTCCAAGTCAAGAAGGCGTAAACCTTGAAAATGAAGTAGTTATATAAATGTTTGGTATGGATAATGGGTGCCAATCAATTAGGTTTCTTTGGCATGGATAATGACAGTCCTTTTGTGTGCTACTGAAGCTGGTAAGGGAGAGAAAAGAGTGATCCTACACACTTTTGACTTTAGTCTTGCAGATGGTTGAAAGGATTTAGACATCTGGAGCTATGACACTTGCCCAACTATTGATCTGGTCATGTAATCACGGTATTTTGTATGGTGGTCCAGCTGGGTTTCTGGTCGAAAATAGCTCTTTGGTTATTCGGTCATGGCAATGCTATTGAATATCAAGGGTAGGTGGCTGGAGATAACAACTGCCTGGAAATAATACTATTTGTCACATCAGACCAACTATGAATGTCGTTGCATACAGACATGAAGAGCTTTATTTGTTGAGGAGTTGTTAGTGGCATTGCACGCAGTGCTATCATCAACAAACATTCCTGCTTCGTTATGGGGAGAAGGTCATTGATGAAGCAGCTGATAATGGTCAGACTAAGGATATTGTTCTGAGGAACTCTTGCAGTGATGTCCTGGGGCTGGGATGAATGACTCCAATAACCAACTACACAAATATTTTGTTTGATTTGAGTTATGCCTCCAGACATTGCAATACTTCCCCTTCAATGCCCCTTAACATTGGTTTCACTGGAATATTTCAATGCCACATACTCCCGATGCTAACACAGATAAATGCATTTGCTATATATAAACTAGCAAGGACATGGCCAATTTGGTTTGACCTTACCTTCAGTAACTGTCTACCTGCCATTAATTCAATCTACAGCCATGACCTTCATGGCTTGTCCCGCTCAATTAGAGGTGGTGATACCAGGCACCCTTGGCAATTGACAATGAAATTTCCCATCCACGGTATATTCCATCCCCTTGCTAATTTCAGTGCTTCTGCCAAGTATTGTACGACATGGTGAAACACTGATTCATCAGCTAAAGGAGTGAGCAATGTTATAAGATTTCATAGGTTCTGGAGGATGTAGATTCACAAGGCTAGTCCTTCCAGTCTGTATACTATGAGCCATTACCTTTGCTATATTTGTCCAGCTGGTTATAAAGGACACATCCAAGGATTGTGATGGAGGAGTATCTGTCAGACTATTATTTGACTAGACTGTGGGACATGCTCCCAATTTAGGCAGATGTTTGTAAGGGGGACTTCAGAAGTCTGGTTTAACTGCATCCAAATCCCACTGCAGTGGTGCAGCTGGAGAGCTGCTTCCTCACAGTGCCAGAGGCCCAGGTTCGATCCTGACCTTGGGTGCTATCTGTGTGGAGTTTGCACATTCTCCGTTTCCTCCACATGCACCAGTTTCCTCCCACATCCTAAAGTCGTGTGTGTTTGTAGGTCAACTGGAACCTGTAAATTGCACCATGTGCAGGAAGTGAAAGCGAATGTGAGATAACATGGAACTTGTGTGAATGGGTGATCGATGGTCAGTGTGGACTTGGTGGGTCTGTTTCCATTCTATATCTCTAAACTTAATTTAAAAGTTTGATGTCTAGGTCAATGCCACGTAATCCATCCAGTTATTATTTGTGTTGTTTCCACATAGTGGTTATTATGCAACTGAGTGAGTTCCCATTTCAGAAAGCAGTTAGGAGCCAACATTACTGCGGGTCTGAAATTACACATAGGCAAAGACTGGGTAAGGATGACAGATTTCCTTTGTTGAAAGTCGTGTGTGAATCAGATGGATTGTTAAACCAATCTGGCATTTCACGATCATCATTACTAAGACTAATAAAAAAAAAAAAGAAGAAAATTCTAACCAAATTTAAATTCCACATCTGACATAGTGGGATTTGAACTCATGCATGTGAAATGATAGACTGGCCATCAAGATTACTAACTTAGCCACTGCACCATCATCATACCCTTGGGGTTAAAATGATTGGCCTCCATCAACCATTCACTGTCTCCTGTGAAAGTGATATTGTTCACGGGTTCGAGTCAGCAATTTGTCTGCGTTTTCTGAGGGATGCATTCCCTAATCCTGCATTCTCCAATGCTCCTGCACATTCTCAATTTTCATCACTATCACTGGCAACTGTGCTCTCAGCTGTCGTGGCTCTAAGCTATGAAATTCCTTTCATAAACTTCTCCAATTCCTTTCGTTCTCCTTCTATAAGAACAACTCTGACCAAGGCTTTGGATGCTCATCCTAATATCTGTAACTCAGCATCAAAAGCATCTCAGGACATCATACTAGTGGGAAGAAGCTACATAAGGGCAGGATGTTGCACTGCAAAATGGTTATATTATTTCAGTGTTGAATAGCTTGAACTGTTTTATTCCACTAGGCTAGTTAAAAACATGGAGAATAATTATTCATAAGAGCTAAGAAAAAGAAAAGCGCCAAGTATGTAAACGGACATAGTTCTATGGCGTTTTTTTAAGAACAGTGTGTAATACAGATCCATTTCCTAGATGATTAACTGTAAACCACAGAGATAAAACATATGTGGCTCTCGTGAGTTGGAAGTGGCAGCTGCCCATTACAGGAACTTGAACAAAACCACTGAGTGGGTGGGGCAGGACTAATTCAAATTTCAATCAATTCCAATAAGCAACTCGGTACTCCCAGCACCCTACTACATGGATACAAACTTCTCTCAATTTACAGTGTGAATGAAACATAATTGACTCTGGGGCAATTTGCCATAACACTACAACATTACACCCAATACAGTGGCTTGCAAAAGTATTCATACCCCTTGAACTTTTCCACATTTTATCACGTTACAACCACAAACGTAAATGTATTTTATTGGGATTTTATGTGATAGACCAACACAAAGTGGTGCATAATTGTGAAGTGGAAGGAAAATGATACATGGTTTTCAAATGTTTTTACAAATAAAAAACTGAAAAGTGTGGCGTGCAAAAGTGTTTAGCCCCCTTTACTCTGATACCCCTAAATAAAATCCAGTGCAACCAATTGACTACAGAAGTCACCTAATTAGTAAATAGAGTCCACTTGTGTGTAATCTAATCTCAGTATAAATACAGCTGTTCTGTGAAGGCCTCAGAAGTTTGTTAGAGAACATTAGTGAACAAACAGCATCATGAAGCCCAAGGAACACACCAGACAGGTCAGGGATAAAGTTGTGGAGAAGTTTAAAGCAGGGTTAGGTTAAAAAAAAATATCCCAAGCTTTGAACATCTCACGGAGCACTGTTCAATCCATCATCCGAAAATGGAAAGAGTATGGCACAACTGCAAACCTACCAAGACATGGCCGTCCTCCTAAACTGACAAGCCGGGCAAGGAGAGCATTGATCAGAGAAGCAGCCAAGAGGCCCATGGTAACTCTGGAGGAGCTGCAGAGATCCACAGCTCAGGTGGGAGAATCTGTCCACAGGACAACTATTAGTCGTGAACTCCACAAATCGGGCCTTTATGGAAGAGTGGCAAGAAGAAAGCCATTGTTGAAAAAAAGCCATAAGAAGTCCCGTTTGCAGTTTGCCACAAGCCATGTGGGGGACACAGCAAACATGTGGAGGAAGGTGCTCTGGTCAGATGAGACCAAAATCTGTGTGGTTATAGTTCAAGTTAGACTGCTTTAGAAATATGATTATGGAATTGTTAATAAGTATCTGGTCTTGCTGTACCCCATGTAATTTCAGTTCAGGTATATGAAAGAAGTGCCACAGGAATATGCCATTAGATCCTATGAGAGTTGTATTTCAGTTATGTATGAATATCAAGTACTCTCAGAAAAAACGATGATGTGAGATTTGGAGAGCTTTGTCATTATTAAGGCTTTACAATTTTGAAACTGCATATTCAATATGCACATCTCTATAAATGCAAAAAGCACCATTTTTTATTTACCTATTTTTCAGAATCTGATTATTGCAGGCAAGGCGAACATTTTTTTAAAGTGGTCTTCTTCTTAAACTACTACTGCACTTCTTGTGAAATTACTTCCGCAGTAATTTGTGGGAAGGACTTCTAGCATTAGTCCCAGTGACAATACATTAATACTAATTAACTTGCAAATTAGAGTAGTGGGCAAACTGCAGGCTGTGGTGTTCTCATCCACCTAAAGCCTTTGTCCTTCTTAGTAGTTTGTCTATTGAGACCCTGCTGGCAAACAAGGTGCACAGCATGCTTGCCTTCATCAGTTGGGGCATTGAAAATAAAAGTTGGAAAATCATGCTGCAACTGTATAAAACTTTGGTTTAGATACTTACTGTTGTTCAAATCAATGTCTGAATAGGAATATTCAAATGGTTGCTCAGCCATGGATTTACAACAGAACGTATGTGACTGAAGGGGGATAAAAATACTAATCTATCCATTTACTCAAGGTGCTGTATTGAATAAACAATTGTTAAATCTGATCTAATTCTTGGGAAAGTTTTTTGATGTTGACGGCACAGATTTTATATGAGCAGCTTTAGTACACCTCTGCTTTATTGCTGACTGCCTTGGTGCAGTTGTTAACATGCTGCTCATGAGAGTTGTGGTTACTAATACATCTGATACGACTGTAACTACGGTCGTTGCAAAACGTCTGCTCCTGTTGATTGTTATCTGCACATCATGCTGTCTTTCAATGATGCACTGCGACTGTGAAACCACTTCCGAGTGCAGTGTTGAGATCTTACAAAAGTGAAGCAATTCTATAACTGTTTCCTTTTCAACCAGAACCATATTTCTTTATTTCAGGCTTGTTTTTATATGGAGATACAGAAATGCAGCAATTTGCACAAGAGTTTGTTCCCTTAAGCAGTCGATGGTTAGAACCCAACACTGTAGCTTACGTATTAGAGTACAACTGAATTACTCATTTTGCATATTATCCACCAACCCCCCCCCCCCCACTTGTAATTGTGGAATTGTTGTAACTTTTGGTTTGTTTTCACTGGAGCATTGGAAGTTGATGGGTGATCTGATGGAAGTATATAACATTTTGAGAGGCATAGGCAGAGTAGATTGCTAGTCTTTCCCAGGATGGAAATCACAAATTCTAGAAGGCTTGGGTTTAAAGTGAGAGAGATAAATTTGAAATGCAATTAGTGATGCAATGTGTTTTTACGCAGAGGGTGGTAAGTGCCTGGAACACGCTGCAATGCTAAATGGTAGAAGCAGCTATAAAAGTCACATTTAAGATGCATTTAGGTAATCACATGAACAAGCTGGGACTAGAGGGATATGGAGCCAGTTCAGGCAAATGGGATTCGTATGGATTGGCATCATGGAATCATCAGCACAGACATCATGGAAATAACTTACATAATGACATATGGGCCGAGATGGCCTGTTTCTGTGCTGTAATTGTTATATGGTTATATGGTTATATGATAATCATCTACATGACGAAAGTCTCTAACCATATGCTCTTGGCATTTAATGAGATTATCACTTTTGACGCCTCTTAATTTACTGAAATAATCACCGTCAAGAAACATTGATGGCGATTAATTGGCATATAAATGTCATTGCATTATAGTCAAGATCAATGCCCGGGTATTTGTTCTAAGTGGCCCATTCTATATTTCTTCAAAGTCTCCTACTACCTACAAAGTCAGGTCAAAAGCATGGAATGTTATTCTCTACTTGCCTGGATGCATTGGCATGGAACAACACTCAACCAGTTCAAGACCACCCAAAATAAAGAAATCCACTTGCTTGACACCTGGAAGGACAAAATGTAGCCCTGTTCATTGCTAGTGAATAGAAAACTGCAATATTTGTCACAGGATGCCTTGTAACCACTTGTCAATGTTATTTTGCTCAACACCAAGGATGATGGGACATCATCTTAATATACATATATCACTCTTCTTTCTTCTGTATGGGATATGTATCAAGCTAAACTTGGAAGTAGCATCAATAATAGGCCAAGTTGACAAACATCTTCCCACACACAATTTGATTAATGCAAAGTGTGGTACTGTAACACTTCATCCAGAACATGTGAAACATTTGACTTTATTTAAAATAATTGCTTAGTTAAATTTTGCAAGGGACTGTTGACAGAAATCTGTAAATATTAAAAACTCTTAACATAGGCCAATTAAAAAGATGTTGAAAATAATAACTAGTGCAGTCTGGGACATCTGGTGAGGTGGACAAGCTCCAAATGGCAGGTAAGCCTCAGAAATCACACAACAATGCCTTGATGGCCTCTAGTCTTGACATTTCCACCCTAGGAATAAAAATATGACTGTCTACCCTATTTATGCCTCTCACAGTTTTATATACTTCTGTCAGATTCACCCTCAAGGTATGATGTCCACAGAAAACAATCCAAGGGGAAAGTTTAAAGAAGATGTTCGGGGTATGTTTTTTTTTTAACACATAGAGAGTGAAGGATGCCTAGAGTGGGCTGCCAAGGGTGGTGGTGGAAGCAGATATGACCATGGCATTTAAGAGACTTTTAGATGGGCACATGGACTTGTAATGATGCATGGTTATGGATCACATGTAGGCAGAGAAGATTAGTTTATGTTCCTCTTCAGTACAGACATTGTGGACTGAAGGGCCTGTTCCTGTGCTGCACTGTTCCATGTACAGCTCACCAGCATACTTGTTTCAAGCTAGTGTACAGTTAAATCTCAAATCCTCATTTACACAGATTTGATTTATAGAGCCTGTGTAATAATGATGATAAGATCTGATCTTTTCAACTTAAAAGCAGCATGAAATTCAATTGCTATCATTAGTCTGTTTCAGTGTCACTTGTCCTAGTTTTTTTCATCGCCTGCTCGATAAGTTTTTGTATAGACAGATTAAATTTTAAAGTTAAGACCAGTCAGAACGATTTAGATGAGAATACTCTATTGCAAAGAGTGAGATCTAGCAGGGTTTTTATTGGCAAGAGATAGAGCAAAGCAACAGACTGTTACTAGTTGCCTGCCAAACACCTGTCACAGTCTGGAAAACTAGGCATATCCCGCAGCTCCGCTCTTACTCTATATCCCGCAGCTCCGTTCTTAGTCTCCCTCCCCCTATTCTTAACAAGGACGGAGTCCCCCTTGTCCTCACACCCATCAGCCGTCGCATACAACATATAATTCTCCGACATTTTCGCCACTTGCCACATCTTCAAATCTCCTCCCCTTTCAGCTTTCCGCAGACCGCTCCCTCTGTAACTCCCTGGTCAATTCGTCCCTTCCCACCCACACCACCCCCTCCCCGAGCACTTTCCCCTGTAACTGCAGGAAATGCAACACTTGTCTCTATACCTCCCCCCTTGACTCCATCCAAGGACCCAATCAATGTTTCCAGGTGAGGCGGAGGTTCACCTGCACCTCCTCCAACCTCATCTGCTGCATCCGATGTTCTAAGTGTCAACTTCTCTGCATCAGTGAGACCAAGCTCAGGCTCTGCGATTGCTTCGCTGAACACCTCTGCTCAGTCCGTGTTAACCAACCTGATCGCCCGGTTGCTCAGCACAGCAACTCCCCCTCCAATTCCCAATCTGACCTTTCTGTCCTGGGCCTCCTCCATTGCCAGAGTGAGGCCCAGTGCAAATTGGAGGAACAGCACCTCATATTTCGCTTGGGTAGTTTACACCCCAGCGGTATAAACATTGACTTCTTTAATTTTAGATAGCCCTTGCTTTCTCCCTCCTTCCCCTCCCCCGTCCCAGTTCTCCTATGTCCTATTGTCTCCACCTACTTCCTTTCTTCCCCCCCCCCCCCCTCACCCCCCACATCAGTCTGAAGAAGGGTCTTGACCAAAAATGTCGCTTAGTCCTTCTCTCCATAGATGCTGCCTCACCCGCTGAGTTTCTTCAGCATTTGTTGTCTATCTTGTCAAGTCACATTGATCTTTTCTTCAAAACTAAGGTCCTGCAAACTGGATGATGTCATTTGTTGAGACATGCAGGTCCTCAAACACCCGCAGTGAATAAGGGGCAAAGAAATGAACGTTTGAAATACTGGTCCTAAACAATCAGTCCTTTTGAGCACAATGTGACAATGAATTATCATCAGTTATCAGTAGATGTATGATTTATACATCATTAATAAAGGTTGCATAGTTAACTCAAGAAAAATTAAAAAAAGAGCTTTGGATACTTATCTTGCAGAATAATGTATACTTATAAAGCAAAAACATCCACCCTATAATAGTTTGCAGGATGAAAATGAAAACTTAAACCTGTGGCTGATTAATCAATTAGAATTTAAATGTCCTATTCTACAAAATACAGTAAAACACAAAAATAGGCTTTTTGGCCTATCGATATTCTCCTTCAGATAATTCCACCATCTAAATTACTGTTTGCAGTAGCAGACTCCATGGTTTAATCCCTCGGTTTACATAAGTTTTTGTCTGGATTTATGCATGAATATCAGAAAGTCATAATCTGTTCTATCCACATGTAAAAATGTTCTCTTTGTGCTATTCAATCAAATTCTTCCATAGTGCGAAAAGTCTTACTCATGTCACACATTGGCTTTACCTTTCCTAGTGTAAACAGCCTCAGGCTGCTTATAACTATATCCACAGAGTGTATCATTCTCCAATCTCAACGAAGGCCAGTAAATCTTTTTCCAGATGTCTGGGAATGGACCATTAATTTGAACACATTGCTGATTGACTTTCTTTCTGTTGCTGCTCCCCATGGAAGGGTGAGTGAAGTTTGAATAAAGTTTGAATGAAGTTTGAAGCAAAGTCTGAGAGGCCAGACCTCGTTTTCACTCCCCATCCCTACTCCCCTTTGACATGATGCAAATTTTGGACAATTGACGTTGTAGACCATTATTGATTGACACAATTCACATTTTTAATCTATTGAAATGCATCTAACAGCTGCTGGGACAAACACATGATTCATCGAAAACCCTTCATTTTAACTTGGCTCTTTCGTCACTGCTGTATACCACCTTTCTGCAATGAAATACATTGGGTTGGTTTGGGAATGATCTGGCCTGCTGCACATGCTAGCTCCAAGCTTTTTCCAGAGCTGCACTAACTCTTTACTGCTCTGTAATACCGACTGACTTTGAGCTCTGGATGCAGCAGCTGCCCTGTGAGTTGCAATTACGTCTTGGGCTGCCGTCAAAGGTCTTTAGAATCTTGTTGAATGTCTCAGATAATTAGTGACATTTAAAAGCAATTATAGCTGACACGTACTGCATCACTTGTTTTCTCTTTCAGTTTTATTATTCACTGAACGCTACAGTCTGTGCTGAAACCTAACTTCCTACATGATCTCAGGAACTTTAACTATGTGTGAATCAAGAAAGTACATGCTGCAGGTTTCTCATGTTGTAGAGATGTTGAAAAGTCCAATGTGATTTTCATTCATCCTCACAGCGATCTCACATCTCATCTGTGCTTTCCCTCCCTGCAAATTCAACTGGTCCTTCTCATCTTCTGTCCTATCCAAAATTCAGCTGGTTCCATCTTAACTCACTTCTGGGTTTTTTTTTTACATTCTGTCTGTGCTCACTAACCTACAGTGACTCCCAGTGCAGAAATACCGAAAGCATAAAATATTTATATTTCGCCTTGCAGTTCCTTATCGCTGTTAAACGTTTCAACCCTATAACCTTTTGAGAAATCTGCATTCCTTCAATTCAGACTTGTCGTAACACAACACAAAATGGATGAGATTGGGAGACCAATGGTGAGACAAGCTAACAATTACTGATTATTTGGAGAAACAGCATCAATGCTAGGTTGTTAAACATCAGTTATCTGAGCCAATTTACCCCCCAAATTTTAAAAATAAATTATTAAAACTAATAATTTTGACAAATTCTCTTTTGCACTCCCCCTTCCTATAACATCTGTGGGTGTAGGCCCAATTGCGTCCCTCTCGCTCAAGATATGGAGTCATCTCAGGAAAAACTTTGGTTTACAAGGCCCTTCCATCTTGACCCCACTGCTTAAAAACCACATCTTTAAACCTTCAAGTACAGACCACGCATTCAAAACCTGGCACAGCAACGGTATCAGTAGTATCAAAAACCTATACAAGGATGGCATCTTTTCGTCTTTTGCGGAGCTCTCGTCCAACTATAGCCTCCCAAACTCCCACCTTTTTCATTTTTTCCAGATTAGGGATTTTGTGAAGAAGACATTCCCCCATTTCCCAAATCGCCCCCCTGAAACCCTGACCGATACCATCTTAGCTCTAGATCCCAACCGGAAGAAATGCATCTCTGTTTTGTATAACTTGTTAGGGTCGGTTATATTGAAACCTCATACCTCATTAAAAGCTGCGTGGGAGGGTGAGCTGAATACGAAACTAACAGACCAGCAATGGGACTCTGCCTTGGATTTGATCCATTCTTCCTCCATATGTGCCCGTCATGGCCTAATCCAATGCAAAGTCCTTCACAAAGTCCACTACACAAATGCAAGATTATCTAGAATTTACCCCGCTGTTAGAGACCCCTGCAACAGATGCAATCAATCCCCTGCCAACCATAGCCATATGTTTTGGTCTTGCCCTAAACTAGCAGCCTTTTGGAGGAGTGCTTTCGACTTGATAAGCAGAGCCTACGGCCAGACTATTCCCCCAAACCCACTGTCAGCCATTTTCGGTACCCCTCCCAACACCAACCTCTCTGTTGCGGTGAAACGGGTTCTAGCTTTTACAACCTTGTTAGCCCGGAGACTGATCTTGCTTAACTGGAGGCTCACCTGTCCCCCGACACACGCCCGCTGGATTAAGGAGGTGCTTTACAATTTAAAGCTTGAAAAACTTAGGTTCTCTCTCAAAGGCTCTACCAAGACATTCCTAGATACATGGAACCCTTTCTTGGAACTTGTTAACTCTCTCAACTTGTACCCGGACTCGGAGGAGGACTGAGTGCTCTCCACCATTGTTCTGCTCTACTGCAGCTGCTCTCCCCTTAACCCCCCCCCCCCCTCCCCACACTTATTTATTTAATTACTTACTTATTTACTGTTATTAGTGACCTTTTTTTAAATTTATTTTTTAGTACTTTTTGTTTTGTTTATCTTACCATATTTGTGTGGATGTGTACGTATGTGAGTGTTGTTTGTCCCCGTTTGGTTCCGACCTGATCCGGGTGGGTTGAAGGTGGGTAAGGGTAAGGGCTTTGAGGGTAGCTTACATACTGTTGCACAATTATGCCTTGACTGTCACTGTCTGTTATCATTGTATGTATGCAAATTGCTGTGAAATTCAAATAAAAAGATTTAAATCAAGAGTTCAAAAAAAAAAAAAAAGGCAAAAATAACGGCAAAAATCCTAATTTTGTTGGTGACACCAATCATCAACCATTGAGCCTGATACTTGAGACAAAACATTCTCTTCTCAGTTAATTCTTACTTGAGACTTGTTGATTTTATATCAAACTCTCTAATTTTCTAGATTATAAAGTGAGCTATAATGGAGCTCTTATTACAACCACAACTACAGACCTATTCCTGACCTCTTTTGTTACTGACATTAAGAAATAGAAGAAAGCAGAGAGGGAGAGACAGGTATAAGGGAAGTGTAGGGTCATGAAGCAGCAGAGAGGAATGTTGAGGCACATGGATGGAGAGAAGTGCATGGCTACTCAGGACAAACGTGAACCAGCAACACACTTGTTCAAAGAGATATGCAGAGTCACATGAATTAGAAACCTACAATGCAACAGGCAGAGTGTGCTAACACTTCAGAGAGAAAGAGTCACAGAGTTATGAGGAAAAAGCATGGTAAAAGGCCCTTCGGCCAAACGTCTATGCTAACCAAGATGCCCATAAAGCTACTCCTATTTGCCCATATTTGGTTCATATCCCTCCAAACCTTTCCTATTAATGTACCTGTCCAAGTGCATTTTAAATGTTGTTATTGTACGTGCCTCAACTACTTCATCTGGCAGCTCATTCCATATCCCATCATCCTCTGAATGAAAAGTTGCCCGTCAGGTTCCTATTAAATCTGTACCTTTGTCCTCTGGTTCTTGATTCCCCTACCCTGGGTAAAACACTCTGTACATTCACCCTATCAATTCCCTTCATGATTTTGTACACCCTTATATGATCACCCCCTTAGCCTCCGGCATTCCAAGGAATAAAGTCTTAGCTTTCCCAATCTCCCCCTGTACCTCAGACCCTTGAGACCTGGCAACATCATCATATGTTTTTATTTACCCTAAACTTCACATATAAGAGCACAATACCTTGAGCGGCACTGCACAAACATAGCCTGCACAAACGCTTAATTTGTAGTTTTACTAGGATTTTTCAAATTTCTGACCTACAGCAGTGACAAAGAATAGCGTTAATGTAACACTTCTAATGTGCAAACACAAGCTGACTATATAAATGACTGAGCAGGATGAAAATGGGAGCATGATGAATGCAGTCACAACCAGCTGGACAAAGATGAAGGGATATAGGAGGAGCATGGTATGACTGACTGTCTCAAACGGTATACTCAGTTAATTGAAGATCAGTTGGACTGTTTACCGTTATCACATTCAGAGAAGGGATGTACTGGGGTGGAGGTTTGGAGGAACAACAGGTTCAAAGTTTCTTTAAACTATGTATTTGTAAGGCTATAACTGTTGCCTTTATACATTCTTAGGAAACACTTACAACTAATTACAGACCACATCCTTCCACCTGAACATTACTGGAAGCTGAACAAGATCATATGTAAACTTGGTGCTGCAGTTGGCCTTAACATGACGTTTTAACCACAAATCTGCCCCATCACTAAGACAGCCACTTCCATCTGCAGACAACCCTGCCTCAGACTTAATCATTCTAATGCTTTTCTGGCCTGTCTTCCATCTTCCACCCACAGAAAATTCACTTCATGCCAAATTCTGCTGGCTGTATCACAATTCACATCCGGCCCAACTGATCCATTACCCTTGTGTACAGCAAATGTGTTCCAGTGCAGTTTTTTTCCCTCTACCACCCTCATTCATCTTCCTCCATTGACACCCCTTCAGATAAATTAGCCTTGATTAACAAGCATTCATTACCCTCTATTTGACTGCACTGAAAGTGTCACCTGGTAGTTTTGAAATCTCAGTTCACCATCCTCCATTCCCCACACCCTCAACTTCACTGCAACTTAAAAACATGCTTGTTCTCCATTTCCCCCCCCAATTCTGATGGTCATTGACCTGAAATGTTAATTCTGTTCCTCTCTGCACAATTGTTGCCTCACTTGCTAAATATATTCAACTAATTAATTGATATTAACTAGCAGTTTTGCATAAAAATTGCAAAGACAAAATGAACCAAATTTGCCATTATTATACTGCAGATTTATGTAATTTTTCGTCAGAAGCTGAGAGATGGCTGGAATCTGCCTTAATGTTCATTAACTCGTCAGTATGTTGGTTAAATGGCATATGCCTATCCATAGTAATTACCTGTGAATATCATACCAGATGAAGGCAGAATTGGACATTGTTGCTTAGCTTTCCTCAGTCAAATGCATATCAACACTGTTCACACCCAAATATAACAATCTATTGGGTAGCATGAGTTGCTGATTGAAAAGCGGGTGAGAAAAATTGATTGGGGAAAGGACAGCCACAGCACTGCTTTAAAACAAAGCAACACAGTGAGGTGATCAAATTTTGGCTTGATTCGTATTTGGATAGCTTCCAAGTGAAGCTGTTTTGACAAAATAAAACGAAGCAGAATAGGAGCTACTTAAACAACATTCATGAATTTCTTAATGCTATAGGATGCCATTGTATGGTATGCAAACTGGTTTAATTGGCTTCTTGTAAAACAGGTACCAAAACAAGAGAAAAACACATCTGAAAGAAACAGGATGAGGCATATAAATAAAATGTGCAAAGCAATGATTGATCTCTGATCCACAAACATCTGTATAGCCTTAACTGATTTAATTTGTGCACTCGTTTGTACTCATTAACATTCAGGAAGTGATTACCAACTTCTTATTTGCATAAACCTTTGTCTTGCTTCAGAAAAACAACTCTTGTCCTTCTTGTTTATCATATTGTTTACAGTGTACTATGTTTACATATTCTGTTGTGCTGCAGCAAAAAGGAATTTCATTGTTCTATCTGGGACATAAAACACTCTTGACTTGTCTGAAGAAGGGTCTTGACCCGAAACGTCACCCATTCCTTCTCTCCAGAGATACTGCCTATCCTGCTGAGTTACTCCAGCATTTTGCATTTCACATTTCACTCCACCTCTCTCTGTAACTGACACTTCTCACTCCCTTACATTTCTAGTCTTAAGGGCCTGTCCCACCAGCATGCGATTGCATGCGTCTAGCGCGACCAAACGTGGTCGCTTGAGGCGTACGGCCTCGCGGGGCCGGTCCCAATTCGAACCGCGGAGGCGTATGGAGTTGTGCGGGGCTGGACCCGACACCATACTCACCAATCAGCTGGGCAGGAGGCGGGCCGACTGAATTTGGACGTCGCACGGCGTCGGGTGGTGACGTCATCACGCAACGGCACGCCAGGCGGTGACGTCATCGCGCAACGCCACGCGCTAGGCGTACGCTGTCAAGACGCTGCGTAAGACGTCAAGACGCTGCATACGACGTCAAGACGCTGCGTACGACGTCAAGACGCTGCGTACGCCCGTTGAGGCATTGCGTACGGCCTCAAAGCGGCTGCGGGCTGATAGGCCGTTGTCGCGTGGAATTTTCGGACAGTGCAAGATTTTTGGAGCCCCGCGCGATGTCGGGACCAGCCCCGCACAACTCCATACGCCTCCGCCGATCGAAGTGGGACCGGCCCCACGAGACCATATGCCTCAAGTGACCACGTTTGGTCGCGCTAGACGCATGCTATCGCATGCTGGTGGGACAGGCCCTTTAGTCACTTACTCCACCCATCCAATCAAACTCTCATCACCTGTAACTACCTGTAACTTGCCAAGCCTTGTCCCACCCCCCGTTCGCGGAAGCAGTCACGGACATAATCGCAACAGTAACCGACAACATCGTCCCCACGGTAAGGGTAAGCATCTTTCCGAACCAAAAACCCTGGGTAGACAGGTCTGTTCGTGTGGCCCTGAATGCTCGCACCGCTGCCTACAACTCGGGCCTGGCATCAGGAAACATGGACGTCTACAAGGCAGAGTCCTACCGACTGCGAAGGGCGGTGAAGGACGCAAAGAGAAGGTACAGAGACAAGATGGAGTTACAGATGGAGCAGCAGGACACCAGAAGCCTGTGGCAGGGTTTACGGATTGTAACCAACTACCGGAGCACCCCTCCCTCATCCGCAAGTGCCGGCACCTCCCTAGCTGATGACCTGAACTCCTTTTACGCTCGTTTCGAGAGGGGCAACACCACTCCAGGTCTGCTGACTATCGACAATACCGCCAGCGGGCTGGCTCCGGAGCTGAAGGGAGGAATGTGCACACATTCTCGCTGTCCGAGCACGACGTGAGGAGGGCTCTGACACGGGTGAACACGAGAAAAGCTGCAGGCCCCGATGGCATCTCGGGGCGAGTACTCAAGTCCTGTGCTACGCAGCTAGCTCCAGTGCTCACTACATTATTCAACCTCTCCCTGGACAAGTCCGTGGTCCCTGCCTGCTTCAAAAAATCCATCATTGTACCGGTACCAAAAAATGCCTCCCCAGCCTGTCTGAATGACTACCGTCCGGTGGCCCTTACCTCGGTAGTCATGAAATGCTTTGAGAGGCTGGTGAAGAAACACATCTGCGCCTTCCTCCCTCGGAACATGGACCCGTTGCAGTTGGCATACCGTCCGAACAGATCCACGGACGATGCGGTCTCCCAGGTCTTGCACACCGCTCTCTCCCATCTGCACAGCCAGAAGGGGGGTACGTGAGGATGCTGTTCATAGACTACAGTTCAGCCTTCAACACGATAGTCCCCACCAGACTGGCCGGGAAGTTAATGGAATTGGGGCTCAACACCCCCCTCTGTGCCTGGGCCCTGGACTTTCTCACCGCCAGGTCCCAGGTAGTCAAGATGGGAGGGAATACATCGAAGACCCTCACCCTGAGCACAGGATCGCCCCAGGGTTGCGTCCTCAGCCCCCTATTGTACTCCCTGTACACACATGACTGTGTGGCTAGTTTCAGCTCCAACTCAATAATTAAGTTTGCTGATGACACTGTGGTGGTGGGCCTGATCTCAGACAACGACGAGAAGGCCTACCAGGAGAAGGTGGCTGGTCTAGCACTCTGGTGCCAGGATAACAGCCTCCTCTTGAACATCAAAAAAACGAAGGAGCTGATCATGGACTTTAGGAGGGCACATCGTCCGAGGACGTACACTCCATTGAGGATAAATGGGGATCCTGTGGATAGGGTGAACTGTTTTAAATATCTGGGAGTCCACATCTCCGAGGATATGACATGGGCATCACACACCTCAGCACTCGTGAGTAAGGCAAGGCAGCGCCTTTACCACCTCAGGCAATTGAGGAAATTCAGAGTGTCTCCGATGATCCTCCAGTGCTTCTACGCAGCGGCGGTGGAAAGCATCTTGTCCGGGAACATTACCATCTGGTTTGGGAATTGCTCTGCCAAGGACAAGAAGGCTCTGCAGAGAGTAGTACGTTCGGCCGAACGCACTATGGGAACTTCACTTGCCCCCCTGCAGGAACTATACATCAGGAGGTGCAACTCCAGAGCCAACAATATCATGAGGGACCCCTTCCACCCCTGCAACGGACTGTTCCAGCTGCTACGGTCAGGCAAACGCCTCCGTTGCCATACGGTGAGAACGGAGAGGTTGAGAAGGAGTTTCTTCCCAGAGGCCATTCGGACTGTAAACGCCTATCTCACCAGGGACTAACTCTACTGAACGTTTTTCCTTCCATTATTTATTATGTAAAAGAATATGTGTGTTATGATTGTGTTTATAGTTTGTTTGGTTGTTGGGTTGTTTGTCTTTTGCACAAAAGTCCGCGAGCATTGCCACTTTCATTTCACTGCACATCTCGTATGTGTATGTGACTAATAAACTTGACTTGACTTGACTTATTTCCAGCTTTCTCACCCTACTATAATCAGTTTGAAGATGGGTCCCAACCCAAAACATCACATCCATTCCAGAAGTGGCGGCGCTGTGATACGGCTGCGGCTCGCCTGCAGTCTGTCTGTTTTTACTTTTTTGTGTTGTTTTTTTTGTCTAGTTTAGTAATTTTTTTGGTTATTAGGTGGTGTTATGTGTGTGGGGGGGGGGGTGAAACAGGGCTTTCTGTCTCTCCCTTCGGGGGAATGCGACTTTTTGTCGTATCCCCGTTCTCTTCCCCCGTCTGCGCTGAGGCCTAATGGCGGAGCTGGCGGCCTCCAACCTGCGACCGACCTCGAGGGTCTGGAGGTAGAGCCAGCCAGGACTCACCAACGCGAGGCTGGCTGTCTTCGAGCTGTGGCGACGTCCGGGTAGCGGCACGACTCGGCGCTCCGGTGAGGGCGGACGGCGCGGGGCTGAGACACTCCCGTGCGGGCGGCACGACTACCGGCTGGAAGGCGCTCCCGTGTGAGCGACCTGGGTCCCGGCTGGAAGGCGCTCCCGTGGGGGCAGCCCGGTGCGGGGCTGAGACGCTGCCGTGTGGGTGGCCTGGCTACCGGCTGGAAGGCGCTCCGGTGAGGGCGGACCGGCTCCCGGCTGGAAGGTGCTCCCGTGGGGGCAGCCCGGTGCGGGGCTGAGACGTTGCCGTGTGGGCGGCCCGGAGCGGGGCGGAGACGGTGCTCCGGCGGCTGAGGCGGCGTTCTGGCGGCGGCGACCTGGAGCTCCCGTTGCAACAGCTGCGTCCGCTGGACTGGAGGGCGGCAGCTTCGACCACCCCCGGGCCGCGGAGCTTGAACCGCGGGACTGACTGACCATCGCCCGGTGGGGTATCGCCTCGGCGCAGATGGAGAAGAGGGAAGAGACAGTAACTCTAAGACTTTTGCCTCCATCACAGTGAGGAGGTGTTTGGTGAACTCACTGTGGTGGATGTTAATTTGTGTTTATTGTGTGTTGTTATTATTACATGTATGGCTGCAGGCAACAGCATTTCGTTCAGACCGAAAGGTCTGAATGACAAATAAAGGATTCAATTCCTTCCAGGGGTGCTGTCTGTCCCGCTGTGTTACTCCAGCACTCAAGGTTCCAGCACCTGCAGTTCCATGCGTCTCCTCTTGTCCTTTTGTACAAGATCAGATACAACTGTAGCTAACCCAGGTTTAGCCACGAGAAACTCCCCTAAGCTTCTTTGGCTGTATATTGCTCTGTCAGAAGATAATAACAATGAGAATCTGAGTCTCATAATGGTCTCTTAAATGATAATAGCTATACAACACTTTACTTTAGGGAGGTTTCCAGATGATTCAGGTAAACTCAGCAGTTTCCAAAGTTACAAGTATCTTAGATAGATAGATAGATAGATAGACAGATAGATAGAATCTTTATTTGCCACACGACCAGGGTTGGTGGTATTTGGGTTTGGTACATGATGGTACACTGCTTTAGTCACATTAACACTAATAACAACACAGATCACAGTAATAAAGTGCATCCATACCACATCACAAATCACAAATCTCACCAACAATACATAGTGCAAAAGAACAGACAAAGACCATAGACAAGACACTGTATACATCAAAAGTCCTTAATATTGACTGCTATTGGAGGGAATTGAGTGTTCCTATTGCTAAGGGGAAGAAACTGTTTTTAAAGCGGGTGGATTTTGTAGCAAGTGACCCGAGGCGCCTCCCTGAAGGGAGAGACTGGAAAAGGTGGTTTGCTGGATGGGAGGGGTCCGAGATGATCTTTATTGCCCTTAAAGGAGACTTCCTTTGCTTTGTTTTAATTTGTAATGTATCTCAATCTAAATTAATATTAAATGAATGGTAGATTCTATGAATGGTAAAATGGCATCTGCAGTTCCTTCCTACACAAAACAATAGGTAATCTTACTTATCTCTCCCTATTACTACAGTGACATTATTTCATGAATGTTGAATGACAATAAGGAGACAAAACATTAAAGATATGACGTTTCCTCCGCAGGTGCCCAAAAGCTAAAACCTCAAATAAATTAATATTTTGTCTTTTTCGTACAATTTTTGAAGCAGAAGATAACATATTTTGCTCTACTATTAATTGATGCTGCTGGAATTCAAAGAACCTCAATGAAAAGAAGGGTTCGATGAAGTTAGAGACACACGTGACTGATTTTCAGGCAGACATGAAAATAAGGATGTGTTGCAAAGATTAGCATAGTCACCAATGATCTGTGGTGTCCTTGCTTGTTCAAAAGGAATATATGATCCCTTTGTGTATTTAGAGCAAAAAAATACGATGGTGGGATGCTTAAAGGAACACAATGCACAGGAGAATCAATAATCCATTCAGCTCTTCGATCTTGCTCGTATGCCAATTAAATCAAGGCTGAACTTTGATCTTAACTCCACTTTCCTGGACCATCTCCATAACCTTCAATTTGCTCAGCAGCAAAAATCTATTGATCTTTGCACTGAATGTATTCATTGAATGTCCATCAGCAGTTCTCTGGGGGTAAATCATTCTGAAAATTCACAAACTTTTAGGTAACGATTTTGCTCTTAATCTCACTAGTAAATGAGACTTCTTATTTTGAGGTTTGACTGTGTGTGTGGCTATGTCTATTAAATAGATATAGACACATATCAATTAAAAAGATAATTAATAGAAATTATATTTTATATTATAAAACTATAAAAGAGTTTTATACGCTTCGAATTCTTCCAAACTCAAGGAATATGGATCTTGCCTACTTATTTTTTCCACACAGAACATTTATGTCACAAGCATAAACATAGTGAACTTTTATTTTACTTTATCCAAGGCAAATACGTCTTTTCATTTTTGAGCAACCTGAAATAATTTGTTCCAAGATCCTAGATAGTTGCATAATTCTTATCAACTGCTATATTCCTATCATGTTATCTTCCACATGTTAACTTCCAGTGATTTGTACAATAGGACACTTAGATTCTTCAAAATATCATTTTTTCCCCAGATTCTCATAATAATAATACATTTTATTTATGGGCGCCTTTCAAGAGTCTCAAGGACACCTTACAAAAATTGAGCATGTAGAGGAAAAACATGTAAGGGGAATGAAATAAATAGTAGAGACATGACTAGTACACAAAGTAAAGACAGAATTCAATACAAAACACAGTATGAGGCAATTAATGCACAGATGAAAAGGGACGGGGACGTGGGGCTAAGGATAGGCAGAGGTGAAGAGATGGGTCTTGAGGCGGGACTGGAAGATGGTGAGGGACACGGAATTGCGGATCAGTTGGGGGAGGGAGTTCCAGAGCCTGGGAGTTGCCCTGGAGAAGGCTCTGTCCCCAAAACTGCGGAGGTTGGACTTGTGGATGGAGAGGAGACCGGCTGATGTGGATCTGAGGGACCGTGAGGGTTGGTAGGGGGAGAGGAGGTCAGTGAGATATGGGGGGGGCAGATGGTGGAGGGCTTTGTAGGTGAGGACCAGGATTTTGTAGGTGAAGTTTTTTGAGGACTGGAGTGATGTGATGCCAGGATTTGGTGTGGGTGATGAGTCGGGCGGCTGCGTTCTGGACCAGTTGGAGTCGGTTGATGTAGGTGGAGCTGATGCCAAGGAGAAGTGAGTTGCAATAGTCCAGTCGGGAGGAGATGAAGGCATGGATGAGTCTTTCAGCAGCAGGCGGTGTGAGAGAGGGTCTGAGTTTGGCGATGTTGCGGAGATGAAAGAAGGAGGTTTTAATGACATGGCGGATGTGAGGCTCAAGGGAGAGGGTGGAATCAAAGATCACGCCAAGGTTGCAGGCCTGGGGAGATGGGGAGACAGTGGTGCCGTCGATGGTGAGAGTGGGGTTATTGATTTTGCTGAGTGTGGCTTTGGAGCCTATGAGGAGGAATTCTGTCTTATCGTTGTTGAGTTTGAGGAAATTATGTTGCATCCAGGTTTTTATAGCTGACAAACAGGAGTTGATTTGGGAGAGAGGGGGGTTGTGGGGGGATTTGGTGCCAAGGTAAATCTGGGTGTCATCAGCGTAACAGTGGAAGTCCAGATTGAAGTGGCGGAGTATCTGACCAAGGGGGAGGATGTAGATGATGAAGAGGAGGGGGCCGAGTACGGAGCCTTGGGGAACGCCTTGAGTGACTGCGGCTGTAGCAGAGGTGTGGTTGTGGAGAGAGATGAAGTGGGATCTGTTGGAAAGGTAGGAACGGAGCCAGCTGAGTGCAGAGCCTTCAATGCCGAGGTCTTTGAGTCTGGTGAGCAGGATGTTATGGTTCACTGTATCGAAGGCTGCGTTCAGGTTGAGGAGGATGAGGATGTTGAGGGAACCAGTGTCAGCAGAGGTGAGGAAGTCGTTGAGGACTTTGAGGAGAGCAGTTTCTGTGCTATGGAGGGGGCGAAAGCCAGATTGGAGGGGTTCAAGTAGGTTATACGCAAGGAGGTGGGAATGAAGTTGCGACGCAACGATACGCTCCAGGGTTTTTGAAAGAAAGGGGAGGTTTGAGATTGGGCGGTAGTTAATGAGAGAGGAGGGATCAAGACCAGGTTTCTTTAAGATTGGTGTAACGGCAGCAGTTTTGAAAGCGGAGGGGACAATTCCTTGGGACAATGAGGAGTTGAAGAGATTAGTGAGGTAGGGGCAGAGAACGGGGAGGCAGGACTTCAACAGGGGAGTGGGGAGAGGGTCGAGGGAGCAGGTAGTGGGTCTGGAAGAGCTGATGAGTTTGGAGATTTCAATAGGGGTGACCAGGTCAAACTGGGAGAGGAAGCAGTGTGGAGGAGGGGTAAGGAGGTCAGTGGAGATGTTGAAAGGAAGGGCCTTGGTAGGTGGTGGAGTAGATGCTGGGGAGTCGGGTACAGGGGATAAAGATTGATAGATGGTGCTGATTTTATCAGCGAAAAAGTGGAGGAATGAGTTGCAGAGATCCGGAGTAGAGGTAGGGAGAGTGTTGGCTCGAGGCTTGAGGAGGTTGCCCACTGTGGAGAAGAGGGTTCTGTGGTTTAGGCAGGGATCGGTGAATATGGAGGAGAGGTAGGCAGATTTTGCAGCAATGAGGGCATCTTTGTAGTCAGTGAGGTGGAGTTTGTAAGCTTCAAGGTGGACTGTGAGAGATGATTTCTTTATAAGTCATTCGAGTTGGCGACCAGTCTGTTTCAGTTTACGAAGTGCAGGTGTGTACCAGGGTGAAGATGTGTTGAAAGTTACGGTTCTTGTTTTGAGGGGGGCCAGAGTGTTGAGGGAGGTAGACAAGGTGGAGTTGAGATGGTTTGTGAGATCATCAGGTGAGATGGGGGTTGAGTCCAGGGGGAGAGTGGTGGAGAGCAGGTCAGAGAGATGGTGGGAATCAATGGATTTTAGATTACGGAAGGTGATTTCTCGGAATTCTCGGTATTCTCGGTTTTCTCGGAATTCTCGGTATTCATAGATGAATAGTTTTAAAATATTTCACCAAACCCTCACACTTGATAACACATCAAATGTCCGACTTCAACGCTGTCCTTTGCGCACATTGCTACAAAATTTGAGGAAGGACATTCTTGCTAGCGTAGGTTCACATTGTTAATTCCCAGGATGACGGGACTGTCATATGTTGATAGCATGGAGTGACTGGGTTTGTATACACTGGAATTTAGAAGGATGAGAGGGATTCTTATTGAAACATATAAGATTATTAAGGGATTGGACATGCTAGAGGCAGGAAACATGTTCCCGCTGTTGGGGGAGTTCAGAACCAGGGGCCACAGTTTAAGAATAAGGGGTAGGCCATTTAGAACGGAGTTGAGGAAAAACTTTTTCACCCAGAGAGTTGTGAATCTGTGGAATTATCTGCCTCAGAAGGCAGTGGAGGCCAATTCTCTGGATGCTTTCAAGAGATAGTTAGATAGAGCTCTTAAAGATAGGGATATGGGGAGAAGGCAGGAACGGGGTACTGATTGTGGATGATCAGCTATGATCACAGTGAATGGCGGTGTTGGCTCGAAGGGCCGAATGGCCTACTCCTGCACCTATTGTCTATTGTCTAAAACTGACCATCTTTCTAATCCTTTATTTGTTTCATGCTTGTTAGTTCCTCTCTGAATGCAAGAAGCAGATCCTTAAAAAAGTCAAGGATACATCAATGGTATAAATCAATCTCAGGTGAATGATATCCAGTTTGACCAGTTATTCTTAACAAACAAGATTCAAATAATAAGTTACAGAAAATACTGAAACCGAGTCAACAGAACAACCAGGAAAACATGCAGGTTTATTTACAATGCTCCATGGGCCTTAACCTCAACTTTATAAGCAAATCACAACTTTAGAATAAAGATATTACAATACCTCACCTCTCCCATCCCAGCTAAATAAATTTCTATCATATTGCCATTGTTTAAACATTGTATTAAAACCTTACTCACAGACATATAATTCTGTCTTGCATGGAACCCAATCCCGGAAATGATGCCAAGAAAAACCATAAGTTCTCCCTGAACTGATATAGCCTGAAATATTTAACAAACCAACTGGCTGAAACGGAATAGTTGTGTTGTTTTCCTACTCAAGAATATGTTTGAAAAATAGTTTGATGCGTTAGAGCATTGTATGCAAAAGGAAGGTATAAAAAGGCAATGTTATGGTCTGTGTATAAACAGAGACTTCTACCTACCAAATTTCTTCCCCTCTCACTATACTGAATCCTGATTGGAGCATAATAGTTTACAGCAAAATATTTTATAAGATTCGAGCCATTCTTTATATGTTATAATAACATCAACATTTGAAGCATAATTTACAGTTACAGGGAGGCATTCCCTGTGATAAGATTTCAGGAAATGCAACAAATAAGTCAAAGATTTTGTTTCTTTATCTTGTCAATCGATTCCTTATTCATATTCCGTTGTAGGCCCAAGTGGTTTGTTGGTTTGGCAAGCTAAAAGAGTGTGCCTACAGGCTATTTAACTAAGGGAGCATCAGTGCAATGCTAATCAGCAAATGTGCACATTTCTGCTGAAGGTTAAACATGTAGAAGTAAAAAAATGATGATCCTGCTCTGCTCCCTAAATAAGTGGTGCTGAGATCAGCTGCAGCAATTCTACCCCTCCAGTGGCTGCCGTCTATAAATTAGAAACAGCAATTTTTGAATATGTGGGCTGTTAGGTCTCTAGAGTTAACCTACTCACTCGATTAGACCTTTGCAATTCTACAAAGTAAATGCACTTACTAACAATAAATAACCATTTCCAGTCATACCTTTTTATAAAGCTGAGTGCTTCTCTGTGTTTCAGAAATGTCCATACTTCACCCACTCACCACCTCACCATCTCTTATTCTCTGAGTTGTTAAGTGAAAGCTTGAATCAAGGTTGCTTTTATGCAAAGTTGAGAATTTGCAAAGGTTATCGGATATTTGCATTAGGTTTGATCAATGACGAAATTCACCGGAATTGCATTGGTTCCCTGTTCCTCTTTTCTCTTCCTTGTAGTTCTGAAAGATTAAATCTATGTAAATCATGAACAGAAAGTAGGGGATAAAATACTGTTTTTGTTGTGGTAGAATGAACATTAATCAAATTGAAAAGAAAAGTAATCTTGACTTCATGATGTAAGAGAATTCCAGCTGAATGAGTTAAAAATGGATCTTGAGATATAGTGGGAGGTTGCGACGTGATGCAGGAAGATAATGTTAAACTTGGGGAACTTCTCTCTAAGTGTAAACCTTTTTAGACTATCCAGGCTCTTTGTGCTCAGTGGGAAAATGAAAGTTGATATTGAACAGGAGTATTCATGTGTGAGCTTTCAATGTCTGCTCTCTCTGCCGCTCTTCCACATCTCCATTCTGATCTTCAAGCTGCAAATCTCCTGACTCTTCTTTCTCAGGTACCAACTGGCACCTTCTGTTAACTGGGTTAAGTAGAACACTATAATAAAGTCACTGCACGGCGTGCATTTCAATGCATCATTAGACTGAAAATGACAGTGGAATCTCATTTCCAGAAGACGAATTGCATTCCCCATAACAATGCTCATATTTGTGCTGCTGCTGTTATATTGATATTCAGCTGCAATAATTTGAATTTAAACAGATGTCAAATGTCACAGAAGAAGTGGGTACACCTTGACTCCAGGAACTATCTCTCTGGTAAATGCTGGCTGCTTAAAATGTCGGCAATGTGAACTCACAAGAATAAGGAAATTAGACAAGCTGCCAGGAAATGTGAAATTGCCTCATAAAATTCTTCATATGATTCTTGATGTGCACATTTAAGGAATGGAAACCATTTATATTAATAATCAGATGTTTAGACAGTCCTTCAGGTTAAAAGTGACTTGTCCAGTTCTAGGAAGCTGAGGTGACGACAGGAGCCAACACAGGATCAGCACCTGTTTGGCTTTTCTGCATTTCCCTTCCCCTGTCCCACATATTTGTTCCTCTGGCTTCACATTTCACACCTGTTCTATCCTAAACTCCTTATCTCACTCATTTTGTCTTCTCAACTATTGCCTTTGTACAAACACCTGCCAATCACCCCCCCCCCATCACCTGTAACCAATCACTTGCCAGGCTTTGTCATACCTCTACCTCTCTTCCAGCTTCCCCCCCCCCCCACTACAAACAGTATGTAGAAGGGTCCTGACCCAAAACATCACCTATCCATGTCCTCTAGAGATGCTGCCTGACTCGTTGAGTTACTCCAGCACTTTGTTTGAAAATCAGCACCTACAATTCCCTGTGCCTACATTAATTCCGTGCAAATGTTTTTATTTTTACTCCACTATACTGAAGAGTTAACACTAATATAAAACATTAACTACAAACAAAATCATTTGTTAACTTGGAATTTGTATTTTTCATCCTATTTCAAAATAGGCCTTCACAGATCAACCTATTTCATCTCTCTATCGTATCAGGTTCCTGGTTCAATATAGCAAAAATGTTAAGTATTTTTAGCGCTATCAACTCTAGCATTAATGATCAAATACTCCTTGAAAGCTGTACCAAGTAGAACAAAATACCTCAAGTTACTGACAATCTTTCAGACAACTTCCCTTTCAGCAGAAATTTACTGTGCACAACCACCTTACAGAACAAAGGCCCAAAATAAGGGGACTATTTAAAAAATGATTTTGCGATGTCCGTGATGTCCAATAAACAATCTCTTCTTGTTGGATTTCAAAACTTCTCTTGTGAATTTCTCATTATAACCGTTCTTTCCAAGGAATGCATCTAGCTTCATAAATCAGTTTAAACTATTCAATGACTTTCATTCCCTGGGAATTGTCATAAACTTTAGTCTTCATATGATAACAAATTAGAGTGTTCTGTTTTTTTATGTGCTTATTCTTCATATTTAAAAGATGTACACATATATATATCCATTCATGTCTTTACTAACAATTACTGAGGGTTTACAACATTGATGATGTTTTCAATCATGCTCATGATTGCAGCACCTGCATTTTCATGTGCTTTTGTGTTTTCAATCATGTTGGCTTCACGTATCCAAATACTCGTATTTTAATCCAGTTCCTCTTGCATGTGAATTGATGATAATTCCTACATATCAATTGCCACCTGGCGACATTTGAAAGGCTTCTTTCTTTCTTTCTGTTATAACACACAGTATGTCTCATAAGTTGCACCACAGTCACAATTCCAGTCAATTTTGTCAACTTTAGTTAATTTTAGCTGCAAAGAGAGTGAGCCACTTTTCATTCTAACTACTGCATGTTCGAGTAGCAAATATATGCATACCCATCTGCTGTAGCCAATCCTCAACACCTATTATATGTAGCTCTTGAAGCACTCCCACACGTTCTGTTAGAATTCAGAGATCCTGCCTGACATTGGAATTGACTGATATCATTCAGTTCATTCATTTATTACGCACATTTACAAATTCAGGTCTACAATCTGCATAAAATATGTTCTCAAGCTGGACAATTTTATTTCTGGTGGCAATGATGTTTTATTGCTGATCCCTTTCTTTGCTCTCAATTATTCACCTGTGGATTGACTGAAGCTGATCGATAAGCCAATGTTAAATAATCCAAAAACAGAAAGCACTGGAAAACGTGATTAGCAAGAGTCCAGCTTCAAGTAAATTTCTGTTAGAGATTTCCAGAAACACTATCACTTTGTAATTCATGAGTAGAAAAACTCTCGTAGACTGTTCAGATTTGTCACATTTTCAGACATGTCTTGCCAATCTAAGACTATCTGATTCAGTTCCCTGCTTTGTGTCGGAGTAATTGATACCTGTATTCAAGCAGGAAAGATGGATTATCTGTTGAATATATAGCTTTCCTCAGTTAGAAAGAAGCTCAACTTTCACATGCAGAAAAGTTAACCAAATATAAATGAAGACAGCCATTCAGCCTGATAATTGCTCTTTTAAGCTTCCTCCCAGTCTAGTTTCAGTAAAAACACTGAATCAAGCACTTGAATCAACTACATTTTATTTTACCAAAGGCGTGTCACAGTTCAACTACTGTACCTATCCCACAGTGGGTTCCATCCTCGTGTCTGCCTGTTCAAGCCCTCTAGGCCTCGCTCAGACAGAGACACTCCAGAAGTTCACGCCGTCCCAAGCGCTCTCCCAGAAGTTCGACGCTGAGCCTCGTGGTAGCGGAATTTTATATGTCCCGGGACCTCGAGGGGCTGAACCACATGGGGGTGGTCTCTTAATAACCCAATTACAGATATCAATTATATAACAGGCATTACATAACAGGCATTCCCCTAACCCAATGATACAACAGTTCAATACATTGTATTCAAAACGGACTTTGTAAGGAAGCCAACTAAGAAACATTTACCCTGATTTACAGAAAAACCAGACAAGGCTCAACACCTCATCCAATCAACACTTGGCAAAGTCAAACTCTACAACATTATTTACAATTATTTACAAGGTGTATGTCTGGTTTGCAGCCATCCAATCCATGCTATGCATTTTGCACCTAATTGACAGGGTTTGCAGATATTCCCATTCTTTGCTTGCGAACTGTATCTAAGCTCCAGACACTCTGGCACCTCTTTGCAGCTTGTTCCAGCTCTGCAGAGAGCAATTCCAAATTGACCAAATCTCCCAGCAACCCTGAAACTTTACCCCATTTTGAAGTCCTAGCTGCTCCAATTTAGCCAGGATTAACAAGCCTATCCAACAATCCACTCTATTAAAGACAATACTTCCCGAAACACGTTTACTCTGATTGGTGAGGCAAAATTCTTCCACCCAACGAATACACATCCAACCAAGGATTTAAGACCATCAAATAACAATACAACACGGGGGAAAAAATGTAGCTTCAAATTAACCTGTAATATGGGAAAAGTAGTACAAATGTTGAGTACAGCAGCTGTTAATTAGTAGCTGTTTCAATAAAGATGATTGAGAAAAGTCAGTCTGATCCAACATGCCCTTTCTATTCACACATGCAGCTACAAGTAAATCATTAACACATTCTCACTATTCCCAAAATCTCCTGGGAAAGACGACTCAGCACTAATTGACTGATTTACACAATCGCACTGAAGCACTACAATAGCATTTCACATCTAAACCGTGCATTTAATGCAGATCAAAATCCTAATATTTTCAATTAAGTTTAAAACCCTTGAATAAAACAGTTTCTGGGAAACTGCAAGAGATACTGTTTAACTGACAACAAAGAGAGAACTATGGGTGCCAGAGCAATTTCTTTTTTATATCAGTTGCTTTGTTTTGAGTATAAATTGCCAAAATGATGCTGTCTTATCTCAAGAAGCTAACAGAAATACCCAACTCTATACAGCATTAGAGTAATTGAAGTATGGCAAAAAAGAACCAAAAAGATGGACTTGAAATAACTCAAAAAATACTGCAGATGCTGGAAATCTAAAATAAAAGCAGAAAATGGTGGAAATACTCAGCAGATCAGGCAGCCACTGTGGAATGAGAAGCAGAATTAACGTTTCAGTTCAATTATATTTCTGAAGCAGGGTCTCAACCCGAAACATCACCCATTCCTTCTCTCCTGAGATGCTGCCAGCCCCGCTGAGTTATTCCAGCATTTTGTGTCTATCTTCGATATTTCATGGGAACTCTGATGGTCTACTTTTTCTTTTTTTAGCCACAAAATAAGGAAAAAAGTCATGCATGCATGAGCTTGCACAGACAATGGTGAGGAAAAGAATAAGACGTAAGAACAATGTTTCATGCCTGTCATGAAACACTCATTGGTCTACCAGCAGTGCATATTATTGATATGCATTCAATCTGGCACTTTTGGAATGCAAATTACTTTGCATTAACACAGATAAATACAAGCATAGCAACGAAGTTCCTTTCCTAGTGAGACTATCCCAAAGAGAACGAGAACAGCATAATTCCCATTAATTGAGTTAATGATCATAACACTAACTTGCTTTTTGCAATATAATCCTAATTTGAAACAATGACCCGTTTTTTTTGTCATTTTGTGTATTGTCAACACTTGCTGCTTTTGTTTACTTGCCTGCAGTTCCAACCTAACAGGGTTACTCTTAGAAATCTCCCTGCTATGCTTCAGCGCTTTGCGGTATGCCATGACCTCAATTAACATATGATGCAATATTTTGAAGCCTTCTTTAACAATTGTAACAAGGATAACAGAGGCCTTTTCATATAATATGATACAATTTTTTTTACTGCTGGATTCCAATTGTGACAAAGAGCATCATCGCATTCTTAAGATAACCAGGTCACTTTTTCATTCATTTCCATACCAGGATCCCAAATCACGTCCTGAAGGCAACAGCAACTACAATCATGATAGGAAATCGGATATATTGTTAGGAAACTCTAATCAGCATGCCAAGTACATCAAGGATGAAACTTTTGTGTTCTTTTTCTAGGTCTGCACAAAATTTGAGTCTTTAATTTACAACAGAAGTCTTTAATGCTCTGCTCAATGCTGGCAGCAAGACTACTCAAAAATGGCCACACTCTTATGTCCCCCTTTAAATGTGTTTTAACAGGGTGATTTATACTTTTAAGGTCATTAAAAGAACATGTTGGATCCCAGTGCAAACATAGTTTTATTAACACACACATACATACAGAAACACACACACGCGCGCACACACGCACATACATGCACACATACACACTCACACACGCACACACACACACAAACACACACACAGAAACACACACACACACTGGAGAAAACTACAAAACATCGCCCTTTGTCCTGTGCAGCGCCACCTGCTGCACAGGAGGAGCAACGGGTCCTCCCACCCACACAGTCCACCAAACATCACATTCCCCCGGTACACAAAAATGTTGGAGAAACTCAGCGGGTGCAGCAGCATCTATGGAGCGAAGGAAATAGGTGACGTTTCGGGTCGAAACCCTTCTTCAGTCTGAAGTACATCAAGGATGAAACTTTTGTGTTCTTTTTCTAGGTCTGACAAAATGTGAGTCTTTAATTTACAACAGTCTGAAGAAGGGTTTCGGCCCGAAACGTCACCTATTTCCTTCGCTCCATAGATGCTGCTGCACCCGCTGAGTTTCTCCAGCATTTTTGTGTACCTTCGATTTTCCAGCATCTGCAGTTCCTTCTTGATCACATTCCCCTTTTCCAGTTTGAACGTCCCCAATTAGCTGGACCTCGCTTCACTCTTTTCCAGCCTTTTTTGCATTTCACAACTCTTGCTAAAGGCTCAGAATCAACAGAGTTTTCCTCTTTTGAAGAAATATCAGTATTTGCTTTATTTATATGCTGTTCTTTCTCCAATTGACTGTAGTTTTTCTCGGCTGTCGTCAGCGTTTTGGATGCGAACGCGATTGGTTCTTCCTTGCCGTTCGGCGCCGTTTGTGAGATTACTGCTCCAAGACCATATGGCGATGCATCGGCGGCCAGCGAGATTGGCTTTGATGGGTCATAGTGGACCAAACACGTCTTCTGGGCGAGCATCTCCTTCAACCAGGTGAATGCATGATCACACTCTTTGGACCAGTGCCATTCAACATCCTGTTTTCGCGTCTGCTTCATGGTCAACTCTACGCGGTGCTCAGACATGGCAGTTCTGTAAACTCCTGCTCTCCGCACCTGGAACAACTGGCGGTGAAGTGCCGCCCCTTATACCTCCTGAGGGAATTGACAACGGTCTACATCCCACCCCAGGCAGACTTCAGTCTAGCATTGGAGGAGCTGCACGCCGTGGTCAACAAGCACCAGACAACGTACCCTGAACCCTTTACCGCCATAGCCGTGGACTTCAACAAAGCCAACCTTAAAAATTCACTCCTAAACTACCACCAACATGTCGCCTGCGGCACCAGAGGATTAAACACCCTTGACCACTGCTATACGACTATCAAGGATGCCTATCGCTCTATCCCTCGCCCTCACTTTGGGAAATCTGACCATTCAGCGGTGCTGCTTCTTCCTGCATACAGGCAGCAACTGAAGAGCGCACCCCCAGAGGCGAGGACTGCACAGAGCTGGTCGGGGGAGGTAGAGGAACAACTACAGGACTGCTTGGAGTCAGTAGACTGGGCAATGTTCAAGGACTCGGCAACGGACCTGAATGGACATGCCGCAGTCATTACAGACTTCATAAGGAAATGTGTGGAGGACTGTGTTCCTACAAAAACCTTCCGAGTGTTTCCTAACCAGAATCCTCGGATGAACCAGGAGATCTGCATTCTTCTGAGGACCAGATCCCAGGCATACAGGTCTGGTGACGCAGAGATCTATAAGAAGTCTAGATACGGCCTTGACAAGGCCATCAAAAAGGCTAAAAGGGACTTCCACTCAAAGCTGGAGGATGGGGCAGATGTTCAGCAACTGCGGCAGGGCTTGAATACCATCACGTACAAGGCAAAATCAATGGTGTGCGGAATAGAAATGTTATAAGCCGTTGATAGCACACTTCTGAGGTTAAGTCACATTGTTTGTTGAGAGCTTACTGTATGCTTACAGCCATATTATACCTGACCTAAGAATGTCTGTTGCTGACAATAGATGCCTAAAATAGAAACAAGCAAATCCCAACACTGACAGATTTCCCTTTGTCGAGTACAAACTTTACAAAAAAATGTTTTACATTAATTTCAACAGAATCCTTTGTTTTTATAATTTATTTGTGTGCACAATTAATTTAAAAATATTCTTGAAATCCCATTGCTAAATCAGATTGATCATACTTTCAAGAAGAAAAAAAGTGGATGCTGATTTTATGATCCTTTGGGTTTAATTTCACCACATATTTCTGGTGATAAACGAGGTCATGTGTCTACAGCTACAACTGGTACCCTCAAATCATTAATTCAGAATGAGTACAGTGAATATAAATAGTGGTAAGGGAAAATCACAATACTGCGCTGGGAAGAACATTTGCTGTCAAAAACTACTCCCGAATGAATAAAGTGTGCTTTGTAACCATGGTAACAGAATTAGCAACCTTTCTATTTGCCTTGATTGCACGAATTAGCCGATAGGCGTTACAGCAGCAATAGTGTAGTGAGCACAGTGAACGTCTGCCACAGTTGGTGATGTGCACCATTGATTTAGATTAACCATTTAGTGTTGTGGCTTAACCAAGCTAATAGAGCTCTGTGACAGTTCATCTGATCCATTATATGTTAACTCCTCTCACAATTTCATTTTTTTCATTCAAATCTTTAATTAATGTTGTCTATGAAGCACATATCTCAGTCACATCACAATCATATATCGACAGCTGCACTTTGGAATGCATTAGACAAAGTAAGTAGTCTTCAGTAAATTTCATCGCCAGTAATGAGGCTATTTTTGGCAAATTGTCCAAGTGTTATTATCACAGTTATGAATAAATATCTTAGTTAAGATTTTGGCATAGAGCCTAATATTTAAGCCTGTGAGTTCTTAATACACCACAGCTTCAATAGTACATTGTATAACTGCATAAATAATTTGCCATATTCTGTAAAATCTCAATTATCCACTATAATGGGTAAGATGCTATCCTGCAACTTGTTGAGCACAATGTACGCCAGGAGAATACAAAGATTATCAATCAATTACCAGTTCTCATAGTTCCAATAAAAGGATTTAGTCTTAACTTCCAGTGATGTCCATGAGATTGAGAGCTTTCTCTCTCATGTCAAAGACAAGCAGTTTGGTAGGCTAAATGGCTGTAGTACTTGAACCTACTAAATGCAGACTCGAGGGGAAGTAAGTGGGGAGAGACAAAATTGGGATTAAAATGGGATTAATATAAAATGAACTAAGAATCCCAGTACCAGTTCACCATATGGTGCTATTGTTCACTTCTATTCCCTTACATTTACTGCTACCTCATCCCAAAGCCACTCCGCTGAACCGAGAGTATGGCCAACTGAATGGAGCTAAATGTCTGCAGATGTCAATCACCTACAAAAAAAAAAAAGCTTTCTGCAGGGGAAGGTAGACAAAAATGCTGGAGAAACTCAGCGGGTGAGGCGGCATCTATGGAGCGAAGGAAATAGGCGACGTTTCGGGTCGAGACCCTTCTTCAGACCCGAAACGTCGCCTATTTCCTTTGCTCCATAGATGCTGCCTCACCCGCTGAGTTTCTCCAGCATTTTTGTCCACCTTCGATTGTCCAGCATCTGCAGTTCCTTCTTAAACTTTCTGCAGGGGAATATTTGCTGTATGGGGAAATCACTGGAAAATAGCAAGCACCTATTAGACTAACACCTGAGAAATAGCTTCATTTTATTTTAAAAGAACCCAAGCCCAAACTCAAAAAAGTTAGCGCCCTTGCAGTGAGCCTGGAAAAAGTAAGTGTTATTTCATTACCAGAATTCTGACAGAGAATAAGGGACAGAAGAAACATTAATTCCCCTTACATGGTAATGAAAAACAAGAGAGTTAGAAATGTCAAATCTCAAACACACCATTTCTTTCCATTTCAACCATGCTGTAATTTACTTTAGATCTATCTCACAGACGCATTTAAAATTGATCTGCATTCCATCTGGAATTCTCCTCCAAAAATATGGATGGTCCATTCAATCAACATAGAACACAGAACAGTACGGCACAGAAACAGGCCCTTCGGCCCACAATGTCCATGGTGAATATAGTGCCAGATTAAACTAATCTCCACTGCCTGCACATGATTACAACGCTCCTTTCCCACATATCCACGTGTCTATGTAAAAGCCTCTTAAATATCACTTCACTACCAGTCACTAAAACATATTCCTCATATCTTCTTTAAGGTAAAGGACTGGTTGCTTTACCATACCCATTTGTTATTTTATGATAGTGATGAACTGAAAGTAGATTGCTCCATCTTGGTTTCATTGGTCCATGGAAATCCATTGCATATAAGAACAAATTCAATTCATACAGACCACTGCCCAATTTCTCTGCCTCTCCTGAGGTAAGGATTGAAACTGGGGTGCACCATTAATCTCAGTAGTCCAATGCCAAGCAAAAATAAAAGGGCTTGTTTTCTGCCCAGGTTTGTCAGCTAGGTGATAATAATTTGTATTTAGCACAGCAAGACCACTCAAAGACCTCATACACACACTGGAAATTATCTGTGGGAAATAGAGAATGAGGACACGGTTTGGATTGGTTATGATGCCTTCTATGACTAAATAGAGAGCGAGAAATTGCAGTCACAACTCATTAATTGACGACAAGTACTTGACTAACTAGGTCCTTGCACATGGAACAATAACCGGGCACAAATGAGTGGCTTCAAAAAAGGGAAGAAAAATATCAGCACCATGGCTGAAATGCCAGGCAATACTCACACTTCCTGCAAATATATAATCAGGTCTCTCTGCATAGCAAAAACTTCACAGATCTCTCACTGTACCTGGTAAATTCCTAATTAACTTTGCAATCTAAAATGTAATTTCTGCATTCCCGGTGACCTAGCCTACACTGTAGGCTGAAAATCTATGAGCCTCGGAACTGAAATTCAGCAATCACTGGTGGTTTTACTAATCCTTACAATTTAGCCACTTAGTTTTGGCAATCTTAGCTGCCGGAAGCTCCCACTCCCATCGGATTACCAGAAACAAATCTGTTGTCATTCATTTCTACAAAACAAATTGTTTGTGGTAAACAAAAGAAGCTGAATAATGCAAAGTCATTTCCAGGGTCCTCTTCAACTGCCTCCACCCAGAGGCTGAAGAGCTACTCCCTGAATCATAGCGTGGATTCCATTCACACACGGGCACAGTGCAATGATCTTCACAATTGCAAGATAAATGCCAGGAAAGCATTGCCAGCTACAAAACATGGATTTCTTAAAATCATTAAAGCCTTCAACTCCATCCAAATTCCGCTCCCCTTAAAAAGGTATCTTCCTCTTATAGGCAAGTCATAAACTTCCTCTGTCATGCAATGTCATACAAGGCAAGTCATAAACATCCTCTGTCATGCCAATGTCATACAAGACTGTGTCATTCCCAACATTTTTCAGGAACTTTCTTATTGCAACTTCATTTCCAACAAACTTCTCATGGGATTGGAGCTAATGGAAGTTTGCCCAATCAACCATGGCCATTCACAGAACCAAGGTGGTTGAGCTGCGATACTCAGACATTGCTTGACTTTATATATGCTCAAAGGCTGAGTTCCAAGACATCATATGAGAGGAAGAGAACATCAGCAAGGCAAAGGCCCGTCCTCCATTATGTTCTGAGACGGGGACTACCTACCGCAGGCATCTCAAGGCATGCGATAATATATCCCCAATGCCGTTTCCACAAAATCCTCCAAATTGACTGGAGTGAAGGCCAGTTCTGAATCCATACGGACAAGTTACTGTCAATCTCGTGCATCTTAATCTTCCAGATTAGCCTATCATGGGGGACTTTATCAACCGCTTTACTAAACTCCATGTAGGCAACATCCACCGCCCTACCCTCATTGATGACCTTCATCAGCTCCTGAAAAAACTTGATCAAATTAGTAAGACAAGTTACGTGACATGTCAGCCATGCCGACTGTCCATAATTAACCTATTCTCTTCCAAATAGTAAATACTATCCTGAAGAATCCTCTCCAATAGCTTCCCTACCGTTGTCACGAGGTTTACCAGCCTATAATTTGCTGGATTCTCTTTACTTTCCTTCTTAAATAAAGAAACTGTATGTCCAGCAGGTAAGTTTTCATCTGTCTTCAATTGTTTCTATGAACGTAAAACTATGTGATGCAAATAGTAACATGCAAATATTTATTCTGCTGGGTTGATATTATTTTGTCTTCAATTTCATTAACATTCTGATAAACGCTGATCAACTCCTTGCATACAGTGACACTGGATCCCAGGAAGGATATACTGAAGGTAGACACAAATTGCTGGAGTAACTCAGCGGGATAGGTAGCATCTCTGGAGAGAAGGAATGGGTGACGTTTCGGGTCGAGACCATTCGTCAGACTGGATGTACTGACCTTGGCAAGGTATAATTCAGAAAAATCAGGAAGTATGTGGGGGGATGTACGACGGAGATGATCATAATCTCAAACAAAGGGGTAGACCACTTAGCACCGGAGCAAGATGAACTTTCTTCACTCAGAAGGTTGTGAATTGTTGAAATTCTTTGTCCAAACAGTTGTGGAGGCTGAGCTACTGATTACATTCAAAATATAGATCAGGAGATTTCTTGATATTAGAGAAACCAGGGATATAGAGATGTAAGGAAAATAGTACTGAGATAGTTAATCAGCCATGAACTTGTTAAATGGCAGAGCAGTCTCATGGGGTTGAATTGTCCGTTCCTGCACCTCTTTCCTCCATTTTTATGTTACAACTTTCTACAAAGATTTCTAACAAATCTGTCAAACATCATTTATCTGTCATAAGTTCAGGTTCACTCCCACAACTATAATTACATCCTATGTGCCATGCTACACTTCCTTAATAAAAGACTCCAGCAATTTCCCATTACCACTGTCAGGCAAACTGGTTCGTTTCCTGCATTTTCTCTCTCTCCTGTTTCTTATGTGGCATTAAATTTGCTATCTTCTAATCAGTTTTAGCATTTGTGGAATTTCAGAAGATATCAATCAGTGGATCTGTTATCTTCATAGCCACCTCTTTCAAACCCTTCAGGTCTGGAGGACTCAGTGGCTTTCAGTCCTATTAATGTCTCCATTATTTTTATCTTAACATACTAATTTATTTTAGCTCCTCAATCCCAATCTGCTGTTCTCTACTGTTTCCACAACATTTTCCATGCCTTTTGAATGAAGACAGACTAAATAAATGCTTGATTTCTCTACCATTAACTCTTGCTACACATTTCCAATTGACACAGCAACAGAAGCTTTTTCAGGTTGTTTATCTGTTTCTCAATGGATTATTCTCATGGCATAGTTTCCTTATCCATTTCTAGGTCTTTCCTTGCAGAATTCTGAAATTTCCCAAGCCTCAGGTTTACTATTATATATATTATATCTGGCAACATCATAAGTATTTTTATGTGATCCAATATATCTTTATCTTCTCTTATTAGCCATAGCTGGTCCATCTCCCCAGTTCAATTTTATGCCTTAAAAAGGATATACATATATTTTTTTGATCACAAAGGTCTTAATACTTTAAATGTTAGACATTTGGTTGTGTATTGTCACACTTTTTTTTTAAAGGTGATTTTCCAATCTACTATAGTCAAACTTTTGTTACTTGTTTTCCATAGATTTAAGACTCTGGTTCCAGACTGAACCATATTACTTTCAATTCAATCTTTAAATAAAATTCTGTCATATTATGATTACTCTTCCTTGAAGACACCCCAACTACAAACCTGCAGGAATCCATTTCCTGTTGCCCATTACTAGATTCAAAATAGCTCTTCGCTTTTGGTTCTTCTTAATGTGGAAACCATCTCTCATATCCTTGCCTCACTATTACTGCCATTAGATTTTCATAGATTTATTAAGTGACTGTGGAGTTATTATAGTCCCTTGATAAAGAGCTCACAAAAGAGGATCTGTTAGGACTTCAGCACTCAAGTCAGAAAAGGAACCACTAATATGGAAGCAGCACCAAAGCAGTTTCCTACAGAAACATCTCTGAAGGGGTGTTCCACATCAAGAAGCAATTGGCATCTTCAATAATGATAATCTTAAAAAGAAGCACAGTATTGGATTTAGTGGTACGATGAAATGTTATGTTCTATGGAAGTATGAAAAAGTGAGCTGCCCGCATTGGCTAAGCCTCATCCTTCTATGTAGCAAAACAGCACATATTATTACATGGATGGATCTATCGCCAGTAAGAAAGTTAGACAGTCATAGTGAAAATGTGCACTCTTCACAAAGATAATGCTGGAGGTCAGAATCGAACCAAGATCACTGGAGCTGTGGCAGCAGTCATTGTGCCACCCCTTTTACAGTTTTGTTTGGTCTATTTGGCTTTATTGCAACCGTTTTTGGATACAATTAAATGGCTTGCCAGGCCATTTCAGAGACCAGTTAAGAGTGAACCATATTGTGGCAGGTCTGGAGTGACTTATAGCCAATGCCTCATTACATCCATATACAGTAAAAATCCATTAACACAGTCCTAGTTTTGAGTTGTAAAAGTGGATATAATGCCACATCTTCACAAAGGCCATTGGTGAATTAGATGCATCTTTATGACAACCGAGCAATCTGTGGACAGTTACACAGCTCTATCCTGTAACTGTGTTAATGGATTTTTATATGAATGCAATGAGGCACAGAATTACTGGTATTATAATTTGCAAGTTTATAATATTACATCCTTGCACTGCTGATTCTGTGTACTACTGAGACATTATATCCAATGTAACCCCCAATGCCAAACATGTCAAAGGAAATTGTTTGTGGCAGTATATTAATTTCATGCAGCTAATCTGGATTGTGGCAATTAAAATCCGCATTATTTACCAAATGTAAATATGGCTGCGGTGTTGTATAGGGAATACAATTCCTCAATATTCCCAGGAAATTTCTTAATCATTGACGCAGCATCTGCTTTGCACAAACAAGTGATACACCCATCATTTGTTTACTTAACGGAATTTCAAATTAGATTGTTTTCGTTTGAAATAAAGTATTGAATGGGTTGCTTTCTACAGATTTCCTTTACTCTGTTGGAACACAAAAAGTGTTCGGCACATGGGCAGCATGGTGGCGTCGGGGTAGAGCTACTGCCTTACAGCGCCAGAGACCCGGGTTCGATCTTGACTAACTGAGCTTTTCTGTACGGAGTTTGTACATTCTCCCAGTGATCTACGTGGGTTTCTCCAAGATCAGTTTCCTCCCACATTCCAAGGACGTACAGGTTTGCAAGTTAATTGTTTTGGTATAATGTAAATTGTCCCTAGTGTGTGTAGGATAATGTTAGTGTGCAGGGATTGCTGGTCGGTGTGGACTCGGTGGGCCGAAGAGCCTGTTTCTGTGCTCTAAACTAAACTAAAGAGGTAGCATCACATTGACACACTGATGCAGTCTTCAAATCTGTTGTTAGTTAATTCCAGTTTCTGCACAATAATTTTTTAATGGAACAGAGGTTTTATGACAGAAGTCACAAAGTTATGCTATTAAGATTATTCTAGGAGTAAATATGTATTTACCTAGGTTCTAGTTAAAGTGTAATCTCACACATTTTAGATGGTATGCACAGCATCAAAATTTAAGGCCTTTAACCATAAGTGATATGTAAAAACATTATCATTAAGATAGATATTACATGTTATTGAAATACACTGTTTGTTAATTCTAAGTTCATGTACACATAAAATATGAAAATGGTAACTAGTATTGAAAAAAATCAACGGTTAATTATTTTGAATCAAGTGACTTTGAATTAAAAATAGGCTGCTTTTATGCCCACTGGAATTTTCAAAAATCAATAATAATTTTGAGAAAAGTTCAGATTTGAGCGATGCTCAGTGATTTCTTTACATCCAAATTTCCTTTAGAAACATAGAAACATAGAAAATAGGTGCAGGAATAGGCCATTCGGCCATTTGGCCCATCGAGCCTGCACCGCCAATCAATATGATCCAACTCAGTATCCTGTACCTGCCTTCTCTCCATACCCCCTGATCCCTTTAGCCACAAGGGCCACATCTAACTCCCTCTTAAATATAGCCAATGAACTGGCCTCAACTATCTTCTGTGGCAGAGAGTTCCAGAGATTCACCACTCTGTGTGAAAAATGTTTTTCTCATCTCGGTCCTAAAGGATTTCCCCTTTATCCTTAAACTGTGACCCCTTGCCCTGGACTTCCCCAACATCGGGAACAATCTTCCTGCATCTAGCCTGTCCAACCCCTTAAGAATTTTGTAAATTTCTATAAGTTACTACATTGCAAGTTACAATGCTAGTATCTGTAGTTATGCTCTGTGATCAATCTTCTGAAACAAGGTCTACCCCTGAATGGAACACTGTGACATATTAATCTAGATATTAAGAAGATAGGAATGCTTAAGTCTTTCTAGCTGTTTTTTTCCAGAGTTCATGTAGAAATTGCTCATTCAAAAGTCTCTTACATCTTAATATTTATTCAACGTATTTTCAGTGGATGATATTAACTATCAAGCAACAGACGTGTAAGGACCACAGTGTATAATCTGAACTACTGTGCAGCACAATTCCGAAAAAAAACCTACAACTACAGAAGTGAACTATCTTCAATATCGGAAAAAATCAACACAGTAAGAACATTTTCAATTTTAGTCACTTCTGCTCCAGGGTTATTTATTCCTCATTGCTTCTTCCCAGTATATTAACAATTCCCAAGTGCTTTCTAATTTGGGTTTAATTCTGTAGAATGCTGTGATTAATTCTGGTTCAGTCAGATATTTGCTGCAATGCATTCACATTGTAATAAATATTCTATGACTAAGTGTACAATGTTCATGAAACTCCTGGCCAATGATCAAATCCCTTTTCAAAGTTAATGCTTCTGTCATTTCATCAATTGCTCTTCCAAATATAACCTTTAGGTTTCCAGCACTAACTTTGGTTTTTATGCCCCTTTGTTATTTGTCCATTGGTAGCGTACATTCCTCCATTGATAACGTTTAAGTTTTCAACTCTCTCGTTAGCTCAATAACATCACAATATTGGTGAAATTATTTGCACTTCGCTTATGCTTAGTTTAGAGATACAGTGCAGAAACAGGCTCCTTGGCTCACTGACCAGCAATTCCTGCACACTCGCACCATCCTACACACACCAGGAACAATTTACATTTATGCTAAGCCAATTAACCTGCACGTCTTTGGAGTGTGTGAGGAAACCCACGCAGGTCATGGGGAGAACGTACAAACTGCATATAGGCAGCACCCGTAGTCAGGATCGAACCTGGGTCTCTGGCGCTGTAAGGCAGTAGCTCTAATGCTACGCTACCATACCGCCCTGTCTTCAATTAAGGATTTCCCAAAGTCCATTTTAACAAATAATATCCTGTTCATATTATCTCCTTATTTTTGTATTCAACATAATTTGCAAAACTGTCAAACTGTATTTTCTTTTATTTTGGCTATCAGTTAATAGTTGTCATACTTTGATATCTTTAAGTATTATTTCAATTTTTCTTCCAGAATTTACTACTATGGATTAAAATTGAAATGCATTTCCAAATATCTTCCCACTATTTAAAAACAACATTCCTGTTCAAATTGGTTCAGTGAGCACATGATAAAAATCAGCTATGATGTGTACCATGGTGAATAGCCTAACACCACTGATTGCATGGTCTCATATATTATAAAAGACCACTAGGATGAAGCACCAAAGCATGCTCAGTACCCACGGATCTGGATCTTTGTAAGAAATTGAGGCCTACAATGAAGGAGGCAGTTGGAATAACGGGACAGTGGTAAGAAACCGAAAAGACAAAAACATGTAAATATTGAGAGATTGTAGGTCCCAAGCAGTACACATTAAGTCACCAGCTTGATTTTTCTGACATGGCATCATTCAGATGCTAATATTGTTTCTATGGCAACAAATCCTGTGCTTTGTTGCTGCAGGCCTTGCTGGCACTGCAATCATACCAAGTTGAATATTTACTTCTGGAGGGAGTGAAGAGAAAATGGCATGTCAAACCAAAGCATCAACAGGACGTATGTGCATAACACTAGAAATTAAACATTGCACTGAACGGGGATACAGCCTATGTTTGAAAGATAAGACAAGGTCTGTTAAGATTGATTTAACAGGCCATAGAGGTGTGAGCCTGCCAATATTTTTGCATTGATAGGTGCAACATAGCTATCATTTAAATAATTTCTACTATAAATTTCTGAAATGGTTTACAACAATGATTAAGAAATATGTCTATTTAATTTGAGTAGCAGACTCAATGTCAGCTTCATTTATTTCAGCAATAATAAACTATGTGTTGAAAATGAACAGTAAAACAATGGTTTCAATATTTTATATGTCACTATCATCGATGAGGTGTAAAAATACTTTTCTTTTATAGGGAATACTGCTACCTAATCAAAAGTATCCAGTTTTAAGAATCTGGTCATATCAGCAGATTCCTTTGTACCGCCATGTTTGTTATACCATCCAACTTCACTTATCTACATCATGTTTTATGCTGGAACACTGGATTTAGCACAATAACCCACTGTTCAAAATCAACACCTTTCCTCCCCCAACTGAGCTTGTCCAACAGAATTTGGTAGCTTTATTCTCAAGTTATTTCCTGGTATTTACCCACTACAAACCATGTTCCAAGTGCTGCGTGGTTCATGGAAACCGCTTCACCCTATTCATTGAATTCTCCAGGTCACCAAACTGCTAAAAATACATGTACAAGGTATATTTTTTGACCCCAGGTTGTTGAATAGTATTCAACAGCCAACTAAATACCCTGCCCTGTAATCATTTTTAAATGAAGGTAGCGTGACAGTCAATTTATGTGATGTAAAGCTCTCACAAACAACAAAATGACAGCAATTAGACCATTTATTGTGGAGATTGTGAAGGAAATTTGGTACAACTCCCCTATTCTGTCTGAATCGAATACATACCCTGTATTACAAGGAGGAATAGCATGCCGATATTAAAGTATGTGTGTTAATGTACAAACCGTGGCGCCATTGCAATGGGATGAGGAATCTAAGTACAGACTTCAAGGCTGGACCCTATCGTAATAGAAAATTGACTATAGCTCAAGAATAATTCCCTTTCCTATGTATGTATTTGCTTTAAAAGACCCATCATGATGCCAAATGGAAATCTTTCCGAGAGATTTACTGAGTAAGCTTGGTTCTACATCCATTGTAGACTACACTTCCTTCTCCACATAGATTTATTACATCTTTTATGAAGCAATTGTCTATTCACTGCACGTGCCTGAAGTCTGTAATGTATACAACAAAGATTTGGAACAGTCTTTGGCTCATTTCATATAAGCAGCTCCAGCTTACTTAGATTACAAATCAATCTTCTTCTAGAGAAGCCAACAACAATGGCAGACTGCACGAATCTCACAGTGCTGGATGTTTCAGGGAGCATGTGCAACTAGTGCCCTGGAGGACGAGATCAGCCATTTAAGAAGGGATGGATTACAACAGTTACTGTGACTTCGGTTCATATCCTATGGGTGAGTACTTAACGAGTTTTGCATTTGAAAATTTGTTAATGTAACATGTTGGACGCAAGAAATAAAACAATGCTCCCTTCTTAAAAATCACCTCGTAAAATTATCTACCCACCAATTCACATAATTTGCTTCACGGTAGTTAACAGAAATTGGCATTAAATATTTTCAATGAACGTGACTGATACATAAACAATAATATCAGAAATTGCTGCCAGATTGAACACTCAATACTGCCACTCGTTTCAGCATGGGTCTTAACTTTCAAGGCCATTTCTCATTTTGTATGCAGTTATTGATATAATTGACAAGACAAGCACTTACCGCTTATGCCAAATTCCTCCAGTGCTGCCATTTTCAATAATACTTCATTGTTTATTACAACTTAGCAACCCCTTTGTAATTGTCCCGTTGCTGAGGAGGATTAGTTAGTAAGTTTGCAGGCAACACAAAGATTGGTGGAGTTGTGGATAGTGAAGAAGATTGGCAAAGAATACAGCAGGATATGGATCAGTTACAGATATGGACCGAGAAATGTTAGATGGTGTTTTTCTCTAAGAATTGTGAATGTTGCAATTTGGGAAGTCGAATGTGAGGGGAAAGTATACCGTTAATGGCAAGACCCTCAATAGCATTGATGTCGTGTGGGATATTGGGGTTCAAGTCCATAGCTCCCTGAATGTGGCAACACCCAGGTAGACAGAGTGGTAAAGAAGGCACATGGCATGCTTGCCTTAATAGGTCAGACCATAGCGTATGAGAGTCACAAACATCATGTTACAGTTTTTTCTAAACTTTGGTTCGGCCACATTTGGAGTTCTGCATTCAGTTCTGGTCACCCCATTACTGGTAGGATGTGGAGGCCTTGGGGAGGGTGGAGAGGAGGTTTACCAGAATGCTACCTGGACTAGTGGGTATTAGCTATAAGGAGAAGTTGGGCAAACTTGGGTTGTTTTCTCTGAAGCTTCAGAGGCGGATAATAAGTATATGAAATTATGAGAGGCATTGGTAAGTCAGAACAGTTTTCCCAGGATGGAAATGTCAAATACCAGAGGGCATAGCTTTATGGTCAGAAGGGCAAAGTTTAAGAAGATCTGCAGGGAAAGTTTTTCTTAAACAAAGAAACATAGAAAATAGGTGCAGGAGTAGGCCATTCGGCCCTTTGAGCCTGCACCGCCATTCAATATGATCATGGCTGATCATCCAACTCAGTATCCCGTACCTGCCTTCTCTCCATACCCCCTGATCCCCTTAGCCACATCTAACTCCTTCTTAAATATAGCCAATGAACTGGCCTCAACTACCTTCTGTGGCAGAGAATTCCAGAGATTCACTACTCTGTGTGTGAAAAATGTTTTTCTAATCTCGGTCCTAAAAGACTTCCCCCTTATCGTTAAACTATGACCCCTTGTTCTGGACTTCCACCACATCGGGAACAATCTTCCTGCATCTAGCCTGTCCAACCCCTTAAGAATTTTTAAAGTTTTTATAAGATCCCCCCTCAATCTTCTAAATTCTAGCGAGTACAAGCCAAGTCTATCCAGTCTTTCTTCATATGAAAGTCCTGACATCCCAGGAGTTAGTCTGGTGTACCTTCTCTGTACTCCCTCTATGGCAAGAGTGGTGGGTACCTGGAAAGCACTGAGGTGTGGTAATGAAAACAGACATGAGAGTGCGGTTTTAGAAGCTTTTACATAGGCACATGAATATGCAGGTCATGGAGGAATGTGGATCGAATGCAGGCAGAGGAGTTTTGTTTAACTTGGCCGAAGGGCTGGTTCCTGAAATATTCTTCTGTTAGATTAGTATGGAATCTGGAACCTGAAGGCAATGCAGGCACTGAATGTTACTTTATGCCTACTCTCTTATTATTCTAGGTTAAGAGAATTCACAGATGAAGGAAATGCTGCTGAAAACATTTCACAAGTTGCAGCTCTGCAGACTGCAGCTGCAGTGCAATGGAAGTTAATGCTTGAAGAGATACAAAGGGTGCAAATGAAGCAAAATGCACTGCCCTGGATGATCAAGCACCTTGAGAGTTCTAAGAGTTGCTTTAATCACAGTTTAATTGTGGTCAATAAAGACACATTCTTCAGTTGTTCCCTTCATAAATACAAGTGTGCATTTAATTTCTATTTACGGAACTGAACATTTTTTTGACGATGTTGATTTTCAATGGATAGGGCTGCAAAGTAAAGGGTAGAAGGATGTTTGTCAGCTGCGGGTTAAAGCGGAAGTTCATTGATCAATGAAGTAGTTTGTGGGAAAGAGAAATACAAAGAAAGGGTTTCCTTGAAAAAATGGTTTCTGTGAGCACTTCCCTTATTTAGGACCATTGTCTTCTAATTTCCTGTTTGTTTGTGAATGTGCAGCCATTTCCCTTCAACTAAATTCACAGCAGGTACCTGCTATTGAACCTGTTGGAGAATAACTTTTTCCACAGACCCCAGAAAAGGGGCATCTTGTTTAACAACTAACCTATCATTAAATCTCCTTTGGTTCAAGAGAATTTAGTGACAGATGATTACATATTTTTTGAACAATTTAAATAACTTCAAAAAAAATTAAAATTATGCAAGCGAGCTTTATTGCAAAAATAATTTATTGATCTGTAGAAGCCATCCATTTAATACAGTTAGTTATTTAGAAACAAAATACTGCTAGTAAAAAAGCAAAGTGCTGTAAATAAACAGCATCTGTGGAGTGAGAAACTGATTTAGCATTTCAGGTTGATAACCTTTGGTCAGAATTGGGAAAACCTAGAGATAAAATGTTTTAAATTCCAGAGAAAGCATGAGGGGTGAAAATACAAAAGGAAACAGCTGAAAGGAAGTGGGTAGAAGAATAATAATAATAATAATAATGGATGGGATTTATATAGCGCCTTTCTAATACTCAAGGCGCTTTACATCGCATTATTCATTCACTCCTCAGTCACACTCGGTGGTGGTAAGCTACTTCTGTAGCTACAGCTGCCCTGGGGCAGACTGACGGAAGCGTGGCTGCCAATCTGCGCCTACAGCCCCTCTGACCACCACCAATCACTCACACACACTCACACACATTCACACACAGGCAAAGGTGGGTGAAGTGTCTTGCCCAAGGACACAACGACAGTATGCAATCCAAGCGAGATTCGAACCGGCTACCTTCCGGTTGCCAGCCGAACACTTAGCCCATTGTGCCATCTGTCGTCCCAAAACAGAAGAATAACCAATAGTAGGTCGACAAAAGTGCTGGAGAAACTCAGCGGGTGCAGCAGCGTCTATGGAGCGAGAAATGGGCAACCTTTCGGGCCGAAACCCTTCTTCGACCCGAAACGCTGCCTATTTCCTTCGCTCCATAGATGCTGCTGCACCCGCTGAGTTTCTCCAGCACTTTTGTCTATCTTCGATTTTCCAGCATCTGCAGTTCCTTCTTAAACCAATAGTAGGTCTGCAGGAGGTCATCTGAAGTTGTTGAATTTATTCGAGTCCAGTAGGCTATATTGTGCTTACTCAGAAGATGAGATGCTTTCCCTTAAATTTACACAGAACATTGTTAGAAATAGCATGAGAGGCGAAAGGTAGAATGTTTGTGTACAAGTAGGATGGAGAATAAAAGTGACAGGAACCGTGTAACTGAATGCATGATGGTAACCCTTAAAGTGTTTCTTCCCCAGTGCACAGGAGGCTCATCAAGAGAAACAAATAGATTCTCGTATGTGGATGGAATAGGTTTCGAGGGATATGAGCCAAATACAGGCAGGTGCGACTAATGTAGATGGGACATGTTGGTTGGTGTGGGAAAGTTGGGCTGAAGGGCCTGTTTCCATGCTGTATGACTATATGAATGAAATTTATTAAATTGGAAGTACAGGTAGTAAGTAAATTATTACTTCAGATGGACAGTGGGAAGAAATGGCGATGCATTCACATTGAAAAATTGCGGAAGACAATGTTGAAAGTGGCATCTGGTGGTGTGGAAGGGGGGTGGGGGGATAATGCAAACTATCTTTGTTCTGCTCAGAATTAGAGCAGAAATGGAGATTGATCAATTACAGTTGAGATTCCCATTTACCCTGAAGGGGAAACCACGATTGAGAGAAAAAGGAAAATATATCAGAGCACGAGGATGACAGAAAGAACAAGTTCACAAGGGATAGTAGTTATGCTAGGTGTAAGATTAGGAGAAAAGACGACTAATGAAGTCTGGTCCTCTCTGACAAATGCTTTTAAATGCTGCAAGAGGGAAGCTGATGTGTATTTAGGGGTGTTTAAATTAAAGCAAGTTTGCTCGAGGTTAAAATGGGTCAAGAACACAGACCTTCAACAAACAACAAAAAAAGTACAAATGTAAAAGATATTAGAACACAAAAGACACATTTTTGAATCGGCAAATGTGCTTCTTTGCTGCAAAATTACTCCTTGCAGTGGCTTAGATAGAAAAATGTTGATTGATTTCATTACTGATCATTACAAATCTGCAGAAACCCGGCACACTGCACCAAAATAACAGTTAAAACAAGAAAAGCTTTCCCTGGGATAATTAGAAAGATTAGATTATCTGCTGAAAACACATGCTGGGTTTTTCCCAGCTTCATTACTGTGAATGCTGTTTGGCAGATATGGCTCATTTACCCTAAATCCAATGTTCCAGTGGCGAAGGAGAGTTCTTTATACAGTGACCTGTCATCATTATTCTTTAACAACATATACCCACAAAATATGAACAAGTTTCTAGAAAAGTATAGAGTATTGACAAAAGGATGGGTGCACTGCTACTTGTGCAGCTAATGTGGTGAACACCGTATAAGGGGAGAAGATTGAAGAACTTAGAAGAATGATAGGTAATCTCATAGAAGAGTCTGAGGGGTGAAATATAGTAAATAAACATAGTTTATTCCTCCTGGTGTAGGAAAATTAGAATGAGAGGGTATCTCCTCAGGGTAAGGGGTTGCCACATAAGACCGATAAATGAAGGAACTGCTTTCGAAGAGTTTTCGATCTTTGTGGTTGTCTTGTCCAGTGAGCCATAGATGCCACATCATTATGGATGATCAACGAGTGGTTGGGTAAAAGCAGATATGCAGAAAATGCGTGTAATGATTCCAACAACTTTCATAGCATTCCTTCTCTCATCCAGTTCCATTACCAACTTCTATGCCTATTTAAAGGGTCTTTGATCTGAAATGTTAATGTTTTCTCTTCACATGGATGTTGTCTAACCATTGAGTGTTTCCAGCATTTCCAGCATCTGCAGTTATTTGATTTTCTTTCATTGTACCTATTTGGCAATTTTGTTTCATCCCAATTAACTTATTTATTACTTTTATAACAATTCAACAACTTCTTGGTCAACTTAGAAAGTAACAGTTTACTTTCTAAACCAGTGCTAAACCAGTGCCTTGTCTGAGATTTGAAAGGTAACTCAAAGTTTCACATTTCCATGAATCCAAATTACTCGACTCCAACGTAGCAGTATTTGATGCAGGATGCATGATTCTGATAAAGTGCTGTAGAGTTATTTTCTAACCTCTTCCAATAAGATCCAAAGTTTGATTCATCCAAGGAAGAAACCTGGCCTTGAAATTCCCATGTACCATAAAGATGATCTAATATCGTTCTCCAAGCCCATATTCAGAGGTTATCCACAAGCCTGGTCTAGCATTGGCCATTTGAACCGTGCATGTAGGTGGGTGTTAAGGAATTGGGCTGAGTGAGGCATTGGAGGGTGGAAGGTATCTAAAGTCAATGGTGTGTCGAGGAAGGTTGGTCATCAGCATCAGGAGCCGGAGAGGGAGAATCCAGCATTGTGAATGCTGGTCAGGAGATTGATTATGAGCACTGGTATCAGGATTTATCTGTGAATGGTCTGTGGTCTGGGGACTTCACATGTAGTCAAGCAAAGCAGGGAACTGTAAGATGTGGAAAAAGAGGCATTGTGCTTCACCTAGAGGTCAGAGATGGGGCTTCTTCATCATACTTCTGAAAACCCTCCAAATGTTCAGACCCCTTTTAGTGAAGTATGGAATGATTTTGGCCAGCAAGGTAGATCCTCTGCAACATTACAAGTTTAGGGAGATTGTGGGTAGGTTCACCAGCCCAGGAAGATCTAGTCCATGTGTTATTCAAAATCTTTGTCATAAGCTCTTGAGTAATGGCACAATAATTTAATTCATTTGAAAACAAAAATGTAATCTATATTTTACATACAGGTGCACAACCTTTTATCCGAAAGCCTTGGGACCAGACACTTTTCGTAATTCAGAATTTGTCGGTCTTCGGAATGGAATTTTTTTAGCGTAGATTTTAATGGCTGGCTCAGTGGTAGAGTGCTCGGCTCATATCCGCAAGGTCGCGAGTTTGCGCCTTGATCCCGGCAGTTACTCGAAGAGTTTGAGTCTTCAATGTAGTTTTTTCTTGCAGAATAAATGTTTGTATGAAATGCAGTGTAGGAGAGGTGTACTGACTGTGTGGGCAGAACTTTGGAAGTGATTGCCCACCAGTCTAAAAAGCCGCTGTGTCTCCCTGTCCCTGGGATAGCAGGGGGCGATCAAACAGCACAATACCCCCCTCCCCCTCCAACTCCAGAGGAATCCGCTCCCCGATGGGCCGCTACGGCGACAAGTGGCAGTTTGCCCACAGCCCGAGCTGCGCCCCCTCATCCGTCACCCCAAGAACAAGACGTACCTTGCACACCATCAGCTTCTGCCCCTACGTGTTCCTCTGGAGTTGGAGCGGGGCTGGGCTGGAGTTGGAGCGGGGCTGGGCTGGAGTTGCTCCTGGCTGTGGGTCTCTGGGATCTCCGTGCTTGCAGTGGGCCTGGGGGTCGGTGTCCCGTTGGTCCTGACGTCTCCGGCCACCCCCCTGGACTGGAGCTGAGACTGGGAACTGTACCGCCCTTGCCCCCTTCCTCTGCAACTGCAAACAACTCCACTCTCCTGCAAGGGCGGTACAGTTCCCGGAGGATGGCAGGTGGCCGGAGACGTCAGGACCAACAGGAACCCGCTCCCCGAGCCACTGGCCGGACGCCTCTTCCTTGGCTTTAGATCCAGCCCGCTGCTCAGGCGCTAGCGGGCTGGGCTCGGCACGGTGTCGGGATAGCGGTGCGCCGGGTAAGCGGACCAAGCGGTACCCCCCCCCCCCCCCCCAGATGGACGCTCCTCCGTGGAGTCGAGCGGGGGACAGGTTTGTTGTAGAGCCTTTCTTCTCTGCCGGACAGCAAAAAGCTCCCTGTGAAAGAAAAAGCCTCTACGACGCCCCGAGCTGCGCCCCGTCATCCGCAACCCAGGTTCCTCTGTAGTTGGAGCGGGGCTGGGCTGGGCTGCTGTTGGCTGTGGGTCTCTGGGATCTCCGTGCTTGCGGTGGGCCTGGGGGTCGATGTCCAATTGGTCCTGACGTCTCCGGTGACTGACACGAACCCTGCTAGCATCGCCGACGTGAAGACAGTGCAAAGCCCTAGCGCCGGTGCAATGGGCTGGAGAGGGGAGGGAAGGGGTCACACACATGGCCGGGAAGCAGAGGGGTGTAGGTGGGGTGAAACTGACTCACGATACACTGTGTATCGTGACCGTGGGAACCTTTTAACTCAGCGGGCAGGCAGCAGCAGATTGTCAATTATTAACCCTCCCGCGCAATATACCCTCACCTTCTCTTTTATGAATGGGGATTTAGTTCCCCTTTCTTCGAGGACCGACCGGAGGTTCCGCTGTCACCTCTGCAGGCCGCCCTCGGTGAACGTTTTCAAGGACCTTTCTTCAAGGACCGAAAAAATGGCCGCTATTCGGAGGTTTTCGTTATTTGGATGTTCGGATAAAAGGTTGTGCACCTGTAATATTTTTTCGGCGATATATTTCGGATATTTAACCTTTCATATCATAATTGCAGCATGAAATTCACTGATGTCAGAGATTACTTGGGGATTTTCTTTAATCTACTTTGCCAACAACAAGTGTTCAAGTAGAATTGGTGACCTTAACATAAACCGGGATTGAGGAAAAGTAATATCAAAAACTGGATCCAGGTCACTAAGCCTAACCTCCAATACTTTTAGAAGATTGCATTCTCCCCAAATTTAATGCAAAGTTGATGAAGTCATCAGATATTAAATTGCAACTTCAAAGAATCAATGAAACCAGACAGCATTATTGGCCACAGTCTTATCTTAAAACATATTTTACCTATGAATCTTCCAAAAATGGACTGATTTTATGAAAGTGATCATCAAATTATTTTAAATTCTCTATCATGTTTTAATAAAATGTCATGATAGAGATTTTTGGCCAGATCCAGTGTAATTATTGGTTGCGTTTAAAGCAAAAGTAATGTGAGAAACTTAGGAATAGTCAATTATTGATCAGTCAAGTCATTTTTCAAAAATGGTTGGACTGAAAAACTAAACGCAACAACTTGAATCAAGAGCTTTAGTTGCTGAACTCTGAAGACTGAATAGAGAAAAAACTAAGCATTCTTTCTAGGATCAGCGGAAAAGTCAATTACAATGGGATATTGTAAGGAATCTTAATTTCACTGCAGTAAGGGTTATAAGAAGGAAGTTGTGATTTTTTCAATGTTTGCACGGAACAATACGTTTTGAATGAGTACCCTATCATAAGAAAACAACATTGATATCCAGGGATATCTGGGCCTAAGATCTTTGAAGGAATAATGGTTTATTAGCATAAAACAATTGCTCGTGGCTACTTACAGTAATAGAGATATGGAAAATGAATTCAAGGTTAGAGGAAAAACTTGATGAAGAACCTACCAAAAAGTTGGAAGTATGGAAAAAACAAAAAGCATTAAATGGTACTTCTTGGCTTATGTAAGTAGAGAATTCATATCGCTGAAAAATGAAACATGCCACAGAATGATATGGATAAGATCAAGACATAATATAGAAATTGCATTGAGACAAGCATGCAGGCAAGAATGCAAAATGGAATCAGCCAGAACAATGAGAAGAAGGGACCAGGGTGATTGTGATAGAATGTGAGAGGGCAAAGAATAAATGGAAACCAGAGTTCTTATTGAGAGCAAGGGGCTGTTTGTTAACATTTGGCGATAAAGACATTAGTGTTCAATTAGTGCTTCATCATATCTTTTGGAGTATCCACAAAATTATGATGTGCGCCAAAAAATATTTTAAACCTTTATTAATATTTTATGCCATCAGAATAAAGATATATATTTTTATCGATTGACTGAAGAATATTCCCAGGACATTAAAAATGTTGTTCTTTGTACCATAAAGTATTTCTCAATCCAGCAGGTGAATAATGCCATGGTTTAACACCGCATCCAAAGAATGGCAGATCTCAGTCATACACTGAAATAATGAAGACTCTGAAGGTGCTGTGGTACATTTGGTTCATACCTAATCTTCAACATATTTGAACAGTGAAATGCGTGGAACATCACTGCACAGAATGACTTAACACTTACATTTTTTTACCCAGTCTTTTTTTTTGCTATTATTTATACTGTGCACCCCCTACGGTTTGGCAGTTCAAGTGAAGAATGGGTACATTGCTATTGGGGTTAAAGGTAAGGGCAATGTAGTCCATGTGATCTCTTGCACGGGTTTTGATATCTCCTGGGGATTTAGAATGTTTTGCTCAAAAATTATTTTTCAACCCTTTATCTTCACTCTCTTTAAAACTCCACTAGCAACACATCCAGTTCCCTTGCAGTTTTTCCAGCAAATGCCTCTCAAGAGAATCTTTAAATTTTTTGTAATTTTCCATGTACTTTGTTCCATGTACTCTGGACCTCTTTAAATTTAACTTGTCTGAGTGACTTCCTTTCTATGATAATTGAATACAAGAATTACAACAATTCTACAATTATAAATGTAAAGTCCAATTATTACCATTTCATACATCACTGAGTGGCAGTGAAAAAAGAGACAGAGTCCCAGAAAAATAACCTACTAACAATCAAATTTGTAAAAACCTCATTAGCAGAATCATTTATGAACATGATTCATGAGGACACTTATTTCCCTTCATTTATTTTTAAATAGCTTTGCATTTAAACAATTTCACAATAAATGGATTGCGTGCACTTCATACTACAGTAACTCATTCCCACCCATTCAAGCCACAGAGATTGATGCACAGCTATAAGCCAAGCTCAGTCATTAAACACCCAATTTGAGAGCTGGAATTCACTTTGCTTTCAGATGAAATGTTAAAACAAGTCCTATTTGCTCAACCAAGTAGGTGAAAGTCACTGTTCTTCACTGACAGATTGCTGATCGATATTTGACCTCGATATAACATTAGTAATACAGATGAACAGATTATTTATTTCACTTGCTTGTGGAACCTCATGGGGTGAAATGATTCTCTGCATAAAATTGACTGCAATTAGAAATAATTAATTTGCCATGACATGCTTTGGTATATCTTAGAAGCTTTGGATAGAAATTAATGCGTATTTTTTTCTTTCTTTCTTTTCATTTTTACTTTCAATTTCTGATCAGTACTCTGCAATTCTCAATATTTCATAGAAGTGGTGTATGCATGGCAATGCTCAGCCCAGTGTATCGCACTTAAGAATGATTGTTATAAGTCAGTGTGTGCAGATTTCAGACCATAGATGTAATTGGCACTTGACATCAGCCGATATAAATTTGTTTTAAAGTAAGATATCTTGCAATCCACCAAACTCCCTTAAACGATTAAGAACTGCACTGAATTCAGAATTCTTATTGTGCCAGGTCAGGTATTGAATATTCTGCAAACTAATTGGAATCTGGGTATTTTATAATAAGCAGAAATAGTAACAATTGTAATCTATTAATAAATTTAAATTTGAAACTGAATTTATCACGATATGGCAATATTTACTCCCATAGAAGAAATATGTTTCTGATGGTGAACCTATTCTGTCACATGCTTAGACAGGTACAAGATAATTCCCCGTTCAATGCACCCAGAGGCAGAGGCAGAGACACAGACTATTTCTAAGTATGAAAATATCAGAACAGACACACCAGAAATCTGGGTCAGATTGGAATCTTCTGATTTGCAGACTCTAGCCGCATCTGGTGTCCATAGAGAATGCTAATGAGCACTACATTGAATTATGAACGTGGCAGCTGGCCTGGAATCTTATTCTGTCAAGAAAATATTTGCAGGTAAGGTATTTTCATCACTGAGGTATTGCACAGAGCTGAAGTGCCTATCTTGTTGTCCCTGAAGGTGACTAGGGGCAGAGCCCGTCAGGTATGTGGTGATGTACAATAAATCTAAATGTAAACGTTAGGTCTATGTAATGATGTTCAGGAATATGAAACAAAATGGTAAATGCTAGATAATGGGTCTGGATTTGAATACTTTGTTTCAGACATTGGAATTTGTTCTGCAATGCAGACTTAAAGGAATGATACAAACAAATGTTTTGTGTTTTACGTGGTAAAGGCCTGTGTGAAATATGAACGTCCCAATTCAGTATCTGAGTGGTTCAACTCATTAGTTTATAATTTAAATTGGCAGTTCCAATAAAAAAGACCAAAGGATGGCTGGTATTGAAATCAAAGATGCAACATTAGGCTTTATATAATGACCATTCAAAAGTGTTCCCGCTTCATTCAAACACAGAATAAATGTCTTTGGGAGAATTGCTCCTTGGCATTAAGTGCAAATACAGACCATAGCAGTCCACTGCAAATAGAGAGAATGTGTCGATGCTGCCCAACCAAGCTGGCTCCTTTTGATATGTGATTTAAATATATGAAAGTATATCTAAAGTCAAAGTAATGTAATACATTCAATATTACCATAAACTCAATATTGTTTACATTGTACACATTGTTAGATGTATCACAGCACCAGTACTGGAATGCCAAGTTTTGTTAAAGCTATTCCGCAGATTCATTTCATAAACGCAGAATGCAGCCCCCAGCTAGAAGATGAAAGTACAACTGTCTCAGCTTCTCAAGTTAGATGGAGGATTTTGTTATTATTCTCCACATTATGACTACTTCTAGAAACTGAATGCAGAATTAGGATGCAAAGCTCCATGATTGAATAGTTGATCACGATTTTGGAGATACTTTGGCCCAGTAGAAGAAAACGTCTAAGGTCGTTTGAAATATATAACATCTTGAGTTAATATCTCACTAAAATATTATCTGTTCTGAGAACAATAGACATTTTCAAAGCACCATAGGATTTAGTTAGCAGCTCTGGTGTCTTAGCATGCTACACCATTAACAAATTAAGCAATAAGTGAAGTTTTGGAAGCCTCTTTCCACTGAACTCTGAATTCACAACAAATTATAAGACCAAATGATGCATATGAAGCCATCATCAACAGAAACACCAAAAACACGCCAGTGAAAAAATAAATCAGACAAATCAAATACTAGGTCTTCAACTTCAACGTAATTAGTTATATCCCAAAGAACTAGCTAAGACTTCAAAAATGGAGTAAAAAAATAATTTCAAAAATCATTTTTATCGCCACTCTATCTAACTGTCGTCACTTTTAGGGAACTATGTAGTTGTACTTTCTCTGCTTTTTAACATTCCCCTGGGCCTGACTGTTCACTGTGAAATTCTTGCCCTGCTTCGACTTCTCAAAATCCAACACCTCATATTTATTTGATTTAAACTTCATTAGCCATTCCTCGACCTACTTGCCACGACTGATCAAGATCCCTCTGTAATTCTTGATAACTTGATTGGGATCAGGCTCAGGAGAAATATCTACCTTCAAATGCCTTAGAACGTCCAGCACCTCTTCAACGGAAATTATGGACTATCCTCAAGTCATCTTCATTAACTTCCCCATGTTCCCAAGTCTTCATGTTTTACTCCATAGTAAAAACAAAACTTAAATAATGATTGAGGACGTTGTCCTACAGCTCCATACACAGACAGCCACTTTGGTTTTTGAAGGGCCCTATTCTCTCTGTAGTTATTCATTTCCCCTTAATATACAAAAAATCTCTTTGGATTAGCCTTAATCTTTCTGCCAGAGCTGTATCATGCCTCCTTTATGCCTTCCCGATTTCCTTCTTCAGTATGCTCCTTAATTCACTATACTCGCTCAAGGAGGACTCTCTCAAACTTCCACAGGTGCACAGTAGAGAGCATGCTGACCGGTTGCATCGTGGCTTGGTTCATCAACTTTAGTGCCCAGGAGCATAAAAGACACTGCCCAGTCCATCATCGGCTCTGACATCCCTACCATCAAGGGGATCTATCGCAGTCGTTGCCTCAACTGACTGCAAAAGTTTTTATAGATATGTGAAGAGGAAAAGATTAGTTAAAACAAACATAGGTTCCTTGCAGTCAGAAACAGGCGAATTGATCATGGGGAACAAGGACATGGCAGATTGAATAACTACTTTGGTTCTGTCTTCACTAAGGAAGACATGAATAATCTGCTGGAAATAGCAAGGGACCGGGGGTCAAATGAGATGGAGGAACTGAGTGAAATCCAGGTTAGCCGGGAAGTGGTGTTAGGTAAATTGAATGGATTAAAGGCCGATAAATCCCCAGGGCCAGATAAGTTGCATCCCAGAGTACTTAAGGAAGTAACCCCAGAAATAGTGGATGCATTAGTGATCATTTTTCAAAACTCTTTAGATTCTGGAGTAGTTTCTGAGGATTGGAGGGTAGGTAATTAACCCCACTTTTTAAAAAGGGAGGGAGAGAGAAAATGGGGAATTACAGACCAGTTAATCTAACATCGGTAGTGGGGAAAATACTGGAGTCAGTTATTAAAGATGGGATAGCAGCACATTTGGAAAGTGGTGAATTCATTGGACAAATTCAGCATGGATTTATGAAAGGCAAATCATGTCTGACTAATCTTATAGAATTTTTCGAGGATGTAACTAGTAGAGTGGATAAGGGAGAACCAGTGGATGTGTTATATCTGGACTTTCAGAAGGCTTTCGACAAAGTCCCACATAAGAGATTAGTATGCAAACTTAAAGCACACGGTATTGGGGGTTCAGTATTGATGTGGATAGAGAACTGGCTGGCAGACAGGAAGCAAAGAGTAGGAGTAAACGGGTCCTTTTCAGAATGGCAGGCAGCGACTAGTGGGGTACCGCAAGGCTCAGTGCTGGGACCCCCGCTATTTACAATATAGATTAATGATCTGGATGAGGGAATTGAATGCAACATCTCCAAGTTTGCGGAGACTATTATCTGAATGGTGGCCGATTAGGAAAAGGGGAGATGCAACGAGACCTGGGTGTCATGGTACACCAGTCATTGAAAGTAGGCATGCAGGTGCAGCAAGCAGTGAAGAAAGCGAATGGTATGTTAGCATTCATAGCAAAAGGATTTGAGTATAAGAGCAGGGAGGTTCTACTGCAGTTGTACAGGGTCTTGGTGAGACCACACCCGGAGTATTGCGTACAGTTTTGGTCCCCTAATCTGAGGAAAGACATTCTTGCCATAGAGGGAGTACAGAGAAGGTTCACCAGATTGATTCCTGGGATGGCAGGACTTTCACATGAAGAAAGACTGGATAGACTCGGCTTGTACTCGCTAGAATTTAGAAGATTGAGGGGGGATCTCATAGAAACTTACAAAATTCTTAAGGGGTTGAACAGGCTAGATGCAGGAAGATTATTCCCGATGTTGGGGAAGTCCAGAACAAGGGGTCACAGTTTAAGGATAAGAGGGAAGTCTTTTAGGACCGAGATGAGAAAATCATTTTTTACACAGAGAGTGGTGGAATCTGTGGAATTCTCTGCCACAGAAGGTAGTTGAGGCCAGTTCATTGGCTATATTTAAGAGGGAGTTAGATGTGGCCCTTGTGGCTAAAGGGATCAGGGGGTATGGAGAGAATGTAGGTATGGGATACTGAGTTGGATGATCAGCCATGATCATATTGAATGGCGGTGCAGGCTCGAAGGGCCGAATGGCCTACTCCTGCACCTATTTTCTATGTTTCTATGTAAAGGTTGCCAGCATCATCAAAGACCCATACCATCCTGGCCACTCACTCATCTCCCCGCTGCCTTCAGGTAGAAGGTACAGGAGCCTGAAATCTGCTACATCCCGGTTCAGGAATAACTACTTCCCCACAGCCATCAGGCTATTAAACTCAACTCAAACAAAACTCTGATCGTTAAATAGCCCATTGCACTTTATCTGTCATTTATGTGTTATATCATATTATATCATATATATTCATTGGTATATGGTCACATTGATATGTTCTGTTCTGTATTTATTTCTGCCTACTATATTCTGTTGTGCTGAAGCAAAGCAAGAATTTCATTGTACTATCTGGGACACATGACAATAAACTCTCTTGAATCTTGAATACACAATCCCAGCTAGTTATACCGGACTCATGCCTACTTCTTTTTCTTGACCAGAGCATTAATTTCTTTCATCATCCAGGGTTTCTTACTCCTACCTGCTTTGCCCTTTACTCTAATAGGAACTTGATACCGTGAACTCTCACTATCATACTTTAGTAGGTCAGGTTTTGCCCTCTTCATTGTAGAATCCTCTACTTTTTATCCCTGAGGAAACTTTCCTGAAACACTTGACAAATTCCACTCCATCTCAGCTATAGGTGTTATGGCAGTCCCAGTCTATATTGGGAAAGTAAAAATCCCCTTTCATGACATCCCTATTAGTTTTGCAGCTGTCTGCCATCTCCAGGCATATTTATTCCTCTAATTCCCATTAACCTTTAAGGGGTATATAGTGCAATCTCAACGAAATGATCAACTGCATTTTATTTTTCAGCTCCACACGTATAACCTTAATGGACTGATAGTTGAAGGCAAATGAGAAGATGAGTACACGAGCCGAGTATAAATTCCAGTAAGGTCTGTTGTATCTTTCTCTATTGTAGGTTCTATTTGAAAATTACCATCTGACTGTTGAGAATGGGATGGCTGGAAGGCTCATTTGTGAAAACTTATCTTATCGGGCCTCTTCTAATAACAGACTAATCACTCGAGTGAATAAATTAATGTGCATGCCTTTCACTCTAAGCTATAGTGCATGTGTGGTCTAAGCCTTGAAACTGAATATTCTCACGTAGAGATGAAATGTCACTGACTAAGACATGGCTGGCATCAAAGATATCAATATTGACAAATCACCATGTAAGGTATTACAAACGACCATTGTTGCTGGTAAGTGTTTTGCAGATACCGATAGCTAGTGAGATGTGCCTCATCCTACCTTTATTTTATCAATATTTTATTAAACAAATTATAATGGAAAGCCTAGTGCTTTGCATTTCACATCCACCTCAGAAGACTTCTATTTTTGGATGTAGGCAACAGAACATATGATCCATTGATGTCCTTGTGCCTGGAGGAAGCACATCACCAGCAAGCTCCATCACCTGTTTTGTGGAAGCATGGTATGCCATATTATTACAGAGGGAAATGAAACAAAATGGAAACTCCACATGCCAGAAATAAAACCAGGATCTATTGGACTTACACAGCACCTGTTATGGAGCATGATGCTTTGAGACACAAAACCTGTCCTCTTGATGCAGGCTAACTAGGCAGCTGTACATTACCAGCATTGTGTTGCTTTAATTCAAGTATTCAGACAGCTGCTAGATCACTTTCTCTGCAAGAATGCCCAAACAGTTGGGTTTTAAAATCTGGAAATAGTTGAAGTAAGCAGGAAATATGTTGAAATTATTGCTGTTACTTTATAATGTCCCACCTATAACAGCATTATCCTGTAAAAGTAAACACGAACCACTAAATACCTCCATCTAATAAAAATACATATAAATTGTGATCTGAGAAAAAGACCAACACCCATCTAGTTAATTTTCTAGTGATTCTGGTACCTGCATGGTGAGATGATAATGAAAGTTGTTACTTAAAATAGCAAGCAATCAATTAATCTACAGAGATGACATAAGGAAAACGATATGGTGGAGAGCTTTCAAAACCACGTCTGATGTCAGCTGTTCATAAGCATATGGCACAAAGTACATCTCCAGTTATTCAAATACAGTAACTAATAATATCAAGATCTCCATTTAATACTCACAAATATACGTTGCCTTACAACTAACCAAAAATCAAATCAATAAGATCGACATCACTCATGGCTCTGATTATAGAATGGAAGGGACCTCACGTAGCTTTATTAAATAATGTTGGATACATAATAATAATGGTGTTAAAGATCATCTACAGCAATCTGTGCAGGCCACAATACCTCTTCTGTGTCATTTCCCAGTAGCACTCTGTCCCATTATTTAATTATTTACCTCCACTTTAAACACTTCTATTAATCCAGCTTCCACCACCCGCCAGGGCAGAGAATTCCACTGAACATTCGAAGGGCCAGTTTTAATGCCAGACCCCATTTTTATACTTAACTCATCTTGTTTGAGACCCTCTCACTAGTAAAACATCTGTCTTAAAGAACAACCAGTAATAAATAATATGGACATTGGGCATTTGCCTTGCATGGAAATAACTTTTTAAAAATGTCCTTGTTTCTTGGTTCCCAAACAGTGCCTAAGTAGGTTGATTGTGAATGTCATTCTTTCTACATTCCCACCAGCCAACAATACTTGGTATTACAAGTGACTTTTCTCTGATAAGAACCTGGGAACGATCAATAGATTGTCACAAATATTGAAATTAGTCTCAAAGATTTTGAGATAGATCCAGATGTAATGGTTAGACAAGCCAAAAAATGTAAACATATTGGATTGCAGTGGGAGAGGAGGAGAGGAGAACCACGTCTTTATCTCAATACCATACAGTGAAAGGATAAATTGAATATCCTACTTAGAGCGAAGCAACAAGATGAAATATTTAAGCTGATACAGATAATCAAATCCATATTGCTTTTGGACACTTAATAAGTTATCGCCACTCAAATCAGTAGCTCTTACACAAGTCAAGTTTGGCATGGAATATCTCCAGACACTTAAAGTATAAGATGTTTCAAAAACAGTAGATACTATTTGTTAATTGATCACACTAAAGTATTTTTGGCTCAAGGTGTCACATGCACAGTCGAACCCTGGAGCAGCTGTTTGGAACAGATGGATCTTACAACTGCTAGTGCAATATGTCTGTCACAAATGGCTTCCCTGGTCACTTTGCTCTTAAGGGTCAAACAAATGCGATCTTGGTTCTGCGTGACAGCATGCCATTTCAAGAAGGTGGTGGGGTCTGTTGCACAAACTCTGAAAATAGCACTGATGTATACGAACACCCTAGAATAAAAATATCATAAACAAATACAGAATAAAATAGGAATGTATTTAAGGAATGAGACCGAACATAAATAAATGTCTTTGTTATTGTGTTGGTAATCTGAAGTGAAATTTATAATTCCATTATTATGAAACTGAACTCAGAACTATACGTCAGATTTCTACTTTCAGCAATTAAACCAGGCAAGAATTTATACAGGAATTTATACAGAAATACACATACATTACAAACCCACTGACTCACATGGCTATCTGGACTACACGTCTTCCCACCCTGCCCCCTGTAAAGACTCCATCCCCTACTCCCAATTCCTCCGCCTACGCCGCATCTGTTCCCAGGATGAGACATTTCATACCAGGGCATCGGAAGTGTCCTCGTTCTTCAGGGAACGGGGATTCCCCTCCGCCACCATAGATGAGGCTCACACCAGGGTCTCATCCATACCCCGTAACACTGCTCTCTCTCCCCATCCCCGCACACGCAACAAGGGCAGAGTCCCTCTGGTCCTCACCTTTCACCCCACCAGCCGGCAAATACAACACATAATCCTCCGCCATTTCCGCCACCTCCAACGTGACCCCACCACTCGCCACATCTTCCCATCTCCCCCCATGTCTGCCTTCCGCAAAGACCGCTCCCTCCGCAACTCCCTCGTCAATTCTTCCCTTCCCTCCCGCACCACCGCCTCCCCGGGCACTTTCCGTTGCAACCGCAAGAAATGCAACACCTGTCCCTTCACCTCCCCCCTCGACTCCATTAAAGGTCCCAAGCAGTCGTTCCAGGTGTGACAAAGGTTCACCTGTATCTCCTCCAACCTCATCTACTGCATCCTCTCCCATCTACCATGGCCTTGAATATTTTCTCCTTCAGCTGCATATTAAATATATTTATACTAATAATATTTATTACTACAATCTAATGCTGTCAGAATATTTTCGGCATTTTTCCCATTTGTCTATCGTATTTATCAGCAACCATCTTGTCTTCACCATTCCTACTTTAAAAATAGGATCACGCAATTAACAATGATGAAGGCCATTCAGCCCGCCATGTGTGTATCAATGCTACATTTGCATCTCGAGTTATATTAATCCAAATCAAAGACAGTGAAGTAAAAACACTTTAATTTGTCATTTATTTCAGTTTCAGTTGTTGCCCTCCACTTTATAGGAAGAATGTTTTAAATGAAGTCATAACCTGATGCCATCTTACCTGCAACATTCTAGTGTGCATATCTATGATTAAACAGAAAAGATTAGGTTTGAATAACCCAGAGTGTGACTTCTTATTCAATAACCACTCACTTAAACATTTGAAGTTAGTTGCATTTCTGGAACTAGCCTCTGTTCAAATGGCAGTGAACCATTGAGCAATGAATCTTATGTACATTGAGCAATGGCCAATGAGCTGTGGTCATGCCTAGTTATGAGTTCGTATTCTCAGTACAAACAGGCCCTTTGGCCCACTAAGTCCATGCTGAACATCGATCACCTGTTTGGACTAATTTCCATGTTATCCCATTTTCCTATCCACTTCCAAGGCACTAGGAGTACATACATACTGAACCTGAGATCAGCATCGAACTCAGGTCTCTGGCGCTGTGAGATAGTAACTCTAACAGCTACGCCACTGTGCCACTGTACAGAACAAAAGAACGTAATTTGGCTCACTGCGGCAAAACCTTCCCTGAGTTATATAACATCATAAGCCTAAAGTCTAGGTTCACACAGGGGGGGGGGGGGTGGGGGGTGGGGGGGGGGGGTTGTGTGTGCGTGTGCGTGTGTGTGTCAGTCAGTCATTTGGAACATAATTTTCCCGACTTTTTAAATTAAAATTGTTGACGAATTTGACCTTTTTTTTAAAATCTGACCGCTGCCCAGCTGCTGACGTTACAATAACAGTGACATTTTCTACATCTTCTGGTAGAAAATTTCCTTATGATTTCAAAAATCCAATCCTATAAATTTGGTCCATTATTTCCCGAGATATTTACTACCATTTATCACCAAGCTGACATTTTTTTTAAATATTAAGGTTGCCCAGCTGCTGATCTCACAATGCCATTCCTCGTGCCCCCGCCCCCCCCCACTGCTCTGGATTAATGCATCTGCTGTCAACGCGCATGCACAGTTTTCCACGAGGTACGTTAGCCCCCCCACCCCCCTGTTCTTCAAAAGGCGCAGAAAGATCGAGAACGTTCTGCAGCAAAGATCCTACAGCTCTGCACCGCTATTGGATCTTTGTTCTGCTCAATCGCGATGTCATAGGCGCTCACGCGCTGAAGCTTCTCCCGTGCAGCCTGTGAAGCCCCACCCTTCGCATCTCCTGCCTGCCCACTCAGCTGCCAGTTTCCTGAGCGTCAAGCCGGTGCTGTCTCTCTCCGCAAGAAAAGGAAATAATTTGCATTCATTAAGGACCTTAATGATGAAAATAAACCTCAAAATATTAAGTAGAGGAAACAAATGTCAAGACAGGGAGAATGATAGAAAGGGATTATAAAGGTTGAGAGGACACTTTATACAAAGGCTCTGAATATGGTTTTGTGGTGTACAGAAATTGATAGATTTAGGGAGCCGTTTCAGAAATGAATGACATGGCAGTGAAAGCATAGCTTGCGATGGAGATGGAAATATACAGGAAACCAGGATAAGGACTTCAATCACAGGTGGGCAATGTTGTAGAAATGGAAGTAATTTGTTATTGTGATCAATTGGGTTTCTAGGATTTATTTAAGGCCAAACAGAATGCCAAGTTTGTGACACGATTGAGAATGTCTCTGAAAGCACTATAAAGTATATGTGTGTGTGTGTGTGTGTGTGTGTGTGTGTGGAGTGGTGGGGGGTGAATCAAAGGCGGAGGTTGTGCTTATGATTATAGATGACTTGTTGACATCGAGGAGGTTATAAATTACTTGTGATGGAATTTTATAGTCTGACAGCACAAAGACAGTCATTGGTCAAACAAGACATTTTAAACATATTTAATAGAAATCCACTGAGTGCTTGTGGATGAGGTCACTGAAGCTGAGGAGTGGAATACCTCCAAATGAAAGTATTCTGGGGGACTCGAGAGATATTGTGAACTGGATGGTAACAAGGCCACTATGAGGGATGTTCTGGTTCAATTTGAGAGGTAGATATGTGATAATACAAAAGTCATCATTGAGAAAGACAGTAACCAAATTGAAAGGAATAGAAGAATAAGTTACTGAACAGATGAACATGAAGTTGGGTAGTAATTTCAATATCCAGCAATAGGAAAACAGGTTTGGAGATAAGAGTAGCAAATAAAATAATTGATGGTGAAGGAGGAGCATAGACTTTTTAAGGGAGGAGCAATAACAGCAACTTTGAATATTAGCAAAAGGATATCAAGTAAAGGAAATTGTTAATTTGTATAATGATCAGGAAGAGAAACAGGTAACAAAGAGCCAGCTGACAAGAGGATTTATTTCATTGGTAGGTGGTGAGATGAGTGTGCACAAGGATGTTAGTAAAGTGAGGGCCAAGGAAAGAGAGCTAACCTTGGCTGCATTAAGATTGTGTGTGTTGACATTCTACGTTTGAGAGAATATGCACAAAAAAGCAAGTATGAAAATGTATATGAAGACTGAGGGAGGGCAGTAGGATACTGGAGTTGGAGAAAGTGGTCAAGGGAAGTTGAGAAACAGCTTGGAGAGTTGAGAAAAAAGCTGAGAGATAAAGGGCTTCCTAATAACAAATTTGCCAGGATTCATTGGAAGAAAAACAATATTTATTCTTAAATGTAAATTTAAAAGATAATGGAAGAAAGGTAATAACTTGGTGTTCATCCTCGTGATTACTAAGATAAAATGTTTTCTGCAAGTTTTCTGCGATGGTTGAAAGGGTCAAGAGCTTCAAATTCCTGAGCGTGCACATCTCTGAAGATCTTTCCTGGTCCGAGAACACTAATGCAATTATCAAGAAAGCTCATCAGCGCCTCTACTTCCTGAGAAGATTACGAAGAGTCAGTTTGTCAAGGAGGACTCTCTCTAACTTCTACAGGTGCACAGTAGAGAGCATGCTGACCGGTTGCATCGTGACTTGGTTCGGCAATTTGAGCGCCCTGGAGAGGAAAAGACTACAAAAAGTAGTAAACACTGCCCAGTCCATCATCGGCTCTGACCTTCCTTCCATCGAGGGGATTTATCGCAGTCGCTGCCTCAAAAAGCAGTGTGGGTATCATCAAAGACCCACACCATCCTGGCCACACACTCATATCCCTGCTACCTTCAGGTAGAAGGTACAGGAGCCTGAAGACTGCAACAACCAGGTTCAGGAATAGCTACTTCCCCACAGCCATCAGGCTATTAAACCTGGCTCGGACAAAACTCTGGTTATTAATAACCTATTATCTGTTATTTGCACTTCATCAGTTTATTTATTCATGTGTGTATATATTTATATTATGGTATATGGACACACTGATCTGTTTTGTAGTAAATGCCTACTATGTTCTGCGTGCTGAAGCAAAGCAAGAATTTCATTGTCCTATACAGGGACACATGACAATAAACTCATTTGAACTTGAACTTGAACTTTATGTCTGATTATTTTGGTACAGCTCAGATTTTCTAGGACTTTAGAAACCCAGCAGCAAAATGGAGATGGGTGTCACCAGCTCCAGAAAGAAAATGCTTCTTCCAGAACAGCATGGGTCAAGAATAGTAAGTGTGTTTCTTCTAGCTCGCAAAGGAAGCCTTTAGCCTTCTTTCTGCTTTTGGAAAGGAACTGGATACGTATTTAAATAAAAAAATTGCAGATATATGTAGTGTATATAATGGTAACTGTAACTTTAAGAGCTGAGTACTAGAATGGTATGTGTGTCATGTAATATATTCCAATATCTTATCAGTCCCTTGAATATGTGTGAGTATGCGCAGTGTACTTTTGTAAAATAAAGAAGACCTACACTGGCAACAGCGTGTACTGAAAACATGTGCTTGTTTCTATCCACATGCTGAAGCCGTAATATCTTACAATATAAAACGAAAAATTAGCTAATGGCATCACACCTGCAGAGTCGGATTAAGACAAATGGGACAAAGGGCCTGCTGTGCCTCTGATCCCAATCAACAGGATGACAGGGTGTTGTACTTTGGAAAGCAATTATAATTTTCAACACCCCTTTCTAACATTATAGACAACAGGAAACTAATTTGAAGCATCTGTGAAATGGATTTAAGACATATAACTGCTAGTAAACTTCCATGGTTCACTCAAAACCTCCAGCAAGTATTCTGCGCTCTGTGCAGAATAATCCATCTCATTAACATTGTATCAAGGGAAAAAAATATTGTTTCTGGATCTGTTGTAGAGATCTAATCAATCATCCATAGCGGATCATGAATATATGCAGGTTTACACTCTAGAAAACACCATACTGTTGATTAATATTTCTTATATTGTCTGCTTTTTTCTCCCTCCAGCTGGATCTAACATGCCTTCAGAAATCAGACCTTCACCCAATTTTGCACCAACATTGCTCTACAACCAATTGCTGCAAGAGGACAGGTGCTTGTGATGATTGGGTTCTCTGGTTTTCTTTTCTTTATTTGTGTGGAGCTGCCGAGCTTTCACATGAATGCAAGTCAGTTTATGCCAAATCAGTGGCCCTGGTAGATCATATCTTACTAACTTGATTGAGATATTTGAGGAGTCAGTGAAGGTGATTAATGAGGGTAGGACAGTGTTTGTTGTCGGCATGGATTTTAGTAATGCATTTGATAAAGTCCCTCATGGTAAACTGATTTAGGATGGGAAAATGGGATCCATGGTGACTTGGTGGTTTGGATCCAGAACTGGCTAATTCTGAGTGGGTAGTGGAGGAAGGGTGTTATTTGGCTGGAGGCCTTATGACCAGTGGTGTTCCATAATGATTGTGCTGGGACCTCTCTTGATTGTTACACATCTAAATGATTTGAACGTAAATGTAAATGGGTTGATGAGTAAATTTGCAAAATTGGTGTTGTGAACACTGGGATTTGGATCAGTCACAAGATATGGGCAGAAAAATGGCAGATGGGGTTTCATTTGCACAAATGTGAGACGGTGCATGTTAGGAGGTCAAATGTAAGGGGAAAATATACCTGTTAGGGGAAAGACACCAACAGCATTGATGTATAAAGGGATCTAGAGGTCCAAATCTTAACTCATTGAAAGTGGCAGCACAAGTTGATAAGGTGATAAAATAAACATTTGGCGGGCCTGCCTTCATCAATCGAGGCATCGAGTAGTTGCAGCATTATAAAACTTTGTTTGAAGTATTGTGTGCAGTTTTGGTTTCCCTATTACTGTGAAATTTCAAGAGAAGGTGGAGAAAAGGTTTATCAGAATGCTGCCTTGATTAAAGGGAAAGGTTGGACAAACGTGGATTATTTTCTCTAGTGTCAGAGATCTGATGGAAGTTTATAAAATTGTGAGAGGCATAGATAGGATCGACAGAATTCCCCCCCCCCCCCAGGATGGAAATGCCAATGGCTCGGGGGCATAGTGTTAAGGTCTGAGGAGGAAAGTTTAATGAAGCTGCGTGGGGCAAGTGGATGCGTGGGACAAAAAGTGATGGGTGCTGGACCGTGCAGCCAAGAGCGGCGGTGGAAAGGCACATGGAAATATAAGAAATAAAGGGATATGAATCGTGTGCATGCATAGGAGCTTAACAGACATTGTGGGCTGAAGGGCATGTTCCTGTGTTTTACTGTTCAAACTATCGTCCCCAGTTCATGCAGTGCCAAAACAATACAAAGGATTTCTGAAATAGGTAAAAACATCTGTTATAACCTTGTGTTTATAGAATTGTTTGCATTTCTTGATTGACAGTATTTTCTTTCACTGTTTAAAAAAATAAAAAGGCCTTTTGCAATGATGGGAGAGTTTTTCTTTGGATATCTGACATTATCTCCCAGAAGGTGGAACAGGCATGACATATATATCAATAATTCTTGTGATATCTGGCTGGGCGTTAATATGTAATGAGAATCTCATCCATTTAGAAAAAAACATCTGGGAATCCCTTTCTCCAACACTACACAGAGAAAAATGGCTGTACTAATGATTCATATGAGAATTAATAGTTGGTGAATATATTTCCAAATGCTTAAAAAGGTTATAAACAGTTTTGTGCTGTTGCAAGATTCTCTCAGTCAGGCATGTAAAACAGGCATGTTAAACAAGCCTCCCAAGAGAGAAGGCAGACTGGATAGCAAATTCAGCAGAAAAATCAAGAAAGTAACTAAAGAAATTAACTTACATTTACATTATGCCGTTCACAGCATTTGTTAACACACTTGCCAATTGATTAAGTACATAAATGACTGCACTTCAAAAGTAATGATGCTATGAGATAATTTTACTATGTTAATGACCTAACATAAAAAGTTGTTGTTATTATACGATGGGGAACAAGGCAATCAATTTCCCCAATGTTTTAACATGTCAAATTATGAATAAAATTACAATTAAATATGTTTGGAGGAGGAAAGGGTAGAGCAGAATTGTATTTGATGTTCCTAATAAAAGTGCCTACTGCGTTCTGAATGGTAAACTGAATATACGATGTGCAAATAAATCTCCCTTTAACTGGGGTGGCACCCCCAATGGCTGCCTCGCCAACAGTTTGCCCCATCCCTTCCTTCTTTGTTTTATAGTATGTCTTCAAAGTGTGTTTTTGTGTTCTTTAGCTTGTTTTATGTGGGGGGGGGGGGGGAGACGACTTTTTAAAATCTTTTACCTCGACGGAGGTGCGATTTTTTCTGTATCGTATCTCCGCCTGGCCTAACATCGTGGAGTTGGCGGCCTCCTGCTGGAGATCAACTTTGGGAGCTCCAACTGCAGGAGCCTGCAGGTCTTACCATCATGGAGCTGGTGGTCCCTGGTTAGAGACCGACTTTGGGAGCTCCATGCCGCAGGAGCTTCGATCGCCCCAACGCGGGAGCTTCGATCGCCCCAGCTGCAAGGGCTTCGATCGCCCCGGTTGCAGGAGCTTCGATCGCCCCAGCTGCAAGGGCTTCGATCGCCCCAACGCGGGAGCTTCGATCGCCCCAGCAGCAAGGGCTTTGATCGCCCCGGTTGCAGGAGCTTCGATCGCCCCAGCAGCAAGGGCTTCGATCGCCCCAGCAGCAAGGGCTTCGATCGCCCCAGCAGCAAGGGCTTCGATCGCCCCAGCAGCAAGGGCTTCGATCGCCCCGACTGCGGACTGTTCGACTGCTCCGACCGCGGGAGAATAAAGAGGATGAAGATTATACTTTATTGCCTTCCCACACAGTGAGGAACGTGGAATCTGCTGTGGTGGGTGTTTATGTTAACTTTTATGTAGTGGTGTGTCTTGTTGCTTTTTTTTTTAGTATGGTTGTATGGTAACTCGAGTTTCACCATACCTTAATTGGTCCACGTGATAATAAACAGACCTTTGAACCTTTGAATTGATTTAAGCATTTTTTCTTGCTAACTTGAAATCCCTCTTTAACCCATTCCAGCTCTATAATCCAGAATCCTGCTATACTTAATTCTGACCTCTTGAGCTATGACCTCTTGACCTCCGTTCCAACTGTCTCCGCCTCTTCCTTTCTTTTTTCCCGGCCCCCCCCCCCCCCCCCCAACATCAGTCTGAAGAAGGGTCTCGACCCGAAACATCGCCTATTCCTTCGCTCCACCCGCTGAGTTTCTCCAGTATTTTTATCTATCTTGAGTAACTAATTTCATTACTCTGCTGCTAACCCCTTGGCTCTGGAAATCTTTCTGTTACTTTTACTTTTTCACCTCTTTTCATCTCATTTAAACCTTTCTTCCTCCTTTCATGGCAAAAGTTTTTTTTTTAATAAGTCTGAAGAGCTTTAGCATATTTTGTAGATGCAAGGAACTGCAGATGATGGTTTACAAACAAAAAAGTCTTTTTTTTTTAGAATGTTTTATATCATGTTTCTGTGTCTGAAAGCAGGTCATGGATAATGTGAAATTTTCTGGTAAGTAGTCCAATTTTACTTTCTCCAGTCACAAAGAATCATCCAGTGATGGAGAAGTGAACAGCTGGGTTGTGGTGCCAACATTCCCTTGAGAGAACAGAGAAGAGGAGGGGATGATAGCATAAAGTCATGGAAGACATGCTGGAGATTATCTGTCACATAAAGAAGCTACCAAATAGAGGAGACAAAGGAAATCAAATTATCAGTGAGAGACCAAGTGTGCGAGCCGACTTTCAGAAAATCGGTAGAGAGAATGAGTATATCAGTCCAAGGTTATCTTGATAATGAACAAGACACAAGCAAGGAAGACTGCAGATGCCATAATCCTGACAGATAAAACATCCCAATGCTGGTGATTTTTTTTTTACATAAATGGAATTGTAATTTTCAATACTGAAAAAATTCACCATGATATCTTCACTTAGTGTTTTTAGAACTACAATAATTTTCACAGGTATTTAATTGTTGCAGACTATGTTTAAACTACCCTGAATTCATTATACCAAAATTAAAACTGGCTGATTAAACTATCTTCCACATGACCATGCTGATTCTGTTTTCTTTTCAGTTTATATTACTATTTTCACTAATACTAGCTGCTACAATGCTATGCAAACTAAATAGATAAAAGTGTTCTTTTGAATACTTTCAATAAAGGGACTGACCAGTTTATGATTGCTCAAACTTGAAATCATATTCCATGAAGTCAAACATGTCACACAGAACCAAATACACAGGACAAGATGTTAAGAAGTCCCTTGTGCCAATAGGTGGGGAGCATTTCACGACATTCGTTGATTGTTGAGAGTGGTAGACGCTCAACATCGGTGGGGGGCGGGGGGGGATACGTATATCTTGGCCTGGGTAACCTTCAGGACAGTTGGGCACAGGACACATCATCAGTAGTGTACCCTTGCATCACTGGGTGTTTCGGCCTTTTAACACTATACACCCTCCACAAGGGCGGCCCGCTGAGATTGGAGACAGCAGCATATTTCAATACAAACAAAACGATTAAGGTGTTGTGAAATTTAAGATTATATTAGGATACAGTTGGCTGTTCCTAGTTTTTTTTGATAAGATAACATTAGACCTTCAGCTTATTGATGTCCAAAGAATAATATTGTTAAGATGTAATCTACAAAAATACAATTGGATACACTGAGAAAGTAAGATTTTACACAATACATTTTCAGGCGGGTGATTTAGCAATTCACTTGGACTGTCTGTGTGGATGGAATGGTTCAAACTGAAAATGGTGTTGGTGAGGCATTGGAGGTGCTGCCAAATGGTTAGAAATGTAGAGATTGGGAAGGAGGTTGCATAGCATTCACAATCTTTGCCCATAATCTTTCAGTGAAATGCCAGAAGATCTGCTTGATTTCATGAGTTTTTAACCAGCAATCTGGCTGGAAGCTTTGGATGTTCAAATGCAGGATCGAGGTAATTGCCAATCCTGGAATACCTGTTCTGTACTGGTGTACTCCTTGTGGAGCTAATAAGGCAGTGCAGTGATCCTCTCAATTCTTAGGCTGGGCAACCTGCCCACTGGGCCTGAACCAGGTCAGACCTGGCACAGTTGCAGCCACTCACAGAATAAACATTGTTTTTTAAATTTGATTAGGTTAATGTGAATGGACTTAATTGTTTTTTTTAAGTGCAAGTCCTTACCATATTATAATATTTTAAATATACTTCATATAACTATTCATTCAGCGTTCATTCGGCCCTATAGATAATAGATTATTCTTCGGATCTTAATGTTCCAAGGTCAATGACAGAACCATTTAGTCAGATGGTAATTATGTTGAGGTTAGGGCCATCACTGGCAACTCCCTGTGAGAGTACATAAGGTATTAGGCTAGCAATAAAGCAAATAATTACAGGATTACTAGATGCAGGTGGTTCAAACAAAAGCTTCAGATTCCTTTTGCAACAATATGTAAGCCAATCCTCTGACTCTTTGTGATGACTGAACGCACTTTCCCAGAACAACGTGGCATATAGTTTTCAATGATTCAGTTGGCTTGAGCGGATACCAGTTCCTGCCATTTGGCATAATAGAGCCAAAATCATTCAACTGGATTTGTATTATGTATAATTTAATGTAAATATACAAATGGGAGCAGCACAATTAACCACATCCTACATGGTGTATGTTCATCGCCTTCTATCCATCAGTACAGGTGAAGGAAGTGTTTTCCAAGCTCTGGAGATTGTCCAAATAAGTGGGTTACATCATTTTTTGACTGATCTTGCTTTAGGAATTTGCATGAAGTAAAAAGTTCTGACACTTCTTTAGTTCAAATGCTGAACTCACATTTTAAAATGTTCAGCCATCTGAGATCTTGTGTCAAAACATATCTAGACCAGACATAATGGGCTGAATTGGGCTTGATTTAGTCTGACATTTCGGGTTGCCAAGCTCTTGCTCTCTTCCCATCACCATATTAAGCTTGTACGGTTCATTTCAGTTTGAGAAGAAAATGCTCTACATGTCCCGTGAAAAGGCTGCATAGCTCACCCCATACATTTTAAAATGTAAGTTTCTTAACAAGGTCTTTCATTGTAGGAAATTAATTACGTTCACGGAGTTATTTAACTGAGAATGTGAGGTGGAGGAGGATGTTGCTGGACTTCTGCTCAAGGAAGATATGAAAACTATTCAGGAGATTTTGTGGTGTTGAGGTATAAAAGATTTGGATATCCATACTGAGCAACTGATAATAATATCAATAAACTTGGCTACTTAAAAGTCTGCTTATGTGTTTCATTATTTTAGTTAACACTTTGTTGCATATCTGAAATTACACCTGATTTATTTGCAGACAGGTAAAAGAACTTTCAATTTTGCAATTCAATCAATCAAAAAAAACAAAAAACAACTTCACCCTCTTTCCTGTCCTCCCTTTAAACTTAACTTTGAACATCTGTATAGAATATTCTTGTGTACTGATATTAAAAATGTTGTACAATATCATTGCCTTGGAACATTTTACATGTTAAAAATGCAGTTTCAATGCAAGTTTTGTTGCACAATGCAGATAAATAGGAATGGGATTATTTCCATTTTGATGTAATTGACCTACCTTCTTTGCAGATTGTGGAACTGCACAATGCATCCTCTAACACTTAATGCAATGCTATTACCTGAAACTTTTACTGCATTTAGTGGCAAACACCACATGATTGTGTAGGTACATGTAATCCTTAGAATTCTATATCAAACAAAAACTGTGACAATCATAAAACTGTTTGAAGAAAGAGAGGAGATGCATTAGTTTGCCCCGTGCGTGTTTGCACAGGTTCAATGTATGCACTGCTTTGTTAAAGTACAGAGATACTTGCAATTTCACTAACCTTCTGAAGTGATTGGCCACAATGCCGACAAGCTCTCCAATACGGTTCTCATTAGCTGGCTGCATTTTATGAAGGCACACAATAAGGTCTTTGTTGTCCTTTGTGTGAAAAACAACAAGTTGATCTTTTCCTGTTGACACGCTCACCCCAGTAACCTAAAGATAGAGAAAAAAAATTATGGCACGCACACCACAGACAGCTCTCACCTCTCTGTCACGATCCAAATGTATACGTATTAAGAATTAATTACCTGACTTTAATTAGACGAGAGGCTGGCTTTAGGCCTTGAATGAACTGTCCACGTTATCCCATTTCCTTTCCTCATCATTAGTAATATCAATAATTATTTTATTTTTCATTTGAAAAGTTCTGGCCAAACACATAATCAAAATCATACTTCATTTAAATGCTTGAATGCTGGGGTTAGAATTGCAAGGGAATTATTATATGATTCGTGCAAGATGCCATCTAGGAAAAATTAGAACTATCAGAACATTTTTTTTAAATTGTGACCTACATGCGTATTAAGATAATAAGAGAAGTGTCTCGACCTGAAACATCACCTATCCATATCCTCAGGAGATGGTGACTGACCCGCTAAGTCAAACCAAAACTTTGTGTTTTACATATGGTTTGAAAACGACCAATTTTAGTTCCTTGACCTTCCTCGAATTATACCATTAGAGGTCATACCTTTTGATAGGGCTTTTATTTTGCAATTTCCTCAAGAATAATAGTAAATTATTATTTTATTATTATCATTCCCATGCTGTATCTCTAAACTCAACTAGATTATGTAGATTGAACAGGGATTTGTGAAAATTATGTTTGATATAAAAGTCGGAAATGTTTTGAGGTTATAACTAGCACAATTGACAAATCAATTAGTATATTGAATAAATCACCTCAGCCCTTTTGGCTTGAGATTTTCAAACATTTACTACCCTCTCAGTGAAGGAACATATTTTCATCTCAGTCCTAAATGGTTCAACTATTATTTAAGACTATGCGACTCCTTGACAAAGGCACCCTTACCAAAGGATATATGATCTCTGTAGATACTCTCTCAGACGTGTAAGAATTTTGTATATTTCAGTGAGATCTCCTTTTGGTTTTCCAATCTTCCAGACTATATAATAACCATATAACAATATAACAATTACAGCACGGAAACAGGCCATCTCGACCCCTCTAGTCCGTGCCGAACACATAATCTCCCCTAGTCCCATATACCTGCGCTCAGACCATAACCCTCCATTCCTTTCCCATCCATATAACTATCCAATTTATTTTTAAATGATAAAAACGAACCTGCCTCCACCACCTTCACTGGAAGCTCATTCCACACAGCTACCACTCTCTGAGTAAAGAAGTTCCCCCTCATGTTACCCCTAAACTTCAGTCCCTTAATTCTCAAGTCATGTCCCCTTGTTTGAATCTTCCCTACTCTCAGTGGGAAAAGCTTTTCCACGTCAACTCTGTCTATCCCTCTCATCATTTTAAAAACCTCTATCAAGTCCCCCCTTAACCTTCTGCGCTCCAAAGAATAAAGCCCTAACTTGTTCAACCTTTCTCTGTAACTTAGTTGCTGAAACCCAGGCAACATTCTAGTAAATCTCCTCTGTACTCTCTCTATTTTGTTGACATCCTTCCTATAATTAGGCGACCAAAATTGTACACCATACTCCAGAATTGGCCTCACCAATGCCTTGTACAATTTTAACATTACATCCCAACTTCTATACTCAATGCTCTGATTTATAAAGGCCAGCACACCAAAAGCTTTCTTTACCACCCTATCTACATGAGATTCCACTTTCATGGAACTGTGCAGTTATTCCCAGATCCCTCTGTTCACCTACATTCTTCAATTCCCTACCATTTACCATGTACGTCCTATTTTGATTTGTCCTGCCAAGATGTAGCACCTCACACTTATCAGCATTAAACTCCATCTGCCATCTTTCAGCCCACTCTTCCAACTGGCATAAATCTCTCTGTAGACTTTGAAACTCTTCTTCATTACCCGCAACCCCACCTATCTTAGTATCATCTGCATACTTACTAATCCAATTTACCACACCATCGTCCAGATCATTGATGTACATGACAAACAACAGTGGACCCAACACAGATCCCTGTGGCACCCCACTCGTCACTGGCCTCCAACCTGACAAACAGACTGCTTGATCTTTTTCATAGGCTAAGCTTCATCCCAGGAATTCTCACCAACCCCTCCAGTGTAAGTGTACTGAAGGACTGAAGAAGGGTCTCGACCCGAAACGTTACCCATTCCTTCTCTCCAGAGATGCTGCCTGTCGCGCTGAGTTACTCCAGCTTTTTGTGTCTATCTTTAAGTGTACTTTTCATTTGATAGGGAGACCGGATCTGTACACATTGTTCCAGATAAGGTCTCACAGGAGAAACAGAGTTAACATTTCAGATTGAAGAACCTTCACCAAAACTGGGAAAGAAACTTGTTCAAACAACCTCCAATTGAATGTGGAGTTTGGTGAACTAGAAGATTAGGACCAGGGGAATGCTATTTTTGCTCTGTCTAGGCGAGGATGAGCGCTGAAAAATGAGAGGCAGGAGAGATATGATCAGTGGTACCATACATTACAGTAGAGGGGAATCCAGATTTCAGGAAGGTAGACATTTCAGAGCCACCGATGTGTAAAATCTTATCACTGAAGCAAATACGATGAGACAGAAGAATCAGGCGAGTGGAATTAATTCCTTGAAGGAAGGTTGAAAGTCATGGTCATTGAATTACACAGCATGGAATTAGGCCTATCGACCCATAGCATCCATGCCAACCATGAAGGATGTATGGTCAAGATAGCTCTGGAAGTCTGTGGGCTTGGCCTGAATTTTTTTGGCAAGCCTATTTCCTAAGTTGGAAACAGGGAGATCTAAAAAGAGAAAGGGTCAAAAATGGACCATGTGAAGGTGAAAATAAAGTGGAAATTGGCTGACAGTGCTGAAATTCTCCAGTTCTGCATAAGTGCAGGGAGCATCACAATGTTATTATCAGCGAACTCAGGGACAAAAGACTTGGGGGGAATGGATCAGAGTTAGAGTGAAGCAGACTATTCCACATCTCTCACAAAAAGGACAGACGTAGTTAGGGCCCTTCTGAGTAGATATACCTTTCATCTGGCGAAAATGTGGAGTTGAAGAAGTTCTGCCAGGTGAATGAAATTGTTAGTGGAGGGGAACTGGGTGGGTTCAAGGAAGAAGTAGAGTGTCCTCAGACTCTCCTGATGTAACATGAAGGTATAAACTGATGATTATGTCCATGGTGAAGATGAACTAGTTGGGACCAGGGAATTGGAAATAAACATAGATAAAATGTGGGAAGGAACCAGACTAGAGTAGGAAAAATCGAGTAAAGGGGAAGAAATATGTTTGGTGGGGCTAGAGCACTGAAACAATGGGTCTGCCTACATATTCCTGCTTGTTCTGCATGCGTTCCTATCATTTTATTCCAATGCTGTTGGAATAAAAACTAACATGCCACTAACACGCTTTGCAGTTGCTTGCTCTATCTGCATATTAACCTGTGGGATACTAGCAATTGAGTCGTGTCACAAATAATGGAGACCAGGCAGAGTCACAAATACAAAGTAATAAGTCTCATTAGGAAACATGGATTTCATAAGAATAAAAGATACCTGAGAAAGAGTCACAGGGGGAATGTTGTTTATCAAGCAGCACGTCACTTGGGAAACAATGTATATCTCAGAGTTAAGTACATGGGAAATATGTATCGGATATCTGAGCAAAAGTCATCTATGTAATAATGCACACATGGAGAAGTATTAGGAAACATTTTAAGTTTGTAGGGACACAAGGAAAGAGCAAGGAAGAATAAATAATTTCACAGCCTTCTCAAAGAGACAGCACAGTCATGTGGAGCTGAATAACCTAATGAAAGGAAATGAATGATTACATCCACAAACTATCCATTATTCAAAATTAGATATTTTTAAATTGATGAAACCAAAAAAAATCATCTTTAAATGAATCTGCTTAAACTTTAGCTGTAATCTTCTCAAGAATTTTGTTTTGGTATTTTGTTAAATAAATACGTAGCATAAGTAACTTCAAATTATGTCACCTCCCCACCCTTCCATCTTATTTATTTTTCTCGTCTTTAGATTGAACAGCAGCTCTGCAGAGCACAGAAACAAAATGGACATTTGCCAATTCTTTATAAAAGAAAAAAAATGACGTCATTATTATTGCTAATTAAAACAGATTCAGACCCAACTGCAGGCATCATCAGTTCAAGACAACATATAAAAGGCAATGGGACAAAGCAGCCCAGACAACAGTCCAGTCAGCCCATTTTAACATGTCATTCTTTAATGCATGTTAGTACACTTCCAATGTTCAGGGATCTATTAGTATTCAACTGCTCATCTAGAACTACTTATACAGTGATGCTACAGATAGCTGAATGCAAAGATTCCTTCCCTTCTAACACCCCTAAGAACTTCCAGTTTCTATTGCATTCTTTTGACCACTAGGTTTCCCAGAATCAAAATGTAATTAGACAAAGGCTGAATTTTTTAAATTTTCATCATTTGGACATAAACCAAACCCAGGTTCAATTTCTGCAAAGCAGATGCATTTAAGATCCCCAAACAGTTAATTCAGAAATTGGCCTTATATTGTGGCTGAATTTGACACAAGCAAAATGGTTTGACCTTCCCTGTCAGTGATTACTACTACATCCTTTAATTTGGAGAGACACATTGAGGTATACTAGTTAAGCAACTTGATTATTTTATGTTCACAGCAACTATGTTCCTCCATGCAGCGAGACATCAGCTGATGCAGTCTCCAAGGGGATTGCTATGGAAACTGGGTTACCACGGAAATGCTGATACTGAACTATTCTGACAGTAAGATGAATTTACCATTAAACATCTGTGCACATAATGCTACAAAAATCGATCTTCAAGCGCATCGGATGCCTTCTTCAAGTACATAATACAAATAAAAAGCAAATTTGACATCCTTTTACAGGTTATGGTTGAGAAGAAAAAAACAAATATTTGAACAAATAGTACAATATACTTGTATCCTAAAGAGATTTTTCTTTATATAAAATAAATCTATCCATTCCGGAAATTATTCTGTTGGATTTTAATTAACATTCATATGTAGAGTTTAGGTAGATGTTAATCCGAAAGTGAAACTCATCACTGCAGCATTTTAAAAGCTTTAGGCAGTGGACTTGTCTCGTGTTTTGTTTAGTGTCAGTCTTAATCAGTGAAGTAGAAAACATTAGGTCTACATTGTCGGGCCAACTTTTCATATTGTGAGGGGACAGAGTGAAGGGAGCTTGGTGAAGTGTAGTTCTAAATATTTATGTTGCAGTTTATCATATCTTAGAAAGGTAGGTCTTTGCAAGGAAATGTCCCAAATGGCAATGATAAACAACTATGCTGCCAGGTACAGAAGGAACTGGGATGAGGAGCTGAGCTAATTGATGCTCCCTTCGTTGCACAGGTCAAAAGTGAATGCAACAGCAAGTCACTGGAGGTTGCGCCTGTCATCTAATTGTGGCCGGTTATAAAGTGGAAATGACACAACATCACAGCGGGTTCCTGGCTGCCTTATCATAGAGATAATAAACCATGGAGGCAGTGTACAAAGACAGGCATACCCATTTCCACAACCCCAGGATATAGGTTATTCTCAAGATAATATGGAATTTTAATAGCTACTCCAAACAGAGACTTTTAGACTGTGACCTACATTATACAATGGGATAGTCTTCATCACTTGATATTGCTTCAGTGGATCCAATTTGTACAAATGCCGGTCAGTGATGAAAATTGCACGATCTTCAGGTTTATTAAATCTATTTATCTGTAGGGAGAGACAAACAAATATAGTTTAAACAATGAAACCAATCCAAAATTAATAGCAATATGCAAAAATTATCGCTCAATTAGAATGTCTCTTCCGAGCATAATTATGCCGTATTTTTCCTATCATCCAACTTTCTAACATTAGCACCAATTAGAAAGCAGAATTTGACTTTCTATTAGGTTGAGCTATGTTGAGATTACTTCAAAATGAAATCTTTAAAAAGACTGAAGAATTTAACACATCATATTGTGAGCTAAACAATATGCAGTTTGTTTTTAATATACCTGCTCATTCTTATATTGAGAAAAATAGAACCCCATCTGCTGTTATTGTGAATACTTTTAAATATTCATTGTGGTACACATCTGCTGGGCAAATATGTAAAACTGACTATTCAAAAATTTAGTTTCCATTCTCAAATGTAACTTTAAAGATTTTGAATACTTTTACTGTTCATCAAAGGGACATCTGTGCTTAGGAAAGGAACATTTTTGCACATTTTTGAAAATTAATAGTGGCAAATCTAATAACTACTTTCACCACAATGTTGTTATGCTGAAGTTTCCATTCTTTGAATTCCAAGTAAAAGCTTTGAAACAGAGACTGCTTAGATTGAAGGAACAATGAGTGTAACAGCATTTGTTACTTTACATTCTCCAGTAGTTTCCACCTTATTTCCTATTATGCTTAGATGCAGTGACATTGTTCAATTTGAGCCAAACATTACACACAAAAGAGGTAACTGCCAACAGGAGAAATAAAATCAGTGTCTTATACAGGCATCAACGCAAACAAATGAATGATGGATTGGGATTGACTGGAATATACTATTAAAAAACAGCATTGGCTTGATGGGCTGTAATAATTCTATGGTTCTAGATGTGTCTGAATGGTGAAACTCATGACAACCTGTTCTCTCAATAAAAATCATATACTTACCTTTCGTACATGACTGGAAAAGAGTGTGTTCATGTATTTGTCTTTTCGCTTCAGTTCATTAGCTCTTGCAGAGAAAGCAGGTGTCATCTGTGGATTATCCCTTTTCTGAAAAATGTAATGAAGAGTTGATAAGCAGTCTTTGTAATTTCACCACAAGGACCCTTACTGAGTTGATGATTTTATTTCCATTCATCCAACAAAAGAAATGAATAAAAGCAGAAAATCTGAGAAATGCTTGGCAGGTCAGGCAGTGTCTACCAGAGCTGAAATGTAAACTCTCTCTTTCCACTGACTGCCTGATCCGTTAAGTGTTTCTAGCATATATTTTCTACTTAAGATTCCTTTATATGTAGTTTTTTTTGATTTTCAACAAAAGAAATGAACTGGCATTTTGTAATTTGCAGCACATTTGGTTCAAAACGACAGAACTTTTTGTATGTTGAAGATATATTGTTTATTCAAAATGAAAAGGCAACTTTGAAGGTAGAGCTCCCAGTATGAGTGATCCTTAAATTTATATAATTAACAACAGGGTGAAAATACCAGCTTTTATAACATAGAACAGTACAACACAAGAAAATGTCTTTAGCCCACAATGTCTGTGCTGAATATGTTGCCGAGAGCATCTCTTCCCCACCTGTTTATAATCTACATCTCTCCATTTCCTGCATATCCACATGCCAATCCAAAAGTCTCATAAATTCCACTGTGCCTCAACCACAGCGGGTTCCAGGCACTCATCACCATCTGTATAAAAAAGTTATCCCACATATCACCATTAAACTTTGCCCCTCTCACCTTAAATCTTTGCTGTTTAGTATATGACTTTTCCATTCTGGGGAAAATATTCTGACTGTTGACTCCATCTATGCCTCTCCTAAATGTCTATACTTTTATCCTCCGGCTTTTGAAAGAAAACAATCCAAGTCTGTCCAACATTTCCCTGAAGCTAATACTCCCTAATCCAGGCATAATTCTGGTACACCTCCTCTGCACCCTTTCTGCCCCACATCTTTCCTGTAATGGGGTAACCAAATCTGCACTCTGTCTTCCAAATTCCAAATCCTGACTCTAATACTCAATGCTCCAACCTATGAAAGTAAACATGCATGAGTGATCCTTAAATCTTTACCGACATGTATTGCCACTTTCAGGGAGTTATAGACTTGGACCCCAAGATACCTGTATATATCAATGCCATTAATTGTCTCTTTTCCCCTTTCATTTGACCTCCCAATATGTAGTACCTCACATTGTTCGGATTAAACTCCATCTACTATTTCTCCGCCCATTTCTGTAGTTGTTCTATCCTGCTGTACGCCTTGACAGCCTTCCTCACAGTCTGCGACTCAAGCAATCTTGATGTCATCTGCAAACTTACTAACCAACCAGTCTATGTTTCCGTCCAAGACATTTTTTGTACATATATATATATATATATATAATTTTTTTAATATCACAAATATATTCCTTATTGGACTCAGATTGGCCTAACCTACTGCTCACAGGTGTTTTTCTCTGAATGCCTAAAGAATATTTCTCAATTTGTCATTGTGTTTGCTGCCACTCTTTGACCTCCCTTTGTCTCTCATTTCCATTTCCTCTTCCTCTTTCTGTAACCAGCCTGGTGTTAACAAGCGGGCATCAACCATTTGACAGCGGCCATCAGCTGTATTCTAATCTCAGTCTTTTTGGTGATCCAGAGTTTTCCAGTTTTACTCTTTTCTCTCATAAGAAGTATCTTGACTGCTTAAATATCTTGATCTTGAAAGTACCATTTTGCCTGGCAGGCTTTCATTCAAATTGTCCAGGCCAGATATGTTCTCATTGCAATGAAATTGGCCCATCTCCAATTGACTATTTTTTTTCTTTAAGTGGTCTATATATTTATTTCATGAGCCTAAACCTTACAATAGAGAGAAATTAAACCTTTTCTCCATTCCAACCCTTGATGGACAGGGTCTCACCCCGAAACGTCACCCATTCCTTCTCTCCAGAGATGCTGCCTGTCCCGCTGAGTTACTCCAGTTTTTTGTGTCTATGTTGATGGACAGAAACAACATGGTGATTTGTCTAGGAACCGGAACAGTGCCTCATAATTTTGCTTGAGCAGCTTACAAGCCAGCGGCATGAATATTGATTTCTCTAACTTCTCTAACCCTCTCTCCATCCCTTCCCCACCCAAGTCGCACTAACTTTAAAATCATCTTGTTGAATGTCATTGTCTGTAACTCGGTCTCACCTGGCTCATAGCTAACAATGACCTGTCTCCTTTATCATCGGTTTTTTTTGCATATCTTTTGCATTTGTTCCATATCTCCCTATATCACCGTCAATATCCTCTTATTTCCCTTTCCCCCGACTCTCAGTCTCGACTCAAAACGTCACCTATTCCTTTTCTCCAGAGATGCTGTCTGACCCGCTGAGTTACTTCAGCTTTTTGTGTCCATCTTCGGTGATTTGTCCAGAAGCCCTTTGATCACTGGGAGGACTCATGTCATGACTTTGCCTATGCAAGGCAGCTGGAGACCCTTCTCTACTTACTGCAATTAATGTGCCTCCCTTCTAAAAGATGGCCATGATTACAGTACCTCTGAAGTACTGTGGTCCACTTCCCAGGTGAGGGAGATTAGATTATGAATTCATGCCAGATGTTCCTCCCTGCCACAGTTTAGAACTTCAGTAGGGCACCATCTGCTCCATAGACTATGTTATTTTCCATTTGGCAAATCATCATTTCAGCCTCTTGTTTGTTAGCGATGAGTCTGGAACAGATTGTGTTTTGTGGGAAGGAGTCATGGATACCCATGTGAAAGACTAAGTCCGGTTCAAAGTGTTCTTCACAATGTTCCTTCCAGTAAGTACTAAGTGGCTTTCAGTCTTTGATAAATTTACCTCTCTTCTTGGTTCTCTGTGGGTGATTGGGCCATGATGATCCAGAGAGTGATGAAGAATTCATACCTGTTGTGCTTATCAGCGAGTTGCTAGATCTGCTGCACTCAATCCATTAATTTTTCTTTATGTCGTGAATTTTTTTGCTGGACTTTTGAACAGCGGACCTTTTTTTTTTATCCCCAGAGGCGCAATCTAGTCACGTCTTCAGTTTGTAATTAACTAACTCCTGGATCTCTTGATTATTCTCATGAAACCAATTCCAGTATTTTCTGGTCGACATGGAATGTTTTATGGTAAACATGGAATGTTTTTGTATTTTAAGTGAATAAGGACAAAACCTTACGACAGATGGCACAATGGGCTAAGTGTTCGGCTGGCATCCGGAAGGTAGCTGGTTCGAATCCCGCTTGGAGTGCATACTGTCGTTGTGTCCTTGGGCAAGACACTTCACCCACCTTTGCCTGTGTGTGTCCTTGGGCAAGACACTTCACCCACCTTTGCCTGTGTGTGTGGATGTAATTATGTGAAGCGCTTTGGGGTCAATGCAAGTTGACTAAAAATGTGCTATATAAATAAAGAAATTTAAATTTAATTTAAAACATTTAGAAATTTAGATTCCCAACGCTTGCAACATTTTTTCTTGATAAAGAAAATCTGATTTAAATTCAATTGGAATTTATAATGTATTACAGAATATGGTCAAAAATTGATTTTAAAATATTCTATTTTTAGAATGTCTTTTTATCAGGTGTTGGGCATATTGGATACGTCATTGCCAATGTGTCATAGGTGAGAGGCTCACAATGGTATTTAATGACAATTGATGCTGAGGTACCAAAAAATAATCTTTACAGTAAATAGATCAAAGTACAAAATGTTTAACTAAATTAATATTTCTTAATTTCTTCCCTAGTTAATGCAACGTTTTACCAGAAATAAATCTTTTCCCTCTATTTTCCCCAAAACAGGTGTTGTTGGGAAGTAATCAGCCAACAATATGCTTGCATTCTGATTTACTTTGTGTGGCTTTTCCTTTGCAAACTAACCTAATTTCTCATTCCATCCTGCACTATTATAACTGTGAAGCACTCAGGTATTTTTGGAGGTCCAGGGCAAGAGCAGACATGGGGGAGTAATTTCAAGCATCCCTTCCTCCCTTTCCCTCTAGGCTCTTTCCCAGTAACATCGAGCATGGACAAGCCTATCCACAACCATGATTATGAATTCTTCACAGATTCTTAGCAGCTAATATACGTGATATGATCAAGCATAAGAGTGATACTGAACAGAAACCAGGTGTTCAGCTCACTGAGACAATGCTAACCTTCAAACACTCGTCCTACATTAATCCCACTTTTATTCTCTCTACATTCCCATCAACTGCTACCACATTCTACCACTCACCTACCCTCCTAGTGACAATCCTCAGTAACTAATTTATGTATCCACCTGCATGTCTCTGGGATGTGAGAGGAAACTGAAACACCTGGAGGAAGCCAACACATTAATAGGGAGAACGCTCAAACTCTACAGACAGACACAAAATGCTGGAGTAACTCAGCGAGAAAGGCAGTATGTCAGGAGAGAAGCAATGGGTGACGTTTCGGGTCGAGACCCTTCTCAAACTTTGGACACATTGCTGGAGATCCAAATTGAACACGGTCTCTGGCACTGAGAGAGTGGCTGGCTGTATCACTGAAATTCCTTCATGGCAAATCAGTTATTCCCCGCCTCCCAGCTTAATCTATTGAAGGTTGATCTCATTTTCAAGAAGAACGCAAAATCATTATTCAAGATTGTGTTTGAACTGGGAACTCTTTGTCACAAAACAAATGCACACATGTTTTAGCTTCAGATGTTAAGTGTTTGCTCAATTCAAACCACAATGCTTTTAGTCTGAGGTAATTGAGTCAAGTCCTACTAAAATAATATAGCGTTACCTGACTGTTATTACGCTTCAGCATTCATCGATTCATTATTGGAGGATATATTCTTCATTAAAGATTCCAGAACACTAAAAAATACAATCTAGAGTTCTCCTGTTTAAGAAGGAACTGCAGATGCTGGAAAATCGAAGGTAGACAAAAATGCTGGAGAAACTTAGCGGGTGAGGCAGCATCTATGGAGTGAAGGAAATAGGCAACGTTTCGGGTCAAAACCCTTCTTCAGTCTGAAGAAGGATTTCGTCTGAAGAAGGGTTTCGACCCCAAATGTTGCCTATTTCCTTCGCTCCATAGGTGCTGTCTCACCCGCTGAGTTTCTCCAGCATTTTTGTCTACCCGCAAGTTCCCCTGATGCCTTTGCCAGCATCTTTTCCTGAATAAGTAACACTTATTTTCACTATCACATGTGAGAGGTTGACAGTGCAGTATAGCCTTTACCTGCATAATAGTAATTACATTCAAGATGTAATCTTTCAAATTATAAAAAATGTTATCATAAAATGATCCAGATCTGTTTTCTTCCTGTACACTTTGGCATAAAGTTACAGGAATTATAGCTTTATTATGTACACCATAAATACATCAATTAATTTTGTTGCTGACAAAATTCTCAAGCAGCTGAACTAACCATCATTAGGACCAAAAATCCCAAATTACAGTAAAAGTTGCCAAGTAAATTAGCTTGATTGGGTTATTGCTGGTTTCTGTGGGTTCCAGCAAGGATGAAAGATCCAGCAAAGCTGCTGAATGCAGGTTGCAAAACCACAGGGCTGCTGAATCTCATGAATGCACAACTATTATCAGCTAAGAGGAGCAATGTCTTGCTCTCCTTCCAACCCATCTCTCTCTCTCCCCCCCTCCCTATCTACTCTCACACATCCGTTTCTCACCCTCAGACAGTTCAATGGATTATATTTCCGCAGCGACATTCTATTGCACTGTAATTAATAACAGTACAAGCAAATCAATCAGTGATAATGGCAGCAGAAAAGGAGAAACTGAACACACACAACACAGATTTTATTCCAGCTGCGCACCAGTTGATTGATACCTCTTGATGAAACAAGCAAAAGGATCACAAGATAAGCAAAAATACTCAAATACATTGTGAAATTCATTACATGATCAGTTAGAGAAACAAGATTTGTGAATGATGGGTGGAAATATTCTATAAATCCATCAAAATTGAATGAGCAAAGTAGAGGAATAATATTTAGATAAAGTATCCATGTTTATTCATAAACTCATTTTATTGTGAAGTAAAATCACTCGATGTGGATGTTGCCAGGAATGGAACATAGTACCAAGTGGTAGATGGGCTTTAGAACTGAGAAGGCCAAAGGTGGACTTAACTGATTCATAAAATTCTAGTGTCCTAGATAGAATAAATAGGAAGACATGGCGGCACCCAGTGGTTAGGCCACTTGCTACACGAACCCTCGGCAGTCGGGGGTAATGTCACGTGACTGGGCAATGGCGGGGAGGAGTTGTCATGGGGTATAGGGGTGTGTCCTAGTAGATATAACGAACCCCGGGTCAACCTTCCCTCGCTCCCTCTTCCTCTCTCTTGGTGTGAGTGTCCTGCCACCTCAGCAGGAGCTCAGCTCGAGCCCACGAGGCAACAACCTTGCAGCATCAACAATGACTTTTGTGTTAAGAGGACAAAACGTGCATGTATATCTAACCTATAATGCCTGAATAAAGAAACCGTTTATTCACGACGTTTGGTGCCTCTATAAAGGAAGCATTTCCTTTAGCAAAGAAGCCCAAAAACAAGGGTTTGAGAAATTAGAGGGGAAGTGGAGGAAAGTTATTTTCCCCTACACGGAATGGATCTGGAACTCATTGCTTGAAAGGAGAGGCAATGAACCTCAAAATTTAATTTTGAATCTGAATATGAACTTGAAAAGCTATGATATGTAGGACTACAGACCCACTGCTGAAAATTGGATGGGGTTGAATAACTCTTTTTCAACCAGCACAGACATAATAGGCCTCATAGTCCCTTCCATATTCAATGAATTGTATTCTCTGGCAACAAGGTTAATGACATGTAAGAGTTTCCAGGCTACCCGTGAGAGAGCATATTCAATAGCAGTAATATTCTGGGCTTTCCAAAGGAGCTTTAAATTAATATGATCTGAAATGTAAACCAATTCTAGCTTTCTATAAATTTAATGTTTACAGGAATTAAAAATATGCAGAGAAACAATGTGTATACAGAGAATTCTGCAAGGGAGAAGGGGAAGAAATTATTAAATTGAGTTTTTTAAATAATAGAAGAAGGGACTATTTCCTGAGGCTGGCTAGTCCATGACAAATTATCATTCAGTTTCAAATGTCGACGAAAATGCTGGTGAAACTCAGCGGTTGAGGCAGCATCTATGGAGCGATGGATATAGGTAACGTTTCGGATCAAAACCCTTCTTTAGTTTCAAATGAACATGGGGAGAGAGAGAGAGACGAGAGTTTAGGAGCAATTTTTTTTCAGACGGGGTATTACTGGAGCATTGAACGACTGGCCACAGGGAAAGTGGAAGTAGAGATTTCTAAAGGGAAAATCTACATGCATTTTAAATGCAGGTAAAATGTTGAAGATTTGCTTCCTTTCATAGTTGATTATTCTGGCAGAGGGCCAGGAGAGACATAATGGATCATGTGGCTTCCTTTGGTATTTTTATCTTGCAAGAGCTCATGGAGATAGAATCAATGTTTTTTGCAAAAAATATTAAATTCCTGATCCTAAGTAATTTAATTAGAAACCAGAAAGATTAGATATTTGTACGTCCTATGACTACTGTATCTCCTATAGATACTGTTAAGTGGGAGGAAGCTTAAATGAATGTGTTTCAGTGCTGTGAAACTTTTGTAATGGACACAAAACATAACTAGCTCCTTTTTTAGTTTTGTTCATTTAATCAATCAATCAATCAATTTTTATTTATATAGCACATTTAAATCAACTCGCGTTGAAACCAAAGTGCTGTACATAGAAAAATATGGGTTTCCATACAAGATAAAAATTAAGACACAACACACTATGGAATTTAACAGGAACGTCCCCCCACGGCGAAATAAACATTTCCACTGTGAGGGAGGGCAATAAAAAGTCCAGTCCTCTTCCTCAGTGTTCACCCGTGGTCGGGGCCCATTTGAGGCCTCCGTAGTCGCCGCAGCGGCAACCCGATGTTTCACGCCCTCTCGCCGGGATGATGGAGCTCTGGCTTCGGAGAGAACACTCTCAGCGGCTTGGAGTTCTGAAACGGTCGCTTCCTACCGGAGACCGCGGCTCCCGAAGTCCACAGGCCGCACTGGTCGGAGATTCACACTGGCGACCTTGGCGAAAGATCCCAGGCTCTGCGGTGTTGAAGTCAGCGCCGCCAGCAGCTGGAAGGTCCGCAACCGCAGCTCTGCGATGTTGGAGTCGACGGTCTCAGCACTCCGGAGCTTACCATGGTGATCCCCGGTAAGGCATCGCCCGCTTCGGAATGTGATGGTACTTCAGCGCTGCGACGCCGCCGAAGCTGAAGTTCTGGCCGGTCCCGGCAGGAAACGCCGCTCCAGTCCAGGTTGTAGGCCGCGAGGAAGGGGTGAAGATGCGGCTCGGAGAAAAGATGCATCTCCAACCAGGTAGGGACTGAGAAAAAGTTTCCCCCTCCCCCCCACCCCCCCACATAAAAAGACGACCTCCGAAACAAAACTTTTTAACATACTAAAATTTTTTTTAAAAAGGGTGAAAAGATGAACTGCAGGCAGGGCAGCCTTACACAACTTGTTCAGAGATACAGCATGGAAACAGGCCCTTCAGCCCACCATTCAAGTCAAACATCAATCACCCGTTCATTCGAGTTCTATGTTATCCTACTTTCTCATCCACTACCTACCCACTTGAAACCGGGGCACGTGGAGGAAGCGCTCGTGGTCACAGATAGAACATACAAACTCCACACAGGCAGCACCTGAGGTCAGGATCGAACCTGCGTCTCTTGCAGTGTGAAGCAGCATCTTTAAAAGCTGCACCATTGTGCCGCCCTAACTTCTGTCTGTCTGATATTATTTTATTATTTTCACATTAAAGAGGGCAGTGTGAGTGCAAGTTAATATGCAAAATAAGAAAGGCAATACAATCCAGTCCTTGTTCACATTCCTCCTAATGGTAAAGGTTGTGATTGACCCGCCGAGTCAATCACAGGCTCCTTCAGGAGCGGAGTGTGGGCCCTGTTCCGCGAACGGGGACTGGCCGTGTTCCGCGGGCGGGGTGCGCCGTGTTCATGGGCGGGGGCTGTGAGCACGACAGGCGCTGGGGGCGGGAGCGGCTTAGTGAGTCCAAAACCTGGAGCCGGGAACCGGTGAGCCTACACAACCTCCTCCACCACACACACCCCCCCTCCCCCACACACCCTCCCCTCCCCCCCACAGCCCCCTCCCCCACATACTCCCCCTCCCCCCCCCACACCATCCCCCTCCCCCCCCACACCACCCCCCTCCCCCACCCACACCACCCCCCTCCCCCCCACACCACCCCCCCTCTCCCCTCCCCCCCTCCCCCACACACCACCCCCCTCCCCCACACACCACCCCCCTCCCCCACACACCACCCTACTAGCCCCCGACAGGCCCTGTCTGAAGCCACCCCCCTCCCCTGGCTGCAGGACGCTCCCCGCCTGATGCCGTCCCCGTCCCCCGGCTACAGACCGCTACCGCCGTTGCGTTGGAGGAACAGGTGAGTGGTGGAATATTGCATTGGGGAATGGGTTGCGTTGGGGGACCATGCCTCCCGTGTGACCGGGACCCAATGGGTCCCACTTAGTCTAGTTGAAATTAAAATTAAACTGAAATTTTAAAAATCATATTTCAACCCTATTGCTTAATTCCCAAAATTATTGAAATTGATGATATGAACTTCAAAACTGTCCTGGTTTGTACGTGAATCTCCTACTGCAATCCTAAGTGTTTGTATGACCACATCTGGAACAGAAAGCGTTAATTTGTTAAGGAATCCATGCAAGTTCTTTCATCCATTAAGCTAGCCAAAGTCATATCAAATTGATCTTAAGAAGCAGTGACAAGCAGCACTTCTTTTGGACTAAATGAGTCAAAACATGAAGTTAATTTACCATTTTGGAAAATCTGGAATTAATAATTTATAGTTGATTTATTATGTGTAGAAGTTGAATACACAAGAACTAATTTTGATATTCATACATAAATTGTATCTAACATCATTTCGGATGAACTTTGGTCTTATTTTAGTTCATTTTATGCTGTAAGAGCACCTTATAAATTATAATTTTGGGGATCAATGGGACTTGTATTTGAAGAGGCACGATGACATTGTCAACATATGGTAGGCGTTTGAAACCTACAATCTGAAATAACCTGCTCAGCCCCCACATATGGAAACTCAAGATCAAATGCTGGAAAAAATATTGGAATATCTTTCAAAAGACAGCATAACATTTTTTCTATAAAAAAAAATTCCTCCCAATTGAACAGTCATTCTTTTCAGTGCAAAATTTGTTGCATGGTGAGCTAGTGGTACTTTTTCTTTCTATGACGAGTCCATTAACATGCTTCCATCCGTTGCTTAACAGCAGAGAAATATAGCCTATTTTATGAAGTGAACAAAGTCCCAATAGCTTAAATTCAGCAATCAAAACAAAACAGTATCAAGTTCAATTATTTCTTTATGCTCCCAGAAATTAAACTACATTGAGAATGCTGATTAGAACAAAACCTACAGAAGTTGTCTTTAGGATTGGAATTACCTCAACAATGAAAATCTAATTTATTTGACTGATAATCATCATCACTTAGATCACAGCGCAAAGCTGAATGAGCTTTCCATTTGAAAAGAATAATAAATAGTTCAAACTTTTTCTGTAAATTTAAGAATTTTAAACCGCTATCAGACAATTAGTATTGAGTAAAAAAGGAAGATATGAGAGATGATTTCTACAATGCATTAACTTGATTACTCACAGTTGCCAAGTAATTGCCCTCCCAGCTTCTTTGGAGGCCCAGATCACCTCTCTGGCCCTTCAGGTTTGCAAAGGCTGCGACCTTTGCTCTGACCTGCGGTAAGTCAGCAGGTGGGATGCTCTTAATCAGTTGAAATGCTCTCCATCTATCGGCAGAATTAAAATAAAATAACAATGCAATAAAGACTTGGCTTTACTGAGCACTTTTTACAAACTGACATTTGCAAACAATCAAAGTGTTTCAATTTAACAGATTAAAGAGGTTAATGATATTTTGGTTTAACATCTCATCTAAAAGATGACACTTCAGACTGTGCACAGTTCTCAGGTAGACAAATGTGCTGGAGAAACTCAGCGGGTGCAGCAGCATCTATGGAGCGAAGGAAATAGGCAACGTTTCGGGCCGAAACCCTTCTTCAGAATTGTGCACTATTCTCAATGCTTTGCTGGGAGTGTCATTGTTGGGCATCAAAGAACATAGGTAAATTAAGGTTTGAATAACTAAATATTAGTACAGTGTCCAGTCTGCTTCCAATATTAACACCAAAGTAGAAATAATTATTTTCTTCCTAATTTTCACCAATTTATCAGCCACGAAGACTCATCCAAGATTAATTTTGAATTGATAGACTGGGCAATGTTCAAGGACACGGCAACAGACTTGAACGTACAAACCGTGGTTGTTACTAACTTCCCAAGGGACTGTGTAACAGAGTGTGTTCCTACTAAGATGATCTGAGTATTCTCTGACAAGAAACTTTGGTTGAACGAGGATGTCTGCAATCTATTTAGGACCAGGTCTGCAGAACTCAAGACAGGGTCATACAAGAAGACCAAGAATAATCTTATAAAGCTCAAACTGCAATAGACTTTGCATTACTGAGGCTGCACTACATAGAAACATAGAAACATAGAAAGTAGGTGCGAGAGTAGACCACCAGGTCCGTCGAGCCCGCACCGCCATTCGCTCATGGCTGAACACTAAACAGACACACTTACCCACAAACAGTAGACACAAGACACAGAACACAAGACACTACCCTCCCCTTTATACCGCTATCACCCCTCTCCACCCCAAGAACCTCGTGATCTCCTGGGGGAGGCAAAAAACCGGATAAAAACCCAGGTCCAATTCGGGAAAAAAATCCGGGAAATTCCTCTCCGACCCCAATCCAGGCGATCGACACTTGTCCAGGAGATCACTCAGGTCTTACTATACTAACCATACCTAGGTCCATATCCCTGCCCTCTCCCTGTAGCCCCTTATCCCCTTGGCAGCTAAAAAAACATCTATTTTAGTCTTAAATATATTTAAAGTTTCTGCTTCCACTGCTCCCTGGGGCAGTGAATTCCATAAATTAACCACCCTCTGGGTGAAGAAGTTCTTCCTCATCTCAGTTTTAAAAGAGCCCCCCCTTATTCTGCAACTATGTCCCCTAGTTCTAGTCTCCCCGATCATCGGGAACATCCTCGGTGCATCCACCCGATCAAGGCCCCTCACGATCTTATATGTTTCAATGAGATCGCCTCTCATTCTTCTAAACTCCAAAGAGTAGAGTTCCAGCCTACTTAACCTTTCCTCATATGTCAATCCCCTCATTGCAGGAATTAATCTTGTAAACCTTCGCTGCACTGCCTCCAGGGCTAGTACATCCTTTCTTAAGTATGGACCCCAGAACTGTACACAGTATTCCAAATGTGGTCTCACTAATACTGTGTACAGCTGCAGCAAGACCTCCGTGTTTTTATACTCAATCCCCCTAGCAATAAAGGCCAAAACTCCATTGGCCTTCCTGATTGCTTGCTGCACCTGCATACTAACTTTTAGTGATTCATGTACTAATACCCCTAGATCCCTTTGCGTTGCATTACAACGCAGCTCCTCCTCATTTAGAAAATAACTTGCCCTATCATTTTTTTTCCCAAAGTGAATGACTTCACATTTATTAGTATTAAATTTCATCTGCCAAGTTGTTGCCCACTCACCTAGCTTATCTATATCCTTTTGCAGACTCTTCCTATCCTCCTCATCCCCTACTTTTCCTCCCATTTTTGTATCGTCCGCAAATTTTGATATATTACACTTGGTTCCCTCCTCCAAATCATTTATATAAATTGTGAACAACTGGGGTCCCAGCACCGACCCTTGCGGAACCCCGCTAGTTACCGGTTGCCATCCCGAGTATGAACCATTTATCCCCACTCTCTGCTTCCTATTTGTTAGCCAATCCTCTACCCATGCTAATATATTACCCCCAATCCCATAATTTTTTATTTTTAGCAATAGTCTCTTATGTGGCACCTTGTCAAAAGCCTTTTGGAAGTCCAAGTATACCACATCCACCGGTTCCCCTTTATCCACCCGGGTTGTTACTTCCTCAAAGAATTCGAGCAGATTCGTTAAACAGGACTTCCCCTTCACAAAACCATGCTGGTTCTGTCCGATGAAGTCATGTTTATCCAAGTGCCCCGTTAGTGTTTCTTTAATAATTGTCTCTAACATTTTACCCACCACCGATGTTAGACTAACCGGTCTATAGTTACCCGCCTTCTGTTTACTTCCTTTTTTAAATATAGGTGTTACATTGGCCATTTTCCAATCCACTGGGACCGTTCCTGCCTCCAGGGAGTTTTGGAAAATTATCACCAATGCATCCACAATCCCCACCGCTATCTCCCTCAAGACCCTTGGATGTAATCCATCAGGCCCAGGGGATTTATCCTCCTTCAGTCTCATTAATTTCCCTAATACCACCTCCTTGGTGATCTTAATAGTATTTAGCTCCTCCATTCCTACCGCCCCCTGTTTATCCAGCGTTGGAATATTTTTTGTGTCTTCTATGGTGAAGACTGATACAAAATACTCGTTTAATGCCTTTGCCATTTCCATGTTCCCCACCAACAACTCTCCAGTCTCACCCTCCAATGGACCAACGTTCACCTTAGCCACCCTTTTTCTTTTTATATAGCTATAAAAACTCTTACTATTAGTTTTTATGTTGTTCGCTAAATTCCTTTCATAGTCTATTTTCCCTGTCTTAATTAATCTCTTAGTTATTTTTTGCTGACCTTTAAATGCTTCCCAATCCTCTACCCTCCCACTATCTCTGGCTACCTTATATGCCCTTGCCTTCAGCCGAATACTATCCTTTATAGTTTTACTGAGCCATGGCTGACTGTTCTTACCCTTACCCCTTTTTTTCTTCATAGGAATAAATTTTTCTTGAAGGTTATACAGTATACCCTTAAACGTACACCACTGCTCATGTACCGTCTTATTCTTGAGTCTGCTATCCCAGTCAACTTTGATCAGCTCAGTCCTCATACCTTCATAATCCCCCTTATTTAGACTAAGCACCCTAGCCTGAGTTTCAACCTGCTCCCCTTCTATTTGAATATGGAATTCGACCATATTGTGGTCACTTGTTCCCAACGAGTCCCTAACTATGACATTTTTAATTAATCCTGCTTCATTACACAGGACCAGATCCAAGATTGCCTCCCCCCTTGTCGGTTCTGTGACATACTGTTCTAGGAACCCGTCTCTAATACATTCTATAAACTCTTCCTCTAGTCTACCCTGCCCAGTTTGGTTTGCCCAATTAATATGAAAATTGAAGTCCCCCATGATTACAGCAGTTCCCTTTTTACATGCGTCAACTATTTGCAGATTTATGTTCTGACTAACAGCGTCACAGCTATTTGGAGGTCTATAAATTACACCCACTAGTGTTTTTTTCCCCTTATTATTCTCTATCTGTACCCAAGCTGTTTCACTATCCTGATCCTTCAACGCAATATCCTTCCTCTCTATTGCCGTTATTCCCTCCCTTATTAAAAGGGCCACCCCTCCTCCCTTTCTTTCCTGTCTATCTTTCCTAATTGTCGAGTACCCCTCTATATTTAACTCCCAGTCCTGATCCCCTTGCAGCCATGTCTCCGTAATGGCCACGATATCATAACTATATATACTTAATTGCACCGTTAATTCATTTATCTTATTACGAATACTCCGTGCATTTAGATAAAGCACTTTCAGATGATTTTTACTACCCTTCCTTTCCGTTTTTGCCCTACTACATGTAATATCATAGTCTGGATTACCAAGAATGACTGATATATTTTGGTAATATTTTGTTGTGTTGTTTCGCTGAATATGCCTGTAAAGCTGAAGTAAGAATGTAATTGTACCTGTCCCAATGCAAACAATGATTAAACAATCTTGAGACATTTCAGTTTTAGTTTCCAGAAACGTTAATTAATTTAAGTTATTAAAAAAACTTCAATCACCGAGTTTCACCAAAGTCGTGTCTCCAGAAATGCAACAATTAATGACAGTCATGGATTGGTGTGGTATTCCTCTGTACCTATTCAAGTTCAAGTTCAAGTGAGTTTATTGTCATGTGTCCCTGATAGGACAATGAAATTCTTGCTTTGCTTCAGCACAACCGAACATAGTAGGCATTGACTACAAAACATATCAGTGTGTCCATATACCATTATATAAAGTGTTAAAGAAGGAACTGCAGATGCTGGAAGATCGAAGGTACACAAAAATGCTGGAGAAACTCAGCGGGTGCAGCAGCATCTATGGAGCGAAAGAAATAGGTGACGTTTCGGGCCGAAACCCTTCTTCAGACTGATAGGGTTTCGGCCCGAAACGTCACCTATTTCTTTCGCTCCATAGATGCTGCTGCACCCGCTGAGTTTCTCCAGCATTTTTGTGTACCTACCATTATATAAATATATACACACATGAATAAATAAACTGATAAAGTGCAAATAACAGATAATGAGCTACTAATGTTCAGAGTTTTGTCTGAGCCAATTTAATAGCCTGATGGCTGTGTGGAAGTAGCTATTCCTGAACCTGGTCGTTGCAGTCTTCAGGCTTCTGTACCTTCTACCTGAAGGTAGCAGGGAGATGAGTGTGTGGCCAGGATGGTGTGGGTCCTTAATGATACTGCCAGCCTTTCTGAGACAGCAACTGCCTTTTTGAGGCAGCGACCTATTCTGCAAACTACATGGTGCTTCTCTGAGAGTTGTAATATATTTAACCTGTATTTAGAGGAATACATACTGTAAAATGGACTCTTATACATCGGAGAGACCAAACGTAGACTGGGTGTTCTTTTCGTGGAACACCTTCGCTCGGCCCGCGTGAGCCAACCTGATCTCCCGGTTGCTGGACACTTTAATTCTCCTTTTCATTCCCTCACAGACCTTTCTGTCCTCAGTCTCCTCCATTATCACAGTGGGGCTAAACTCAAATTGGAGGAACAGCATCTCATATTTCTCTTGGGTATGATTTCTCTCACTTCAGGTAGCCCAGTTATTCCCTCCCTCTCTATCCCTCCCCCACCTAAGTCGCACTAGCTACTAATTTTCACCCTGCAATGGCCCGTTTCCTTTATCATCGTTGCTTTTTTGCATATAGAAACATAGAAACATAGAAAATAGGTGCAGGAGTAGGCCATTCGGCCCTTCGAGCCTGCACCGCCATTCAATATGATCATGGCTGATCATCCAACTCAGTATCCTGTACCTGCCTTCTCTCCATACCCCCTGATCCCTTTAGCCACAAGGGCCACATCTAACTCCCTCTTAAATATAGCCAATGAACTGGCCTCAACTACCTTCTGTGGCAGAGAATTCCAGAGATTCACCACTCTCTGTGTGAAAAATGTTTTCCTCATCTCGGTCCTAAAAGATTTCCCCCTTTTCCTTAAACTGTGACCCCTTGTTCTGGACTTCCCCAACATCGGGAACAATCTTCCTGCATCTAGCCTGTCCAACCCCTTAAGATCTTTCATTCATTGTTCGTTATCTCTACAAATCACTGTCTATATCTCTCACTTCCCTTATCCCTAACCAGTCTGAAGAAGGGTCTCGACCCAAAACGTCACCCATTAGATGCGGTGGGCGGCGCGACTCTCGTCAGCAGCGGCCTCTGCAGTCCGTCTGCGTTTTTATTATTTTATGTCTATGTTTTTATGTAGTTTTTGTTATTTTTTGTGGGGGTATGTGTGTGGGGGGGTGGGGGTGGTGTGGGGGGGGGTGGGGGTAACTTTTAAATCTCTCCCTGCACGGGAGACCCGACCTTTTCTTTGTCGGGTCTCCGTTGTCGTTGGGGCTGCAACGAGGAGCGGCCTCCAACAGGAAGACCGGGGGCTGTGGTGCCGACTACTCACCTCACCGTCGCGGAGCTGGCCGAGTCCAGAGTGGGTGGAACTGTGGTGGACGCTGCTGCGACCCGACCCCCGGAGATTCGGTGGCTGCAACTGCGGGTCTGGCGGACGGCGGCACCGGGAGCCCGCGAGTCCCTGGAGGGAGACCGCTTTTCAGGGCTTCCGCAACGGCGACTTCTCCCGCCCGAGTTGCGGGGTTGAAGAGCTCCTGGAGCGGGGCCTACATCACCGCCCCGCGCGGCTTGGAATGGCTGCGGGACTTTGCGAGCGCCCGCCGGGGGCTCTAACATCAAGAACCCGGCGTGGCTTTAATGGCCGCGGGACAATCGCCCGCCGGGGGCTTTGACTTTGACTCTGACACCGGGGGGGAGAGTGCAGTGGAGAGATAAGTTTTTTTGGCCTTCCATCACAGCAATGTGATGGATGTTTATGTAAATTATGTTGTGTCTTGGGTCTATTTGTTTGTAATGTATGGCTGCAGAAACGACATTTCGTTTGGACCTCAAGGGGTCCAAATGACAATAAATTGAATTGTATTGTATTGTATTGTATTCCTTCTCTCCAGAGATGCTGCCTGTCCCGCTGAGTTACTCCAGCTGTTTGTGTCTATCTTCAATTTAAACAAGCATCTGCAGTTCCTTCTTACACAATGGATCTCTGAGTGTGAAAAATATTTATTCTGAAGAGATAGTGAATTTCATTATTTGGACTGGTCATTTATTCAAATAGGGATACGTTAAAGCAAACCTATTGTGCAATGTGCCAGAAAATTGTGTTTTGCACTGAAAGTGATCCCATCAGTCATAAGAGTCTGTTGATTTTTTCCTGAGCATGTTCGCTGCTGGGTTGAGCACTGGTAACTATTAATTTAATTTCTGCTAGATTAAATTTCTGCTAGATTAAATTCTCAGACTTTCATGTAATTATACACAAGGAGAAAGCTACAAGAACAGCCACAACTCCAATGTTGGCATGCAAGTGCCAAAGTCTATTGCAACAACTACTCTCAAATGTATCATTTCTGCAGTTATTGCGGTGAAAACTGCAGGTGCATGTGAATGGCACAACCTACAGGTTCTCCATCAAGTTACACATCACCCTAACTCGGGTATATATCAATTTTCCTTTATTCCCCTAGGTCTAAATTCTGGAACTCCTCGTGTGGATATGTTCACCAGAAGGACTGCAACAATTAAATAATGTGGCACAGAACAACTTTCTCAACAGAAATTAAGGATAGGCAAGAAATATTGCCCTTGTCAGTGGTGCCCATATCCAGAAAAATGGATGAAAATAAAAAAAACAAAATGCAAATTCAGAATGATTGCTCTTTCTGGAGTTTTATCACCTAAATTAATGAACTATTCTTTCTTCATTGATCCTTTGAGGATAATTTTTGGATTTTTAAGTAAAGCTTAATCCTGGCATGTGTCATAATTGGTTCAATAGTTTCAAGTATTTCAATTTACAGTACGATATTTCTGAAACAACTGGGTATAAGATACAGCATTCTTTTGTATTCTCTTGTATGAATTAGCTACACATTAATGCGGCTTTTACACGGGGCGACTTGACGCAAGAGTTAACCAGAGTTCAACATCGTGGGAACCTCGTGCGATAACAGTGCGGCATTCGTGGACCACCGTGGACCACCGTAGCGCTAACGGCAGGTCATCGTGTAACTTGGTCACTCGGGAGAAAATTCAAGAAAATTGGAATTTCTCCAAGAGTGACTTGTACACTTGTGGTTGAGTATTGCAACATTATATGAACGTAGTGGCCAGTGCGATATCCGTGCGATATCCGTAATAACTCTTGCGGGTACCGTGGGAACTCCTGCGAACGGTGAACCCGGAAGCTGGACAGAGGGGACAGAAGGTGATTACATATTATCTTCAGTGGGATTGAATTTAAAAAATAAATAAAAATAAAGATTTACATCCGCATATGGACATCAACTTATTCATGAGTTATGTTAATGAGATTCAAGAAAATAACTATAATCTTTAAAAGGGACTTTAAAAGGGACTTTACTGAAAGGTTACGCATTTTTATGGTCCGTGAGATATTTTTCACATGTACTTCTTTGAGAGATACAGGTCGGAGTCCTCGGGTCCAGGGGTCCGGAACGCTACCAATCAATGTTGTGCAGAGACCCGTGTAAGGAGTGAACTGCACATGCTGGTTTAAACCGAAGACAGACACAAAAAGCTGGAGTAACTCAGCGAGTCAAGCAGCATCTCTGGAGAAAAAAAGCTGATGTTTCGGGACGAGACACATCTTCAGACTCAATTCCGATTAGGATGTCTGAAGAAGGGCTCCGATTCGAATCGTCACCTATTCTTTTTCTCCAGAGATGATGCCTGACCCGCTGACTTACTCCAGCTTTTTATGCTTTTCTTCCCAGATCTGACTTACCTGCTGAGTTACACCAACATTTTGTGTCCTTCTGTGCATATTAACCAGCATTAACCAGCGTCTGCAGTTCCTTTAGACATTACATAACTTCAGATTTTAGAGATATAGCGCGTGGGAACTCCTGCGAACGGTAAACCCGGAAGCTGGACAGAGGGGACAGAGGGTGACTAAAAAAGGTGGTCTCAAAAGGACACATGGGAACATGTGTCCTTCGAGGACGTCCCACCTAATTGTCATTGTTGGATAATCTTTTTAACAGGAACACTTGCAGAGATGGCTCCCAGAAAATCTCAAAGGAAGGGGGTAAAGCGGGTCAGAGATGTTTTTGCCATGCAGGAGAATGAGGAGGAGACGCAGCAAGAGAGACAGGTGGAGAGGCAACAGGAGATGCCACAGATAACACTGCCTGTGGGCTCCTTGGAGCAGGGAGAGGGTGAGCAAGGTTCGGCAGCCTGGCCAGCTGTGACTTTCGCTTACCGCTGACACCTCCAGCCCTCCTTCTCATGGCCGATCATCGGTTCATGAGTTGGATGGGGTGCCGAATATTCTCCGGTGCCCGGGCCAAAACTCCTCAGCTGGCCCACCGGCTCGGTCAACGAATTGCCGTCGGCAAATTTGTCCCTTATTTTGACCCTTTGACCCTTATTTAGGAGTGAGAAAGTTGTCAACCCTAGTTGGCGTGGGCAAGTTGGGCCGAAGGGCTTGCTTCCGTGCCCAATTACTTCATGACTTTGCACAAATATGGTTAGAATTCTCAATTAATGCAGATAACTGTCTTGCTCTTCCGACCCCTGTGCATGCCTGGCACGCTTGCCAGATGTGGGCTTGGCGTGCAAGCGGCTGAGCAAATAGGGACCCATCTAGCAAGCCAGAAGGAGCTCAGAGGGTGGGTGGTCCACCGAAAGGGTCACGTGGGGAGAAGGGGGGGGGGGCGGTTGATTGACAGCGGAGGCGACCATTCGCAGGCAGGCGGCGACGACGTCACAAAGGGAGGGGTCGGGGAGGGAGCGGGCGGGCCAATGGGAGCGGGCGAGGTGGGCGGGACCATGCCCCCTTTGTTACTGTAGCGAGATGGAGGAGCCGTGGGCACGGGGGCAGCAGCAGCAGCGGCGCCGCGGCAACAACAACAACAACAACAACAGCAGCAGCAGCAGCAGCGGCAGCAGCGGCAGGAGATGCCTCTGGTTGCACTGCTTGTGCTGCTGCGCCCTGCTCTTCCTCCTTGTGACTCTGCAGGCAGGCACATTCTTGCTGCTCTGTCCCATTTGGAGACAGAGGCCCTATTGCCACCTCCCTACCCCCCTAGTCTGATCGGAGCAGATCACGGTGCAGGGATGGATCATCTGCGAGGCAGCAGTAAACACCCTCTCTGTAAAAGGTCATGTCCTTCCTTCACATCGTTTTTGCATTCACGTCCACGTTTTTAATGCAAGCTCCGAGTAAACTTGCACATTCCTGCCAATGGGTCTCTCTGCCCATATACTGCCAATGAACTTGCATTTACGTGGCGCCTTTCACCACCTTGGAAGATCATAAAGTGCAATTCGGCCAGTAAGTTAGGTTTGAAGCATTACAAATCAAAGCAAGTACTGGAATCACAGCATCTGTGGTTACTACTGGATAGATTAATAAAGGCACTCCCGTTATAAAAGTAAAACGAATTCACGAATTGAAAAGTTGACTGGTAAATGTGTGCACATGTAAGATTTTTATATGCATATGTGCAAGCTTCGTCTTTATGAATAGCGCCTGGGATAAACCATAGTTTAGACATTTAAATGATCGCCATACAAAAGTTATTAATTTATAAAAACTATTTTCCTCCATTTAAGTTTCCCATTCATTTAAAATCCAGTTGCAAACATTTTGATGGCTACGTTGCAATTTACTTTCTTGCCATAATACAGAAGACATTTGAGCCGATTCAACCAAGGGAGGATATATATAGTGTGTGAAAAAAAAAGTTACATCATTTGTGTCACGTGTAGTTCACGATGTTCATTCAAGATTTAACGCGACAGCTCGGGAAACGGCCAAGTCACTCGCACGAATAACATAAATGCCGAGTACCGTGGGAACTCTTTATCTACTGCCGTTATATCGTGCGAGACTCGTGCTGGACCACGACCTCTTCACTCTGGTGACATCTTGCGTCAACTCGCCCCGTGAAAAGGCCCTTTAAGGATTGATGCTGTTGTATACCTAGAAACTTGAAAATGATTTTTTGAGATTATATTTTCTTGCACTTTGCTCTACTTAGCATTTTATCTAAGCCTAGAGAAATCTGACCGAATGGTCCAGTCTGAAAGCCATGAACTGATGAGGATGGCATCACATTCCAAACCGATTAAAGGACTGAGGTTGCACTTTGTGTAATTTGTGATTTACCTCAATTTAAAGTTTAAATCAAATCACAGAGAGGTTCCATGGACACAATGATCATGAAAGATTTCATTCATAAATTTATGAATGAAATTCTGAAAACCTAATCTAATTATGATTTTGAAGTCTGTAGAAAACTAAAATTACAAGCAAATGTTACTGAATAAAGATGATGAGAATTTGAATTCCCAGTGTATAGTAAACCTTTAACTTTCACAGTTTTTCAAAATGTTGGTTATAACCCACCAGTACAGCCATGACAAGACTTTCATACTATCAATCGTCAACTAATTTTAGCCCACAGACAATCGCTGTGGACTTTCAAACTTATTTATAAGAGTGTGAAATTTTTGGGTGAGTTGTGTGTAATACACAATCCCTTCACATTCAGGTTTTCTGTTACTGATGTATTAAATACCCCACTAACAACCTGGGTTGATGCCTCTACCTATGTCCATGTAACTTATCTTATTGAGAGGATTCAGGGAAAATCTCCCAGCAAATAAAAATCTCATTCAACTCTGAAAATACCATCTACAATGTAATCTCATTGAGATGGTGGGCAATAAATGGTACTTGTGGTATTCCGTATTTAAGATTTACTGTACACAATTAATTAACCATGCTGATAATGCTGGGAAACATTTTACCTTTGGTAAACAGACTTCAATGTTTCATCAAATGTACGTATGATCTTGGGTGGAGTTGGCCACTTCACATGTTTACCATAATCCTTCAAGGTCCCAACATTCTGGAAACGTTTGCCTACCTCCCGGATATAAGATTTCACCTTGTATTTCCTGTAGTAATTTATGATGGTGTAGACAGCTCTTGTGCGTTTATAACGAAGTCGAGCTATGGTTCCCCTCCAGATCTATAAAAGGAAAAATAATGTTTAATTAAGGAAAATAGGCCAGAAATCTACCAATTATCTAAAATACAAATAGACCCGTGCCAAAATTAATAATAATAATAATGGATGGGATTTATATAGCGCCTTTCTAGATCTTTAAAATCCTTATGTTTCAAATTGAATTAAATTAGTCCTTGATCATCTGCATTTTCTATATCATTACTTTGGCCCTCTAACATATTTAATTAAGACAATCACTACTCAATTCTGACAGAATGAATTTTAAGATCATTTCCCATTGGCAAAATTACCTTTTTTTCTTACTTCCCCACTTCTTCCCCCCCACACAATTAATCTGCATCATTCCATTACTGACAAAGGAAGGCAACTTGATCTTTGCCCTTCACTAATGCAACTTTGTCAAAATTTGCCATGAAAAACTTTATGAAGACTTGTGGTTTGCTTCTCCACGGATTCTCAATATTCTGTTAAAGAAATTATCACCTTTTGCAAGCGGCTAATGTCAACAATCCAAAGACTACAGAATACATTAGAATTTACCCCAACGCCTCTTGGATTCTGCCATTTTATTAATTAACAATCCACATTGCAGCTCTTCCAGATTTTCAATTCATTCACAAACAAAACTCTTGCTATTTTTAACCTTTAGCTGGGTGATTGTACTTAAAACAGAAACTTTGATTGAAACCTTGGCCTTTAGTGAAACCTCCTTGTCTATTTGTATACCTTCCACAGTGTTGGTGATACCCTTTAAGTAGGTATGTTGCAAAGCGTACCTGAAGCGTCTTTGAAAATCTGCCGTTGCGGGTGTGCGCGATTTTGGCGCCGTTTAGAGGGGGGCGGGTTTAAAACACGATTTTCTCTAGGCTGTTCAAATCGAAAATGTTCAGCCTAGTTAATTATTAACGAAAAATCGCTGGAAGACCCCGTCGCAAAAGCTATTATTAGGTTTAAAGGCCTCGTATAATAGTTATAGTAGTTTAAAAATCAATCTCTAAACCCGCGACCGCCAGCAACCGCAGAGTCTCATAAAGCAAATAGCAGAAGTTAGGTTGTATATTTTTACATTAAAAAGGGCTTCTAAAGAACCCGTTATACAAAGTTTAATATTGCGAGTAGCTCAATTTGGCCCCATTATATCCCGCAGTATTTTTCTCGGCATTTGAGGGCACAAATCTACCGCAATGTGAACGTTCTAAACCAGCGCGTTCCACAGGGACCCACTGGAAAGCTGATTTAAATGGGCATTTATTTACAGCAATTGAACACTGAATTCCTTCCATTTGGTCTATAAATTAATGTAAATGAGATTTAAAAATCATGTTTTATTGTGAATTATTTGTGAATATTATTTGGACATTTAGGCTATTTAAAAATGTTAATAATTTATTAAGAAATGGATAGATGTTTAGATCTAGTAATTGAAGTCTGAAATTAGCTACAATTAGGTAACTAACTAATTATATGCTTTAATTTCAGGTCATCCAAGTAAGATTATTTTATATTTGTTTCAGAATGCTTCAATCTATGATAACTGAAAATTTCATTCAGTTCTCTTAATTTTTAAGAAAGTTATGGGCTTTTGACTGTTCACGATCACAACTTTTTTGTTATGTCCATAGAAAATCAATAGGGAACAAGATGCTCATTTCCGAGTATGAAAATGGCCATAACTTTTTAAATACTTGAGATATGAAAGTGAATTAGGTGTCAAATTAAACTTATTTTTATGCTTTATCTGATGGGATAAATTACAGACTTGATTTTTAAAATCTCAAAATTTTGTAACATTGCTACTTTAAGTCAGATTTTATCTTGTACCTTTAAATCTTTTAATTTGATCACGACACCTCCTTCCATAACCATCTTCCAAAATCTGCCTTTTCCTGTGTTCCTCTGCATCTTGATCACTAACAAAACCATATAACACCACTCACTTGAATCCTTCATATATATCACCTTACCCAACTTCAACTCCACTTCCCATGGCACTCTAGCAGAAATAAAATACACTTAATTGTAGTAGTGGTCGCAAAATCCTTCTGCCTATATTTTTAACCAACATTTGTCACGTTCCTCAAGAACCACATATATGATAAGCAATACATTTGGCCTCCATATTTGATACCTAAATTCAATACCTTTTAACATATTTCATTGGATCTTTTATGAGGATGAATTTCTTTAGCCAGAGGGCAGTGAATCTGTGGAATTCATTGGTACAGTCAATGGGTATTTTTTAAAAGGAGATTGATAGGTTCTTGATTAGTGTTAGGGCGTCAAAGGTAATGTTGAGAAGGCAGGAGAATAAGGTTGAGATGAAAAAATAGATCACCATGATCGAATGGCGGAGCAGACTCGATGTGCAGAATGGCCTAAGTCTGCTCCTATGTCTTATCGATCTTCATATAGCATGTGTAAATCAGGCCAGGTTTCACCTTTAATGAACGTGACAATTAAAAATACATACATATTGGCTCGTTATTGAATCATTTTGCAAAAACTATGGGTACACATTGTAAATTTTTGCAGAAAATCCATTGCTTCATTCCTCATATTCAGGATTGAAATATATGGAAACATCATTAAACTGGACGCAAATCGCTGGAGTAACTCAATGGGTCAGGCAACATTGATCAGAATCTAAAATGTCACCTATCCATGTTCTGCAGAGATGCTGCCTGACTTAATGAGTTACTCCAGTACATTGTGTCTTTTTTGGAAAGCAGCCTCTGCAGTTCCTTGAGTCTATCATTAAATTAGAAATGGCTATTTCTCTGGATGCGAGATGAAACTGGAGCACCTGGAATAAGTGCAAACTCCACATAGACATCATCACAAGTCAGGAACATACCAGGGTGTCTGGAATTAAGAGGAAGCAACTCTAGAAGCTGCACCACTGTGCTGCCCAATAGCCCATGATAACAATCTATGGACAAGCCTTCATTTTGCGTCCACAGGTCTAATATCTGCTAATGTACTACCCTACTTTAAGGAAAATCAGTGGCAGCACACATTCAAGAATGCTGGAAGCCATGCAAAAGTTAATTGTTAGCAAGGCAATCCTATGTCGTACAGAAGGCAAACAAAAGGGACAGGATAAATCATGGACTATCTCCTTCAACCACAGTTTGGACACTGTTTTCCATTTGGCATGTGAGAAATCTTTCTGAAAAATCGTAGATTACCTTCACGTGAATGAATTCAAATTGCCTTACAACTTTAAAACGTAGCACTTTAGGCAGAATGGTTTTCCATATGTGGGATATTCAGCATAAGATTTTCCCAAGTGTTCAATATTAATTACTGCACTCTTTCTTATTTTAAAAATTTTGCTCTAGTTTTGATTTTATTTAAAATAAAATAAATCAATAGCTTATCCTGTGATAAAAAGGTTGTCTGGTTGCCTTTGAGTATTACTTGCCTTTGAGCTAATATACAGAATATAGTGGTATGCCACATATTCTTGTTCAATGTCAAGGATTGAATTATTTGCAAATGTTACAGAGAATAACGAAGCAACCATCGATACATATTAAACACATTCCTCTTGTGGAATTCCCACCCAAAATTGTCCATAAAAGATCTACAATATTTATGCAATCAATCAAACAGTAGGCCTTTGGTACCAAGTTTACAGTGGAACTACAGGGAACAAATCTTCCTGGAAATAGAGGCAACAGCAACAAAAACGAATATCCTCAACAACATCCAGTGAAAAGCATTATTTTTTACTAAACGATGCCGTTTAAATATTTTTCAATTTTACTTCTTATGTTCTATTCTTATGTTTATAACTGAATAGGGAAATATTTAATAACTGAGTTATATGTGAACCTTTTACATCCAGAACATTTAATGTCTTACAGATAAAAAATATGCCATAGAGAAAATAAAGAATACCGTTAATTCTTCGAGATGACATGCTGTGAGTAAGCTGCTTTCAAATTGCCTTTCCAAAGCAAACAGATGCAGCCTTTCACACGAAGCCCAAAATGGATGGCTAGGGGCACTATATCGAGACATAAGGTTTCCCTCGCTGACTCTAAATGTTCATGGGATTTCATTCCAACTGACTGCCAGTACATTCTGCTAGCCACTCAAACATTCATTATGAATTTATACCCCCTGCTAGACTAGAAGCAAGTATATTAAGAATTTTGTAATGTAACTTACTAAAAATGAAAAAATGCACCAAACAATCTTTTTTACAATTTATATTCATTATTCTGTACATATGCAGATATCTATGCTAAACGTAATAAATTATAACACTTAAAACTTTGAAAAGAAAAAACTGACTCGGTGATGATAAAATAACAGTTGGATTTTACATCAATTCAGTTGTGATGCATTCCTATAGGTCCCAGAGGTTAACATCTTACTGCTTTTAAGTCCAATTTTATCCCATTTACAATGGCAAAAAGATTTTCAGCTCATTTACCAGCTCTTCTCATTGAACATACACAATTTAGTTTTGTAAACGGATGAAAAAATTTAATGTCTTTTAAAAATCAGAGTCAAATGTTTCAGTATATTTCTATTTCATAGATTAAACCAACGCACCTTGAGCAAAACTCTGGACTGCAGATTACAGGCTTCGCAAGGCAGCTGTTCCTGTATTTGCATCATTAACCTACAGTAAAGGCCTGGAGGAATTCTCACTTACTGATAGCTACAACACTTTGAGGCACTATTGCAAAAACCTCAACCATGCTCACATTAGTTTCCTTCAAAAAAATCATTTTTTCCCACTCTAATGATGATCTAATGGTTTCCTTGTGGTATTTAATGGGGAAAATGGTAAAGAAGGCTGAATGCTTTGGCTGATGAATGGCAAAGAAGGCTGAATACTGAACGATACGGATACAAATGGTGGCCGTCTGTTACCAACTCATGGTGCATTTGGGTTCCTACATTTTTGTCTTGGTCTATTCTACAAAATATGGGCGTTATGTCATCCTTCACACTACAAACAAACCTCACTTTTCAGGCAAGGAATTATCTTCACACAGTTAGTGGTAACCCTGAAAATGCTTTAGAAGCCAGATAATTTCACGACAGTTAACATTCGGACATTATTTGCTGAAATTAGTATCTCATCATCTAATGCCGCTCCAGACTAACAGCCAAGGATGAATATTCCAGATTCAGCCTGTTCAGCAGGTACTAACAAGTTCACCTAATGGAAACCAGAATGCCCACAACCAAGAATACATTTTCCCTCTCTCTTTTACCACTTACAGAGCCTTCCCCAGAGTTACTCAAAGTTTGCATGACCTTATTTGAGTGGGCATGTCATCTGGAGTAATAAGGAACACTGTCAATATGATTCCACTGCCAGTACAATACCACGTGTCACAACCACAGATGGGCCTCATACCTAATGATGGCAACGGAGGAATTTGGCATATTGATGATAAATCTGACACCATGTGCACATCAGGCAATTGCTTGATATATTACTGGTTAGCTCTCCCAATTGGGCTTCAGTTAGCAGATGGTGAATGTGAATGAATTGAGTGGATTGAGGGTGTCTGATTTTTTTTCTCCTGATGCATTACGAAGTTCATTGCTCATATATCTGTTCTATATTTCTGTTAAATTCTGAATATGGGCGACATAAGTAGAATTGATAATGACAGCCAAGGTTCTGTACCTAATTTTCTGTGTGATTAGGAGAGGGCAGCCAGACATGGTGTAGAAAGAAGGATATGGTGTAGAAAGGAGTTGGGGATGAGAACAGTCGGAATTTACGTAAAGAGAAAACTAGCTGGGAGTCAGTGGCACAGTTCGATAGAATGAAAATTGGAATTAAAAAAAGGGGGAACTAGGATAAAGGAGGTAAATGAAATGGTGGGGTAGATTGTTTTAAAGATTAATGTTAGTGGCATAAAAGATCATAAAGGCAGATAGGAAGGCAGTGGAAAATGTAAGACAGCTAGTACAGCATGATCTAGGTGGTAAATTCACATAGGATGACAAAGTAGCACACTTTGAAATAAACAGTGCAATTCAAAAATGGAAGAAATGGAGCGCTACAAAAATTGTTATATAGAGCTATTACTATTTAACAGGAAGTATGTGGCTTTGTATGACATTTAAACTGATATCCATGCCTTTATCACGTCTAGGCTGGATTACTGTAACGCACTCTATTTTGGAGTTGCTCGATCTTCCCTGGCTCGTCTCCAGTTGGTTCAAAATGCTGCTGCTCGCCTTTTAACTGGAACTCGAAAGAGGGAGCACATAACACCAATTCTGGCCTCCCTCCACTGGCTCCCGGTGTACTTTCGAGTTCATTTTAAGACTCTTTTATTTGTTTTTAAATCTTTAAATGGCCTCACCCCGCCTTACCTCTCTGAGCTGCTTCATCCCTACGCTCCTGCCCGGTACCTCAGGTCAGCTGATCAGCTGCTCCTGGAGGTACCGAGGTCTAAGCAGAAGCTCAGAGGGGATAGAGCCTTCTCTGTTGCTGCTCCGGCGTTATGGAACACTCTGCCGTTGCACATCAGACAGGCCCCCTCACTGTCCATCTTCAAAACCAATCTTAAAACCCATTTCTATTCCTTGGCTTTTGACCCTGCATGAGACTTTGCTCCTGTTTTAGTGTTTTTAATGTTTTTTAAAATTGTTTTTACTCTCTCTTTTAATGTTTTTATTGTCGTGTAATAATTTTTTGTCCATGATTAGTCATGTACAGCACTTTGTTGCAACAGTGGTTGTTTTTAAAGTGCTCTATAAATAAAGTTATTATTATTATTATTATTATTATTATCTTATACTTTTATGAGGTACTGTATAGTAAATATAGTTGATGCACTTAGCTGCTTTCAATTTTTGCCATAATATTTATTCTCTCACATTTTTTGACAAATTAAGAATTTTTGGGAAGGCAGTTGAAATGAAGAGGCATTTTAATCACAAAAGAGGCTGTAGAACGCACCATGTTCTTTGGGGAATTAGTCAGAAAGTAGTGGTGTGGCTGTGCAAGATACAGAATACAATAAACTACTTTTCTGCCATCTTGGCAGAAAGGTATGAGCGAGAAAATAAATAAGTGTCTCATAAACGAAAAATAATACATGTCTATGACATTGGAAAGATATAAACCTCAATTTATGCTCGTGGTTTCATTTTCCTATTCTAAAAGATGCAATGCAACCCATAATGAAACTTTTGCAAGAGATCTGCACAAGTAATTACTTCGCTATCTGGGCAAAGCATAACAAATAAATGGCTTTTGAAACAGATACAGTGTGTCAACAATCAAATATATTGGAGAGGTTTTAAGAGTAGGCATCCAAACTGTGCCATGGAATCAAATGGATGAAACCACCAAAGGGGTTTCATGAGGGGGATAGATAGGTTAGATGCACAGTCTTTTACACAGAGTAGGGGAATCAAGAACCGGAGGACATAGGATTACGGTGAGAGGGGAAAGATTTAATAGGAATCTGAAGGGAAACATGTTCACAAAAACGGTGGGTATATGGAATGTTCAGCTAGAGGAAGTCGTTGAGGCAGAAACTGAAGCAACATTTAAAAGACATTTGAACATGGATAGGAAAGGCTTAGTAGGTTATGGGCTGGCAGGTGGGACTAGTGGAGTTGGGGCACCTTGGTTGGCATGGGCAAGCTGGGCCGGTTTCCATACTGTACGAATCAATGACTTCAGGATGGAGTCAGCCAGTAGGACAGGCCATTCTCGTCTGACTAAGGCAGGTGCAGATATACTGGTATCATGGGGAGTGACTGTGCAGGGAGAAATGGTACAACAATGATCTGGCCTAATGGATTCCAATTGGTTCTGTGGCAAGGCTTTATTAATTCATTGATTGATAATGATCCCTATTTTGCATTATTCAAATTATTGAATATTTTGAACCATCTTTGAAAATGCATAAATAAATTGTAAATGAAGACTTTATAAAATTCTCAGCCAATAAAAAAAACTGCTTCATCACAATCAGTGACTAAAATAAATGCATACTGAATAAACAGGTGGCAGCAATTTAAATGCTGCAGCTTCAGATGAAATAGATTTAATTACTTTGTTAATTAGTTAGCAAATGTTACCAACTAATTTAATTTCTTAGCTATCATTTCAAATCCTCTCCCAGTTTATGAATCGGATTGGAGACTGCAGGGAGAATCATTAACCAAAATGAACTAATAAACTAGTGAAGATAGACACAAAAAGCTGGAGTAACGCAGCGGGTCAGATAACTTCTCTGGAGAAAAGGAATAGGTGGCATTTTAGGTCCAAACCCTTCGTCAGGCTGAGAGTCAGGGGAAAGGGCCACAAATAAACTAGTGATCCTTGATAGATGATTGTCCTGCACTGGGGAGTGAGAGCGAGAGCGAGAGAGAATATCTTATGGGTTAGATGCCTGTGGGCAATAAGTTAGGGCAAGATGAGATGCTCTGTGCAGCATGCAAAACTGATGGGAGCACATGTACATATGCCTTGCGCACCAGGTGGAAAACAGAAAAACTGATTCATATCCCACAGCTGTGCTTCCTTATGTTGATACTCCGAAGAAATTACCTCCCAAGAACACAAGGACAAGGTGGAGAATTTGGGTGGGTGAATGGCCTGCAGACACAGGCTGAGCTTGTGTCACTTACTCTTTACGTGCTTTATACTTCAACATCATCCAACTAACTAATAAGTGTTATGCTGAAACAGCAATGGTCTAATGCTGCCAATTGCATATTCACAGACATTTTTGACACAATCTCTAACAAATCACTTACACCGCTCGGAGCATTGAAATAAAGGGAGCTTACACCCAAAATTAGTGAAACCTTCTTTGCTTTAACAAAAAAGGTGAGATTTTTCAATTATTGAGACTCCTGAAAATGCAATGATGGTAAACAGATGAATGTTTACAATCACTCAATGAAATATATTTACTTATGAACCTGGTGATTCGCAAAGAGGTCAGTGGTTGGGTCTTCCTCAATAATTGATTGTTGGCTTGCATTGAATATGTTGACAGCATATTTCATCTTTCTTCTCCGGTGTTAGTTTTATGATTCTAGAAAGCCTGGGCTAGAGGGACTTCAGGAGGTCGTTGTGAAACGTAAATTGATTATAGTAATCAAAGTTCCGGCAGAAGTAAGTGAATGATTGATGCTGACACAAATGACTAATGGCTTAATACAAAATAAAATCCTGCATAGTTTGTCATCATTAGATGTATTTGACTAAACTGCAGGTTCATTGTTAATATTTTATTCTGCATGTTCTATAGGAATACATTTCTGGCCTTTAAATAAGTAAAACTATTTAGGATTAGTCTTTTGCTTATTAATTTAATAATAATAAAACAACTTCCACATTAGCTCAACCATTTTATTCCAAAGATCCCTAATATGATCCCATCAGCTTCTTCATTCAGATTGATCCAAGCAGTGATATGAATATAACATTATCCCTAGTGTCTCAGGGTTCAGGAAGTCGAAACCTTAATTAGCAATTGTGGCCTTTCCTTGCACATATTGTCATTTTGGAAATCTTCTAAATATTCCCCATGATTTTCAGTTTGTCCTTTGATAGCATCACCCACAGATTACCGAGTCAGTTTTCACATGTACATTGATACCAAACAGATCGGCCTTCTTGATATCTTTTCTAATATTATCATACCCAAAGTTAATGTGATCATTTTTTGGATATCAATCGATCTCTTTATATCACTGGAGTCGTCCTCCCTCCCCATGGCTCACCAGTATTGGCGATTTTCAGTCTGGATATACCTTCCTTAAATCTCCGTCTGAAGAGGTGTCTCGACCCAAAACGTCACCCATTCCTTCTCTCCAGAGATGCTGCCTGTCCTGCTGAGTTACTCCAGCTTTGTGTGTCTATCTTTGGTTTAAACCAGCATCTGCAGTTCCTTCCTACACAATACCTTACTTAAATTCTTCAATTTTCCCCATCCTCATTTATTTCTCTTTGCCCATCCTTATTGGTTAATTAATCCAATATCAAAGTCAATTCCCAATGTCCATACAGTAATTGATTACTGGAATCAATTTATGTTTCACAAAGAACTCCTGAAGTCCTTCTAGCCCTTGTACAATGGTGAAGTTATCAGATTCTAAGAAAAAACTTTGCCCCTTATACAACGCTGTACGTGCCTGGGATGCATACTTTTCTTACAAATTAAATAGACATCCCACATTCAACAGCTTCGTGTACACACACTCGCATTCAAGTCCCTCCGTTCTTTAAAAAAAATCATTTTCAGAATCTAGGATCGCTGGCATTTATTTTTTTCATCAGTATGTTGGACTTCCAGAAACCTCTTCCTTTGTGTGAGGAATGGCTGCACCACAGGAGTGTTTTCACTTTAATGCCCTTTAATATCAATTTTACTTTTGCTTTGAGTGCTTTGATGCCACACTTGGTCAAATGCAAGCTTGGAGGTGAAGACATCTCACCTCCATAACTCAGAACCGTGGGGCATTTTAGACCAAGTCTATAATGATATCTGCAGCCAAGTGGTTCTGGCAGAACATAAAATGGACATCACTGAGTCTGTTATTGACAAGAAAGTAGCAGTTGACAGCACTATTGTCATCATTTTGATGATGATTGAGAGTAGTCATTAGGTGATAATTAACCAGATTTGTCAAGCTATTTGTGAATAGGACGTACATCTGAAATAACAGGTTATGTATTTGACGGGACACGATTTTGATCATAAATCTCACTTTTGTAAATCATTGATGCGTTTGTTCTCTATGAAGCAACTTGAATTATATTTGTGAACGGGAATGTTAAATATAAAATTAGTGTATTCTGTTAGGTTGGTTGCTGGGTAACAGTGATCTCTCCCTGAAGGCTTCATTGGCTAGTGCTAAAAAACCTCAAGTAATTATTCAGTTGTTCTCTGAAGAAAATTCCCAATGTATTTCCTATATTTTACTAACAAAAAAAATGCTTGCATTATTCAGTGCATGCATTCAAAGAACTCAATATTTTTTTAGCTTTGAAGCGGACTGATCAATGTAGGTAAAAATAAAGAGCTATTCAGTGTGAATAACAGTTTACAAGCCAATTCATTTCTATTTAGTCACATTGCTGTTATACACGGAGATCTTTCAATGTGAACCTAACAGTTTAGATAAGTCCTTAGCTTCTGATTCAATGGAAGAATGGATATGTGTGCCTATCACATATTGTTTATGAGCTTTGAAAGATTCATCATTGATGGTGCTGTTTGAATTTAAGGATTAAACAAACTAAGTTGTGCTTTTATCCAATAGGTCCAAATAGGTATATTAAAGCATACTTTGTGATTTCCATGAAGTGCTTTGGTTATGAAACTAAACAATGGCTTCATAAGATTTAGTGTGTCTATATCCAGTAGTGTCTTCTACAGAATTCTATCGTGTAAGAAAATTACCTCACAATAATTTTTATTTGTGGAGCATCGAGTAATGGGAGATATATTGGAAATTGAATCTTCACTTTGTATTGACAGTGTTCACTGCAATGTAAGCAGAAGAGTTCCATTTATCCCAAAAGGCAAGCTGTTGAATTGGAATACAATGTCTGCCTGTAAAGTGCAGTACAAACCATCCATGCTGTGCAGGGAAGCATTCTGCTCCATCAAACGTTAATTGGGAAGAGCAGCTGCTGTCTCCTGCTGTGTAAATGCGGAGGTCTGGAACAGTTATCTTGCACCCGACTGCTGCTTTCGGATAATACAATACATAATATCCCGCCATAAGCAAATGGTGCCACTAATAAACTTAGGAACGTAGTATTAAAGCAAGATTGTACTCAGTTATTGTGGTTTTCCCACTGTATAATTTATGCTATGAACGAAGCAGCAATGCAAGAAATACAAGGTAAAAATAAACACAACTTCTTAACAGCTTTTTTGCTGGAAGCTGGATAGTTGGGTTGTCACACTGTCCAACAATGTTGGATGGTAAAACATTTACCTATAGCTGCAGCAGATCCTATGGAGGAAAGATTAGCAGGGTTCTGGGACAGAGCCAGTGACATGAAAGATCGAAAGAAAAATCAGGAAATAAAGGACATGCTTGCAACAAGAGTTTCAAAATCCCACAGTATTGAATGGAAAATACATTCGGCATTTGATAAAGCTGGGAAGCTCAAGTAGTTGAAAATGAATAAATGTCTGACAAAATAATTTTAATATAATTGTATTACTCTTATAACTGAGAATGCTTTCAAGACAAAGGAACTTACAAACAGACCAATAATTTATTTAAGACACAAAGCTCTTTATGTAGAAAGCATATAAAACTGGAATGAGAAAGTACTTGACTAGCTTTGAATTAGGGGAATAAAAACAATTTTTACCAAATACCAAAAGGTGTTGGGTATTCAGTGGGATAAACATGAAAATCTGCAAGGACATATTACAAGCATGGGTCCAGAGTCCAAGGGACCCCTGGCAAAGTATCTCTGCAAATTCTGAATGAAAAAGAAAGAAACACTCTCAGTATTATGATGAATCAGTGAGGCGGACATTATAAAAATCTTAAATATGCTTTTCAGGTTAATAATGAAGGAACACATTTTAAATTTTAGGACAAAATTGGCATCGTAAGTAGATAGGCTGATAAAGGCCGCTTTTGGTATGTTGGCCGTTATCAGTCAGGGAATTGAATATGGAAGTTGGGACATTATGTTACAATTACAAAAGACATTGGTGAGCCCGCACTTGGAGTATTGCATTCCGTTTTGGCCACCCTCCTATAGAAAAGATGCCGTTAAGCTAGAAAGAATGCAGAGAAGATTTACATGGATGTTACCAGCATTCAAGGCCTGAGCTATTGGGAGAGGTTGGGTAGAGCAGGACCTTATACCTTGGAACGCAAGAAGCTGAGGGGGAATTTAACAGCAGTATAAAATCATAAGGGGTGAATGTACAGACTCTTTTCCGGAGGACAGGGGAATCCAGATCTAGAGGGAATAACTTTAAGGCGAGAGGGGGAAGATTTGACATGAACATGAGCGTTAACTTTTTCCACACAGAGGATGGTAGGTAAATGGAAGGAGCTGCCAGAAGAGGTGTGGAGATATGTACAATAGCAATATTTAAAACAATATTTAGCTGGTACATGGATAGGAAAGGCTAAAAGGACATGGGCCAAAAGCAGGCAAATGGCAAACCCTGGCAGCTTAGATAGTACATCTTGGTCAGCATGAATGAGATGGGCCAAAGGCCGATTGCAATGCTCTATGACTCAATAACTCTGGAGTTAAATTAATAAATGATTGGTTCCTCCAAGTATTTACCAGAGGAAGGAGCAATATGCACTCTTAAAAATTAAATGTATTTATTTGATCTAAATTGGATGGGAAAGGCTTGAAACAAGTAACAATGGTGTATTTTAGCATTTGCCCACAAATACTAAAAAACAGGTTGACTATTATTGTGAAGCTATTATTAGATAGATGTAGTGGACAGGAACCCAGTGCACGTTGAGAAATATTATTTTACAAAGCAGTACCAGGTGATTACACTTGTTTTGTATTAATATATCAAAGAGATATCTTGCAGAATACCGGTAGGTGTCTTGACTGGTTGCATCATGGCCTGGTTCAATAATTCTAATGTACAAGAACACAAGAGGCTATCGGGAGAGGAGGACTCAGTCTAGTCTATTGCAGGAACGCCATCCCACTATCAATAGACAATAGGTGCAGGAGTAGGCCATTCGGCCCCTCAAGCCAGAACGGTCATTCAATATGATCATGGCTGATCATCCACAATCAGTACCCCGTTCCTGCCTTCTCCACATATCCCTTGACTCCGCTATATTTAAGAGCTCTGTCTAGCTCACTCGAAAGCATCCAGAGAACAAGCCTCCACCGCCCTCTGAGGCAGTGAATTCCACAGACTCACAACTCTCTGTGTGAAAACGTTTTTCCTCATCTCTGCTCTAAATGGCTTACCCCTAATTCATAAACTGTGGCTCATGGTTCTGGACTCCCCCCAACATCGGGAACATGTTTCCTGCCTCTAGCATGTCCTATATCTTAATAATCTTATATGTTTCAATAAGATCCCCTTTCATCCTTCTAAATTCCAGAATATATAAGCCCAGCCGCTCCATTCTATCGACATATGACAGTCCTGCCAGCCCGGGAATTAACATGGTAAACTTATGCTGCACTCCCTCAATAGCAAGAACGTCCTTCCTCAAATTGGGCGACCAAAACTGCACACAATACTCCAGGTGTGGTCTCACTGGGGCCTTGTATAACTACAGAAGGACCTCTTTAGTCCTATATGCAACTCCTCTTGTTATGAAGGCCAACATTTGCTTTCTTCACTGCCTACTGTAACTGCATGCTTACTTCCATTGACTGATGAATAAGGACCCCCAGATCCTGTTACATTTCCCCTTTTCCCAACGACTCAATTTAGATAATAATCTGCCTTCCTGTTTTTGCTACCAAAGTGGATAACCTCACATTTATCCACATTAAACTGCATCTGCCATGCATCTGTCCCCTCACCCAACCTGTCCAAGTCACCCTGCATCTTCATAGCATCCTCTTCACAGTTCACACTGCCACCCAGCTTTGTGTCATCTGCAAATTTACTAATGTTACTTTTAATCCCTTCATCTAAATCATAAATGCATATTGTAAATAGCTGCAGTTCCAGCACAGAGCCTCGCGGTACTCCACTAGTCACTGCTTGCCATTACGAAAGGGGCCCGTTAATTCCTACTCTTTGTTTCCTGTCTGCCAAACAATTTTCTTTCCATGTCAGCGCCCTACCCCCAATACCATGTGCTCTAATTTTGCCCACTAATCTCCTTTGTGGGACCTTATCAAATGCTTTCAGAAAGTACAGGTACACTACATCTACTGGCTCTCCCTTGTCCATTTTCTTCATAACATCCTCAAAAGCATCTATAGGAGGCTCTGCTTCAAATAGGAGACATCTATCAAGGATCCTCCCCATCTTCTGTATTTCCTGCCTTCTTCTCACTATTACCATTTGGACAAGGCCTAAAGTCCTTCAATACCAGGTTCACAGTTATTATCCTAAAAAATCTGGTTTTGAACCAATCTGCACAACCTTGATCTTACCTCAGTAAGAGAACACTACAGAACTCCTCTTGCACTACCGCAGATGTTGTTTAATTATATTTTGCACAAATGTCTTGTTTATTTGCAGTCTTTTTCATTTCACTGTCCTGTATAATTTATATTTACTTGACGTTTTGTGTGTAGTCTTGAGTCTATTTGCCTGTAATGCTGTTTCAAGCAAGATTTTCATTATGTCTGTACCTCATGGGACATGTGCATATGACAATAAATTTAATTTGACTATATGACACTTGGTATAATCTAGTCGATAATTGCTCAGATTAATTCAGAAATTAACCACTTGCTTTGTTTTTGGAGGATGTAATGCCATATGGATTATCCAAATGGAAACCTTGGATATATTTATAAAAGTCATGCACAGGCTAAAATAATGAGAATCCGGTTTGGACTTGGATACTAACCAGAGCATCTTTCTAAAAATATTTTTAGGAAAGAGATTCAAATCCCACAAAGAAAATTTCAAAATTTAATGTTGATTTGATTGCAGATGCCAAATGCATTAAACTGCTGTACAATAAATAAACAAATCACTCAGTTCATTTATGATGCTCACAAAGCCATGTTATTCTAAGCCAATTAAGTATCTTAACAAATTAACGAGTGAATAGATAATTACATTTTTTATTCAAGAAAGCTATGGAACTTCTCTAGGAAACGAAATGTGGCAATAAATTAACATGATCATATCAGCAGCAGTTCCATCTTGAGGTTAAATTTTTCAATAATACTTTTTAACACTATAAATTTAGCTTGCTTTAAAGCTCTGATAACCATTTCACGCACGGATCTGTGTTTTTTTTTTTGCGGTGCCAGCATACAGAGGTGAAGAGTAATAGTTACAATGGTAGCTGTAGCATAATACCATCAGGCAAATGTATATAAAGTGCAAATTTCAACAATCGCAATTTAACCACATGAATGAGTGGTGATCTGCTATTGAATTCAATCAATAAAAGCAAACGGTGATGACTTGCCGCATCTGAAATGAAAAATTAGTCAGAAACCAAAGGGCATAACAATAGATTACAGCACCATGTACAGCTTCATTCCACAGTCTATGAAAATTGATCAAATTCATTCTAGGAGGTGGTGAATTTTGTGCCTCTGTATTTAAGTTGCTATGGTAACAAGGCTGCAAGTTTTTACACACTGGATACAAAACATTAAGGTGGGAAGGTGGGAAGAGGTGCTTTACAAGAATCTGCCAATATAGGTTGTTCACTACATTGATAATATTTAAAATTTTTCAGAGAACACCAATATATTTGTTTGCTGGCAAACAGGAGGGAATGGCTGGTGGGAAATGGGTCATAACCCTTGCTACTGTGGAAATCCAAATAACGAAAAACTTTAACAAACTGACCAAAAGAGTCCGGAAAAGCATGACCTGTAAACTCAATCCATTTTAGCATATTGTCTGATTATGGATATACAGACTGTAGATCTACTGCACAGCCAAGTAGCAAGTGGTATGCTTCGTAGGAAGACATAGTGAATGGATACTCCTTAGAAAATGGGGTAAATGAACAGGGGAGGATCTAGGGCACAGATAGATAAATGTGCAAAAACAAACAACTCATCTATTTCCATAATACTCAATTTACTAAAAGGTTCATCGCAAAATAAGTCCGTTTTCACATAAACCTTAATGATATCAAGTCTATATTATTATAACCTCTCGACTTATCCACTCCAAATTGTCAGACTGTTATGTAATTGTTAGCAGCTCCAGTTCTGGAATGCAAGTTGACAAAAGATGATTGAGCTGAACCTACATATTTCTCTCTCCACAGATGCTTCCTGACATGTTTGGTAAGTCCCTGGTTGTGAGTCCAGAGATACAATCTAAATATTGATTTTAAGATCACCTAAGACATGGCAAACTGGTCTCTCACTGTAAGAGAGACAGCTGAAGCTGCAAATAAAAGAATCACAATTTAATGCTATTGTATTGTCAAGAGAGTCATACAGCACAGAAACAGGCACTTCGGCCCAGTGAGCCCACACTCATCGCCCCTTCAGATTCTATCATACCTCCAGATTCTACCATTCATTTACATACCTTGGAAGAAATTTACAATGGCTAATTATGTACTCCAAAGCACAAGACTTTGGGATGCGGAAGGAAACCCAATAGTTATGGAGAGTGTGCAAACTCCATACGGGCAGCACCAGAGGGTCAAGACTGAACCCAGGTCAGTAGAGTTGTGAGGTGTAGCTGCATGAGATGTCCTTGAATTCAGAAATTATAAAAATGGCAGAATGTGAAATTTGCCAACACTAGTGATTCAGAGGACCATTGATGCATTTTAGTGGAGGCTTAATTAAAAAGCCAACCGAAAAGTAAACTAAAGTCAATGACAATCAAGTTAGGAAATGAGGGTGATGGAAGTTTATATGAAACTTAACACAAACATGGACAAAATCAGCCTAATGGCCTGGTTTGCTATCCTGTACAGAACCAGCTAGTAAAAATGTGGACCTATGTAAGGAGCAGAGGGGAAAATAAATCCAATAACCACACGCCTGGCCCAGTCCTTAATCCTGAGCCATGACAATTAAAATCCAAATTAGCAGCAAATACCACATAGCCATTTTAGATTTTAACCCATTTTAGATTGTATTGCTAAGTGATACATTCAGAACAGCCAAAAGCAATTTCACATTTATAGTTAATGCAACTTGAACAATTTACAATTTTGTAAACCTCAGGACTATACACAAAACAATCACCATCTTACGTAAAGTAAATGAGCACAGCAATCATTTTGCTTCTCCACTGAACAACCACAAGGGTGGCATATTGGTGCAGTTAATGCAGTCACCTGCAAACAACTCCAGCAACCCTGGTTCAATCTTGACTTCTGGCGCTGTCTGTGTGGAGTTTGCATGTTCCCCCTGTTACCTCATAAGCTTCCTTTAGGTGCTTCAGTTTTCTCCCATTGAAAAGTTGTATGGGTTGGTGGATTGATTTGTATACTGGTTTAGTGACCAGTATAAATGGTTTCTAATGTGTAGGTGAGGGTACGATCTGGAGGGGGAAGATTTAAGTGATCAGGGTAGGATGGGAAGAAAAAAGTGTTTGATAGTCAGTGTAAATTTATTGGGCTTATGCTGTGACTAAAGAATGTCTTTGCATAATGCTGCAGCCCTGAAGATCATGAGGTAATAATAGGGTTACCAGCAGCAAAGTTAAGATAATTATCACATCTTCTCAATGCTGATGGCAATAATATTTCTCTCATTTGTAGTAATCTATACATGTTTTTATTATTCTTGTCCTGTGTGGACCATTCCCAATCACCAACTGAAAAGAAGAAACAGAAGAAAATGTGCCAAGCATTCCAGAAAATACCTCAGATGGACAAATTTCTGGATAACTCAGAGGGTCAGGCAGCATCTCTCGACGGGTCAAGAAAAAAGCGTTCATGTTGCAGCCCTGTTTCCACCAATCTTTCCACCACCATGCACAAGAAGCACAAGAAGAGCAAGACGCCATTGTATGCAGATGCCGAGAAGTGTATTTAGCTCTGGCTGAACAATTTCTAATCTTGTGATGTGAACTCGATAAGAAGGAGCATCTCCAAAGAAAATGGATAGGTAATGTTTTGAGCTGGGAACCTTCTTCAGTCCCTTCTTGTTATTCCAGAAAGTACTTCCTTGCACAATTTTCTTTCCCCAGTTACTTACTGATAAAGTAATCGGTAACAGGATGGGACAGACAAATCATATACAAAACTATGAAAAAAATATTCATCCAGAATAAACCAATAATCTGGAAAATTGCCAAAGCGGCAAGGATCCCGACTTCCAATAAAACCTCTATTTTGGCACCGTAGGACTTCAGTGCCAGAGATGGCAATTTTCCAGATTATTGAAAGTTATTCATACAATACTCCAACACACTCTAATTCCATGTTTTCTAAGATGTCACACTGCAGGATGAAAAATGTCCTTGGTGAATCTGGTAAATTTTAAGAGAGCACTGCAATTAGGGTTCCAGCAAGTCAGTCTTCTGTCAGTTCAATCTATTTTAGGTGAAATCAAGAAACAGTTTCTGGATACAGCAAGGACCAGCCAACATTGACAATGTGGTTCTGAAGACTAAGCTTCCAAATGAACCAGACCCCCAGCCAATATGAAAATCTGCTCACATAATTGCCCTATATGACGTACAAAAATGACAAACTCAATCCAGATGTTAACTATCCAGTATTCGCTCAATCACCAGAGAAGCAGTGGCAGGCATTGTTAAAAGAGCTATTATGTGACAGTCATCAATACCCTGCTCATTAATATGTAGGAGGGAATTGCAGATACTGGTTTAAACTGAAGGTAGACACAAAATGATGGAATAACTCAGCTGGACAGTTAACATCTCTGGAGAGAAGGAATGGGTGACATTTTGGGTCGAGAGGGGTCTTGACCCGATACGGCACCCATTTTTTCGCTCCAGAGATGCTGCCTGTCTCGCTGAGTTACTCCAGCTTTTTGTGTTTATCCCTGCTCATTAATGGCATTTTTGTTTTGTCAGGACCAATTACCTTCCGAAATCATCACAACCTGGGTTCAAACATGGACCACAGAGCTGAATTCCAGCAGATGAGAGTGACTTTCACATCACAGCAGCATTTGACCAAGTGTGGCATCATGCATTCTGAGTAAAACTGAATTCACTAGACATTAACAGGAAAATGCTCCAAAGGCTAGAACAAATCTTGCACTTTGGAATATAACTGTGGTTGTTGACGTCGATCCTCCCAATACCAAAACTTTGCAGCATGAGATATTCATAGAAGTGCATTCGACCCAATCGCCTTCAGCTTTTTCATAAATGATGTTACTCCATCATTATAAGTGGCAATGCTCACTCATGACTATAGAAAATTGAGTTCTGTTCATGACTTGTCAAAAAATCATCATCATCATCTTGAGGCTCACCAATGACCAGAAACTCAAATGGATCAGCCAAATAAAATGTGTGGCTATACGAGTAAGTCAAAGGCTGGGTATCCCTTCTCTACAAGGAATGCCGGGAGGATAAGAGAAAACCTGAAATTCCTAACCCAACGACATAGTGGAAGTAGTTTCATTAGAGGGATTGCAGTTGCTCGAGAAGATGGCACTTCATCATCTTTTCAAGCCAATTATCACGAGTTTACATAGAAAGGGGAAAGGAATGGATACAGAAAGAATTCTAAATAAGGATGAAAATATGAAAAATTTGCTGGGATGGTACATTAAGATTTTAATTTCAATTGCAAACAGCTCAAGACAGAGAATAACGTTAAATTGCTCAGCTAATTGGAATATTTAAAAACAGTATATCCTGCACTGAATTATTTTTGTTGTTTCCGATTGCCTTATCTGACTCGAGATCAACAAGTGCTCGCTTTCTAAACTGACAATTTTTTAACGGCAACTTGAGTGGCAAGTGCAGTACTGTTTTCTGATTGTGTGAGATAATAATAATAAATTTTATTTATGGGCGCCTTTCAAGAGTCTCAAGGACACCTTACAAAAATTTAGCAGGTAGAGGAAAAACATGTAAGGGGAATGAAATAAATAGTAGAGACATGACTAGTACACAAAGTAAAGACAGAATTCAATACAAAACACAATATGAGGCAATTAATGCACAGATGAAAAGGGAGGGGGACGTGGGGCTAAGGATAGGCAGAGGTGAAGAGATGGGTCTTGAGGCGGGACTGGAAGATGGTGAGGGACACGGAATTGCGGATCAGTTGGGGGAGGGAGTTCCAGAGCCTGGGAGCTGCCCTGGAGAAGGCTCTGTCCCCAAAACTGCGGAGGTTGGACTTGTGGATGGAGAGGAGACCGGCTGATGTGGATCTGAGGGACCGTGAGGGTTGGTAGGGGGAGAGGAAGTCAGTGAGGTATGGGGGGGCCAGATGGTGGAGGGCTTTGTAGGTGAGGATCAGGATTTTGTCATTGATCCGGTGGGAGATGGGAAGCCAGTGGTTTGAGGACTGGAGTGATGTGATGCCAGGATTTGGTGTGGGTGATGAGTCGGGCGGCTGCGTTCTGGACCAGTTGGAGTCGGTTGATGTAGGTGGAGCTGATGCCAAGGAGAAGTGAGTTGCAGTAGTCCAGTCGGGAGGAGATGAAGGCATGGATGAGTCTTTCAGCAGCGGGAGATGTGAGAGAGGGTCTGAGTTTGGCGATGTTGCGGAGATGAAAGAAGGAGGTTTTAATGACATGGTGGATGTGAAGCTCAAGGGAGAGGGTGGAATCAAAGATCACGCCAAGGTTGCGGGCCTGGGGAGATGGGGAGACAGTGGTGCCGTCGATGGTGAGAGTGGGGTTATTGATTTTGCTGAGTGTGGCTTTGGAGCCTATGAGGAGGAATTCTGTCTTATCGCTGTTGAGTTTGAGGAAATTATGTTGCATCCAGGTTTTTATAGCTGACAAACAGGAGTTGATATGGGAGAGGGGGGGTTGTGGGGGGATTTGGTGCCGAGGTAGATCTGCGTATCTGTTTTTATTTCAGATTGTCAGCATCTGCAGCTTGCCGATGACCAATGACCATGGTTAGGCCGGACTCGCTTCCTATCCCCCATTCAAGAACAAGGGCTTTCCATCAAAATTGCTGGAGGAACTCAGCGGGTGCAGCAGCATCTATGGAGCGAAGGAAATAGGCGACGTTTCGGGCCGAAACCCTTTCGGCCCGAAACGTCGCCTATTTCCTTCGCTCCATAGATGCTGCTGCACCCGCTGAGTTCCTCCAGCAATTTTGTGTACCTTCGATATTCCAGCATCTGCAGTTCCCTTTTGAACATGAAGAGGAGGGGGCCGAGTACGGAGCCTTGGGGAACGCCTTGAGTGACTGTGGCTGTAGCAGAGGTGTGGTTGTGGAGAGAAATGAAGTGGGATCTATTGGAAAGGTAGGAACGGAGCCAGCTGAGTGCAGAGCCTTCAATGCCGAGGTCTTTGAGTCTGGTGAGCAGGATGTTATGGTTCACTGTATCGAAGGCTGCGCTCTGGTCGAGGAGGATGAGGATGTTGAGGGAACCAGTGTCAGCAGAGGTGAGGAGGTCGTTGAGGACTTTGAGGAGAGCGGTTTCTGTGCTATGGAGGGGGCGAAAGCCAGATTGGAGGGGTTCAAGTAGGTTATACGCAAGGAGGTGGGAATGAAGTTGCGACGCAACGATACGCTCCAGGGTTTTTGAAAGAAAGGGGAGGTTTGAGATTGGGCGGTAGTTAATGAGAGAGGAGGGATCAAGACCAGGTTTCTTTAAGATTGGTGTAACAGCAGCAGTTTTGAAAGCGGAGGGGACAATTCCTTGGGACAATGAGGAGTTGAAGAGATTAGTGAGGTAGGGGCAAAGAACGGGGAGGCAGGACTTCAGCAGGGGAGTGGGGAGAGGGTCGAGGGAGCAGGTAGTGGGTTTGGAAGAGCTGATGAGTTTGGAGATTTCAGTAGGGGTGACCAGGTCAAACTGGGAGAGGAAGCAGTGTGGAGGAGGGGTAAGGAGGTCAGTGGAGATGTTGAAAGGAGGGGCCTTGGTAGGTGGTGGAGTAGATGCTGGGGAATCGGGTACAGGGGATAAAGATTGATAGATGGTGCTGATTTTATCAGCGAAAAAGTGGAGGAATGAGTTGCAGAGATCCGGAGTAGAGGTAGGGAGAGTGTTGGCTCGAGGCTTGAGGAGGTTGCCCACTGTGGAGAAGAGGGTTCTGTGGTTTAAGCAGGGATCGGTGAATATGGAGGAGAGGTAGGCAGATTTTGCAGCAATGAGGGCATCTTTGTAGTCAGTGAGGTGGAGTTTGTAAGCTTCAAGGTGGACTGTGAGAGATGATTTCTTTGTGAGTCGTTCAAGTCGGCGACCAGTCTGTTTCAGTTTACAAAGTGCAGGTGTGTACCAGGGTGAAGATGTGTTGAAAGTTACGGTTCTTGTTTTGAGGGGGGCCATAGTGTTAAGGGACGTAGACAAGGTGGAGTTGAGATGGTTTGTGAAATCATCAGGTGAGATGGGGGTTGAGTCCAGGGGGAGAGTGGTGGAGAGCAGGTCAGAGAGATGGTGGGGATCAATGGATTTTAGATTACGGAAGGTGATTTCTCGGAGGAAGCGGGGGCGAGGTGTCGGAGAAGGGATGGTGAACCGTATAAGCTTATGATCAGAGAGGGGGAAGAGGCAAGGATGGAGGTTGAGTACCGGTTGATTTGTGGAGCAGACCAGGTCAAGGATGTGACCTTTGTCATGGGTGGGAAAGGTGACGTGCTGAGTGAGAGAGAAGTTGTCCAGTAAAAAGGCGAATTCAGATGCAAGCTTGCAGGTGGGGGAGTCCATGTGAATATTTAAGTCACCAAGTAGCAGCAGACGTGGGGAGAGGGATGAGGCAAGTGTGAGGAGTTCAGTGAAGTCAGATATCATGGCAGCTTGTACGGCGCGGTTAGCCACAAGCAAGTAGCACTTTATACATCTGCTGGAGACTTCAGTTTGAAACAATAGTCAAAATTACAAGCTGTAATTGGTCAAAATAGGAAAGAACAGTTGCGATTACAGGACAGCCCTGGTTGTAAGTGGGACACGTTTTAACTATCTATTTTGAAGGTATTGTAATCTGTGTTGGTTAACTGTACGTTTGCAGGTGCCTGTACATAAAGACAAGTGTACTCACACATCCTGTTGCGCATGTAAAACACTGTGGTACATCATTTCCTTGTCACCTTTTTATAGATACTTCTGCTCACAAAGTTTTTCAGCAAATAATTTGGCACTCTGGCCCCATACCATGCTGGCCATCAGGACCCATCTATGCTATTCTGCTTTACCAGTACTTGGCCTCCTTACCATTGACATTTACAATTAACTCGCATAGCTCTGATGCCTTTCTCAAAAAGAACTGCCATATTTGCTGTTCTTTTGTCATCTGGCACCTCACCTGTGGCCAGTGAAGACTTAAAAATCTATCAGCCCCAGTAATCTCTTTCCTTGCTTCCAATAGTATCCTGGGATTCATCTCATCAAGATCTAGGGATTTAGCCACCTTTGTGATTGCTAAAATATTTTATACCTCCTTTTTTATAATAAGATTGTAGAATTTCACCATCCACCTTCTTCAATTCTTGCACTGCAATGGCCTTCAGGGAATCCAGATGAGAATTGTTCAAATATGCTTGCCAATATGCTCTGCCGCCAAACACAGATAACCTCTTTGGTCATTGGTTATTTCATAGTTCTTAATATTTTTATAAAATGTTTTGGAATTGTTCTTGCAATGTTTGGAATCCTGTCTGCCATGATATTTTGTGCTCACGTTTTGCCCTCCCAATTTATTTTTCCAACAGTCTCACTATAATTTCTATATTCCCAAAGCATGCTTCCAACCCCATTTTCAGTATTATGCACATGCTTCCATTTTCTACGTAACCCAACCTTTGACATCCAAGAACTATAGGTTTAACTTCCTGATGTTTGACTCTTATAGGAACATAGATTAATTATTTCACTTTACAATCACTTCCACAAGTTGAAGACCTACCTGCAAGTAGCCAGTCTAAGCCAGAGTCTGCCTTACTTGATATTAAAATCCGCACTCCCAAAATCCAGGGTCTCAGTTTTCAGCCTTTCCCTATTCCTTCCGTTGATTACTTCGAAACCTACAGAATTATGGTTGCCTACCAGAAAAAGTGCGAAACAAAACAAAAGCCGCAGTCTCTCGTGCAACCGGTTGCGTCTATCTTCAGTGCATAGTTCACAGTTATTTGTAGTGTTCAATAGCCTGTTCCATAACCTGGAGGTTTTCAGACTCTTATACCTTAATATTGATGGCAGGGGTGAAATGAGAGTGTAGCCAGGATAATGTGGGTCCATGATGATGTTGGCTGCCTTTCTGAGGCAGAGCCTCCTATAGATACTTTTGATGGTGGGGTCAGTAACCCACCACTTTTTGTAATCTCCTTCATTTCTTGGCTTTCGAGCTGTCAAACCAGGCCACGATACAACCAGTCAATAAGCTCTCTGCCGTATACCTGTAGAAGGTCAGAGCGTATTCGTTGACATGCCAAATCTCCTTAATTGTTTAGGAAGCAGAGGCATGTTTGGGCTCTCCTTATGATTGCATCAATGTGGTGGGTCCAGGATAGATCTTCAGAAATATGCACACCCGGGAACTTGAAGTTGTGGACTCTCTCCACCACTGACCAGTCAATGAAGACAGTTTATGGATCCTTGACCTTCCTCGTGTTAGTCAACAATCAGCTCCTTGGTCTTAGTGACGTTGGCACCATTTAAACAGACAATTGATCTCCCTCCTATACTCTGACTTATTACCCATAATTTGTCCAGTAACAGTGAAGTCGTCAGTGAAAAATCACTTGGGGATACAAGCTCTTCAATTGATATTACTTTTCGCAGTTCACAGGCACCTCTCAGTTCAGTGTGTGTTCCAATGCCAACTCTGACTGGTATTTTTAAATCATAGCTTAGTGTTCACACATCAAAACTGAATGCATAGCCTGACATCAACCAGACCCACATGTTCCATAAAGAACAGTGGGCTCATTGCCAAGACATAATTTTCAGAGTAACTTACTATAAACTTAGTTCAGCACCAACATTTCTAAACAACTCCTTTGGTTCTCACTTGATAAAGTCAAATGTTCACATGATGATACACACTGCACAGCTAATGCACTCGAACCACTTTCCAGGCAGATTGTTTGCATTCTTCCTTTTCCAATGGTTACCCCATTCTTCCCTGTCTAACTCTGACACAATGGATGAATCACAGGCTTAAGCAAACCCCTTTCAACTCAGTTTTGCATTGAGAATCCTCAGTTTCATTACACTTGACCCATCTTCCACTTCACTCTTTGCCCTAGATTAGGTCTCCAAATGCACTTACATTTTACCTGCTTACCCTCTCTTAGAATTGATCCAACGCACTACATGCTGCTGCTTCTATTATTAGAGGCTCTTGCATTAATTCCTTTAGAAACAACGAACTAAAGATGCTGGTGTACAAAAAAAAGACAAAATGCCAGAGTAACTCAGTGGGTCAGGCATCATCTCTGGAAAACATGGATAGGTGTTGTTTCAGGTCAGGACTCTTCTTCAGACTGATGGTCATCTCCTATTTCTTAATTCATCACCTCTGCTCAATTTGTGGCTGTTGTTGTGGAGAGTGGGGGGTGGGGGGGCAGGGGGAGGCTTGGATAATTCTCTATAATGTTATGGGCAATATCCCAAGATCCAATTCAGGAACACAGAAAGGATTTTGCTAGTTAAGTATATTGTTTATGTCATTCTCGAGTATTACTTCATTAAGGAGTGTTGGAGGTAACTTTGCAAAATCTTTACACTCAGAAAACTTGGAATAATAATATATTCTATTTAAATCTATACAGTAGGAACTTTGCCATAGAGATACAGAATGGAAACAGATCCATCGGCCCACTAAGTCAGTACCAACCCATCAATCACCTATTTATATTAATCACCTTTTTTTATTCTGCTCACATTCTCATCAACTATTCCCAGAAGTTACCACTCACTTACACGCTTGGAGCAATTTACAGTGGCCAATCAACCTACCACCTGCACATCTGTGGGATTTGGGCGAAGATCTACGCTGTTCAGGGAGAACGTATAAACTCCACATAGACAGCATCCGAGGTCAAGATTGAACCCGGATCTCTGACACAATGAGGCAGCGGATCAGTCCACAGAGGAACTGCAAATGTGATGCATGAATTCTACACATGGAAGCATAAGTATTAAACTCATGTCCACTAAACATTTACGGCTGAGTAATTGCTCAGTGCCATTTTTTGTTATTACAGCAGCAATAGGGCTCACACCAACATTGTCTGTGATAGCTGTGTAAATAACAAGAACTTCAAGGTGGCTGAAACAGAACAGGATCTTTTGATTTCCCAGTAAAACCTCATGCTAAGAATAATATTGTTGAGTTCAGCGTATTATCTTTATTGATCCGTTGCAGGTTCTCACAGCTGCCACCAATATAAACTCAGCAAGTATGACCTTTATAGGCAGCTCTTAATGGAACATTCATTCAGGTACAGGAATGCATTGCTACTGAATGAATGAATGTTGCATTGAATGGGTGAATGCTCCAAGGGTGTCAGAATGATCTGGGCAACCTAATGAAGCAAAGAGCCCAGAGGAGCCATTGGCTTTGTGCAAAGCGACAAAGAGACACTCCAGGTATTCCTTGTGGTAGGTTGTCAGAAATTTCTGTATCATGTTATGAATGAAATGCACTTTGACAAAGCCTATAATGCTGGCTTTAACCTGTGCCCACTTTGCCCTCTTATGTGAGCTGATGGAATAGTTGATTACATTTCCTCCATGTATGGAGAATAGGTGATGTCCCTAATGAGCAGCAAACTGTGGGAGATGCCAACAATTAGCAGCAGCCCAGAATAATCACAAGGCTAGGAGGCTGAGAGTGAACAATAACCAAGGCACACGTAAGATTTTACTTCAGCTTGTATTGATGGCCTTCATCAATCATAATATTGAGTATAAAAGTTGGGAGGTCATGTTGCAGTTTTTCAAAATGTTGTTGAGGCCACATTTAGAATACTGTGTTCAATTTTGGGCACCATGTTGTAGGAAAGATGTTGTCAAGCTGGAACGGGTACAGAGAAGATGTATGAGGATGTTGCTAAGCTATAGGGAGAGGTTCAGCATGCTAGTACTCTATTCTTTGGAGCGCAGGAGGATGAGGGGTGATCTTATAGAGGTTTACAAAATCATGAGAGGAATAGATTGGGTGAACGCACAGAGTCTCTTGCCCAGTATAGGGAAATCGAGAACCAGAGGACATAGGTTTAAGGTGAGGGAGGAGAGATTTAATAGGAACCTGAGGGGTAACATTTTTACACAAAGGGTAGTGGGTATGTGGAACAAGTTGCCGGAGGAAGTCGTTGAGGCAATTATTATCGCAACGTTTAAGAAACGTTTGGAGAGGAGAGGTATAGAGGGATACTGGCCAAACACAGGCAAGTGGGCCTAGTGTAGAAGGAACATGTTGGTCGGTGTGGCAAGTTAAGCCAAAGGGCCTGTTCCCACGCTGTATGACTATAAGATTACAGATTTCAATGAGGTTGAGAATGATGTTTGAGCTCCGACCCTTTAAATAGGAGCTTCAAAGGAAACTGGATTAGTAAAATGTGTTTATTCTGTGAATAAGAACAGTTTTTTTTCATGCCCATTTGAGTTGAAAGTTTCACTGCAAACAAATTTTGTGTGTTGCATTACAGCTGAGATAATTTGGGGGGTTTTATGCTGATATAAGTGTGAGTGAGAATGAAAATTCTTTCAATAAATGAGATGAATTTCAAGAAATGTGTGCAAAATCGCTCATCCCCAGATTAACTCTGTTTTCATTATCACGACACCATTTTGATATGGAGTGTTAGGAATTAATTTCTATCTCCATAAAAGCTAAATAAAAAATACATGTTGGATGCTTCTTTTTATATTTTATACGAATATCATTCTCAGAGCTGTTTAATATTAACCTGCCTCATCTAAGAGCTCAAAAGGTTTAATGAGCAGTAAGTGGCTGGAATGTAGAAGTTGGTACGATAGGCAATTGAAACAAAAACGCAGCATTTAAAAAGAGAAACTACATAAACACAAGGGAGAATAAAAGCAATGGATATTTCTGAAAATAGGTGAAGAGAGGAGTCTTGTGTGGTATATAAACACTAACATGTACCAGTTAGACAAAATGAATCATAAATGCATGTTTAACTTTGGAGACTTTGGGGATTTACTTGCTTTGAAAAACAGTCACTCCCAAAATTCCCCAGCGAAATTCATACAGCAACTGATCTTAATGATCACGTGTCTTGTGGAGGGATACCAGTAGTTTTCCCAGACAATATTGTCAACATCAATTCTGCAACGTTGTCACAAAGTATAAATTTGCACCTAAATATTACATACACTTATTGACAAATGTGATCCTCTCCTTTCCATATGACGTGGTGGTTTTTAAGTACCAAATTTTGCAGAAATTTCTATAGGAAAGTTTTTTTCATTCCTGGCATCATGGATTTCTATTGACTCAAGCAAGTGCTACCTGGTCAAAGTCAAGGAGAATTTAAAGACAATCCTCAAATCCAAATCAGAAACTTCAACGGATTTGCACTTTGGGAAGAAAACACTCATTCTCACCCTCTCCCGATCCTGCTGTAGTTCATCATAAACTGCTCGCTGTGCAGACCAGCGGCACTGGCGACTAGTTTTAAGGTGCAACGACAAAAGTGCTGGAGTAACTCAGACTAAATCAGTCACTGTCACTGGGCCTGTACTCGCTGGAGTTTAGAAGAATGAGGGGGGACCTCATTGAAAGGTACCTAATAATGAAAGGCTTGGATAGAGTGGATGTGGAAAGTATGTTTCTACTAGTGGGAGAGTCTAGGACTAGAGGTCATAGCCTCAGAATTAAAGGACGTTCCTTTAGGAAGGAGATGAGAAGCAATTTCTTTAGTCAGAGGGTGGTGAATCTGTGGAATTCTTTGCCACAGAAGACTGTGGGGGCCAAGTCAATGGGTATTTTTAAAGCAGAGACATAGATTCTTGATTAGTACGGGTGTCAGGAGTTATGGGGAGAAGGCAGGAGAATGGGGTAGGAGGGAGAGATAGAACAGCCATGATTGAATGGCGGAGTGTACTTGATGAGCCGAATGGCCTAATTCTGCTCCTATCACTTGTGACCTTACGAGTCTGAAGACAGACCCTGGTGTTACCTATGGTGTTCTCCAGAAATGCTGCCTGACCCGCTGAGTTACTCCAACACTTTGGATCCTTTTGTGTATCAACCACCATCTGCAGTTCTTTGTTTCAACTATATGCAATGATAGTATCATACTCGATCATAACGAGCTAAATGGACATTCTCCCCCATTGGCCCTTATAATGAGGGTTGACTATATTTGAATTTATGAGGGTGTAACTCGGTGTATGAAAGTGACAGAATATGATCTACCAGAGTTCACCAAGTGACGTGGAAGAAGTCATCTGTAAATAAACATGAAGAGCACCTCTTCTTTTAACTTTTCATTATTGACGAACAATCCAAAACAATATAGCGTTTGAATATTGTAACAAATAGAGACATTTGTTTTTCAAATTACTTGTTTGCAATAATAAACATATTTTGTGGCCAAATTACTACGACAGTCAAAGGCTTAAGAAATCAAGAAAAGTGCAGCAAAAAGATTCAGATTGAACAGATTAATTTTGCTGAAGCTAGCACATTGTGCCTAATTTGGGCCCTCAAATGCTTTACTTATGAAGAGCAATTCCCTTATTACATTTCCACTACATGCCATTTTTACAAACATAAAACCAAAATCAATGGCAGCATTTCACTGAATTTCTGCCTTAATGTTTTGAACCTGCCTGCTTGCCTGTTTTACTGTAGTTACATTTAAGCTTGGGATGAGTCCTCATCAATATTCAGCACATCAGGAGCTGCAATGTTAGAAAATCATTAAGAATTTTAAAGTACTATTTTAACCAGTACGGACTGATTGACTGACCTATACTGTGCTTGACCAATGGTAAAAATATATCTATACCCATGCCGTCAAAAGCCTGTGTTCCAAATTATTCCACTTAACAATCCAGATATAGCATTGCATCAGAGATAATAGTTGATAGCTATGTATCTGCTTCTAACAAACTCAAACATTCTGCAAGATATCGAACCCATGCCTGCTACCCTTACACTCAACACAGATCTTGCAGATCGACTATCATACTGTACAATCAGCATTGGAACCAATGCACATTTAATTTAATTCAATGTTTGCAATTTTTTTAACGTTTCAGATAATGTAATTGTAAAGCTCAGTGAAAATACCTTCACACCAGTGGAAACATCACAAAAAGAAAACAAGTTAAATCAACCTTGAAACAGTAAGGAGGGATAGGAAAGAGAAAAGGCCAATGTTCTATTTTCCCTCTTTAAACTGCAGGTATTTTATCTAAAAACCTTAGTTAAAATGAATGATCTGAGCTCTCATTTTCCTTTTTAGTGTTCCCTCTGTACTCTAGCTTCTTCCCACATGCCAAAGAAATGCTAATTGGTTAATTGGCTATTGTACATGTCCTAAAGGTAGAATTGAAGGTAGTTAATGGGTATGTTACAGAGAATAGGTTACAGGGAAATAGGACCAATGGGAAAGCTGACATTGACTCAAAGGGCTGAATGGCCTCTACCTATATCAGGAGAATTGTGAAAAAAAACATGAACAATTCAAGGGAAAATATTAAGCAGAATAATTATGATCAAGATTTCACTGCTACAATCCTAATGCATCAATGATCCAATTATGCTTCTTATTCTTCCTTAGTTTGAGGCAGCAGAGGTTATGTAACGCCCTCCAGTTGCTGGGGCCAGTTCAATGTGCTGTTGTCGAGGGCCGTGAGGTCTACCCCTCCACCAGGGTGGCGGAGGACAGCGCAGTCGAAAATGTCGTGCTGCGCTGTTTGCTGGTCTGCTCCACACACGCAGGCTACTGATGAACGCAGCCCCCAGCGATGCATGTTGGCTTTGAACCGGCCAACCCCTATACGGAGCCGGTTCAGGGCGACCCACTCTTTGCGGGGCAGGTCCGAGCCGGGTGGGGGTGTGGTGTTCTATTCTGCAAAATACTGTGATGCAAATCACCAGATATCTGATTGTTGGTCTTTGGATTAGACATCATGTACATCACCAACTATAATAGTCTTTAAATCAAAATTAAACAATGGAAATTGATGGAAACACTCAAGGGTAAAGAGAGAAAGATAGCAGAGAAGATTTACAAAACCTGATGAATGACCAACCTGATGCTGGAACTCAAATATAACAGATCACTTCTATTAGTAAAGCAGGGAAATTATCCCTGCATCTCAAAAAATAATTTGCCCTTAACTGGGAACTGTTTAAGCATGGGATGTGGGACTTCTCAGTTGGAGTTTTTCCAGGGGCGAACTGAGTAGATGGAGAAAGTCACAACCTACGTCCAATTAAAGTCATAGAGGTGCAAATGGTAGCACTTAGTCCTAGAACCAGTAGGCATGTCAAGATGGCTGGCCCTTGTCCAGACAGGAATCCATCCCCAGAAAATTCAGAATTTTCCATGTTATCATTACATCCTGAGCTGGCAGGGCAGGAGCACACCCCATGTCAAACCCCATGTCAAATCTTCTCTTTTCTATTCGGGACATAGACAGAGGTTGTTGAACAACCACAGCTTTAGACAATAACCCTTCTTTTTCAATTGGCTCACAGGTCCAGAAATTTCAGCGTCCATGTTCCTTATCTGTTCAGAATATGAGCCTGTTCCAATATCTGATTGTACTATTGCTCAATTTCTACACTTGCCCATCGGCAGCGAGTCATTGTTGGATTTCTTCAACTCAAGCGGCTGTCCTTCCTTCATGGCTAACTTGCATCCAGGTGTTCATGGAGAAGGAACATATGTCACCCACTGACATAGCAAAGGTTTTGCATAACTGGTAAGCACTCGGGGGGGTTAGAATGCTTCACCAATTGCTGCGTTTTGAGTTATGCTTTGTTTCTAATGGGGAAATTTAAAAGTAAAATGATCAAGCTGCATTCCCACAGGAAGTGTGGAGATAGGGCATCTTAATAATAATTCAGTGAAGGTCATATTGGATGGCAAGCTCCTTAAGAAGAGGACAGTACATAAATAATTTACAATTATTTTGAAAGAAAAATACACTATGTAGCCTTCCTTTCTATAGAGATGTTACACAATGCAATGTGCACTTCCACGTGGTATTGCATCAGATTTATAGAATTAATTAAGGGGGTGGGATTCTCTTACGTTTAAGAATTTTTAGTGTAATTTTATTTTAATTTCAGACAAGATTACTGCATTAACAATGAAATGAGAAAATAATGTGCATTCATAATAGAAGCAAAGATAATTCCCTTATCAAGGTTTCAAACAGATACATGCTTCAGTTGACAGTGAAATGCATCTTTTAATAATGCATATTCACACTGCATGGCTCAGTGCCTGATCATGGTAAATAATTCATAGGCATTCCGAATTAACAGCCTCACAGAAACATGAGGTGGCACAGAGAAAGATCAAAATGTCATGGTCACTGAGCTCTAATCATTTTACAGAACTTAAACATCAATGAACAGTGATAAATAATTTGTACCACAAAATTTAGAAAGAACCATTAAGAAATGAAAGGTGCAAGATGAATAATAAACACAACACAAACCAAATACAAACATTTATCAACAAATTATTCATTAAATATTGGCCACTTTGAAAATATGTAACCATAATGGGCAGGATTCAGGTTCAGCCATGAACAATTAGTTTGAGTTTGAGTTTAATTAATTGTCACATACCAAGGTAAGGTGAAAAGTTTTAATCAAAGTTAGTCATTCAGTACATTTGCCTATAAACTTTGCAAACTGACTGTACTACAAATGGCTTTAAATAGGAGAGCTGTACTGTACTATCTAAAGACCATTGGGACTTGTATAAATGGGACAAACAAGTACATCCTTCTAATCAACTTGAAAATAAACAGCACAATGTTATATACTTAACAGATGTTGTCAAGGGAGTGAACTGCTCTTAGAATGAGTTATTTCTATACTGTACTCATCTGAGATCAGTTACAAAAAATAAAGAAAGAAACCACTTTGATTAAGAGAATGATAAACCAGCCAAGTAAAAATAGTTTAAGTTTATATTTCCAATTGTAATTGAAATGCAAAGTGCTAACATTCTTCAGTGAATATATTCTTGAATGGGAGGCAAAAGTTGGACAGGGCAGGTCTGCACCTGGAGCTTCAAAGATTGAGAGGTGACTTTAGGAAACATAAGATCATTATGGGAAAGGACAAGATGGATGGAGAAATGATATTTCCTCTTGCAAAACAATCTAGTGCTAGGTATTGCAGTTTAATTAATAAAGGGCCACAAACTTAAGACAAATAAGAATTTAATTCTCTTTCACACAATTTGAGAGTCTAGAATTCTGAGAAGCAGAAAGTAAAGTCTTTGAATATATTTTCCAGCATTCCCTCCACAGATGCTAACTGACCCAGAGATCCTCTTGCTCTTTGCTGTTGACTCAAGGGGTTAACTAGATTGATTTCCGCATTGAGGGTATTGTCTTATGAGAAATACAGGAATGTGGGTTTAGTTTAGACAGGCAAAAAAAAGCTGGAGTAACTCAGTGGGACAGGCAGCATATCTGGAGAAAATGGATGGGTGATGTTTCAGGTTGAGATCCTTCTTCAGTTTATTTTATTTTATTATTGTCACATGTACTGAGGTACAGTGAAAGGTTTTTTGTTGCGTGCTATCCAATCAGCAAAAATGCTATACATGATTACCATATGCTCCTTCATCAAAACTTTTCTACTTGGTATCAATAACCCTCAACTTCCTGACAGACCGCTAACCTATCCATGTTTAAGAAGGAACTGCAGATGCTGGAAAATCAAAGGTAGACAAAAATGCTGGAGAAACTCAGCGGGTGAGGCAACATCTAGTCTGAAGAAGGGTCTCAACCCGAAACGTTCCCTTTTTCCTTCGCTCCATAGATGCTGCCTCACCTGCTGAGTTTCTCCAGCATTTTTGTCTACCGCCACCTATCTATCGTAGCTTTGAATATATTCAATGATTCAGCCTCCACAATTCCCTGGATTACAAACATCATGATAGCAAGGAAATTCATCTTTCTCTGTCCTAAATGGGCAACCCATTAATCTGAAACTATGCTCCTTCGTTGGGTTAGTATTAAGGGTAATGGGCTAATGATAAAAGGGCTGTCCATTTAACACACAGATTGACAGGAGTTCTACTCTGAGGTCTGTGAATCAGTCAAATTCTCTACAATAGGATGCTGTAGATGTTCCCATTAACTGTACACTAAAATAGATTTTTGCACAATAGGTTACGTTAATTGGGTGAGAGAATAGAATTGAGGTTAAAGATTATTCTTCCATTATTTTACTGTACACCTGCGCAGGTCTGACAGGTCGTCAAGTTTATCACTCCAGCTCCATGTGTTTCGTTCTGCGTTTAAGTGTATGTTGGAGGGCGGCTAACTCATTTTCTCGTACATTATCTGACCTAAGATGTTTTGTAGAGGGCATGATAATTCATTATATATTTCTCCAGCAAAAAGAAGTGCAGCATAATGCCTACTTTTTCACTGGACCTCATGAACACCCTGAATCCTCTCTACACATAAAAAAAATTACGTTGACCTAACTGCATTAGAAAGGCACGTACAGGACCCTTTTTCTCTCTAGCAATGGGTTGAATGAGCTATTGATTTTCTCCAAAATCTACAATGTTGGACATTGGGAGAACTGAATAGCTCTTTGTTAAATAGTGCAATGGGATCTTTACCATCTGCCTGAACCTTTATAATAGAAGGATTTCAATTTAACGCTGTCTGAAGGGCAATACCTCCACAATACATTTCTGTGCAGAAGTGGTTTGCAACTGGAACCTCTAACTCCCAGGCAACAATGCTATCAATTCTAGAAACATAATACAATGTTGGTGACAATCTCTCTAGCATCAAGTGGACAGCTGGATGTGACATTAGTCTTGCATTTTTTATAATTATTGCATTGAAATAAGTTCCCGCAGTTTACTAATGTATTTATTTTAGTTTCCATGATAGACACGTTATTACTCTTGAGAGTGACTACACAAATGTCCAAAGTCAATTATGAATTTGTGCTTTGTTTCCACCTAATAGGATATGAAATCTAACATCATTGCTGCCTTTGGTGAGAATGAAAGCGAGTATGTCAGCAAACTAATAGTCCCAGGTGAAGCATGGAAATAAAAGGAGAGAGAAAAATCCCATGAGGATTATTACTAGGGAGAACACCAAGATAACAGCAATCTTACCCTTTTTTGAAAATCTTATATACCCAAGGGCAAGGTAAATAATCTTACTGGATGTGCATTTGATTTCCATTGCACCATATTCAAATATGGACTCAAATCCAAGTCCAGATACTTTAACATTAAATCTGGAAAAGTCCTGTACTTTGCTATATTGGAGAAGTATTCTAATGTTGAAAGTGATTTTTGGATGAGACATTAAACTGAGGCAATGTTTATCTTTAAATCGTATGTAATAGGACATGGGTACTTTTTCTGGGGAGTTCTCTCTGTAGAACTGACTAATATTTATCTGTTAACCAACAGCATGACAGTGTGTTGTCTGGAAATGTAAGTACATAGAAACATAGAAAGTAGGTGCGAGAGTAGACCACCAGGTCCGTCGAGCCCGCACCGCCATTCGCTCATGGCTGAACACTAAACAGACACACTTACCCACAAACAGTAGACACAAGACACAGAACACAAGACACTACCCTCCCCTTTATACCGCTATCACCCCTCTCCACCCCAAGAACCTCGTGATCTCCTGGGGGAGGCAAAAAACCGGATAAAAACCCAGGTCCAATTCGGGAAAAAAAATCCGGGAAATTCCTCTCCGACCCCAATCCAGGCGATCGACACTTGTCCAGGAGATCACTCAGGTCTTACTATACTAACCATACCTAGGTCCATATCCCCAGTACAAAATGGTATTTTGTTTTCAGCATGATGCAACTGAAAGCCATTTTCTATACAAGTGAAGCATGATAAAGTCCATTTGCAGGTTGTTTCACATCGCAGAAAAATTCAACCAGGCATTTGTTGTTATGAGTTACCCGTGTGCCTTTGTCAGAATCTCACATAAGGGGGTCCAAGAGGTGTGGTCAATTCCTCATCTGTATTCATTTTAGAGGCCTGCAGGATAATTTGACTGCCTGGTCTTCCAAATGCAGCAGCAATTTGGGCTGCCGATACATTCATGCAAAATATATACTGTACCTACATCCAAAAGCAAAATATGCTGGAAGTCACAAGTAAAAACAGAAAATATTGAGATTGTCAGCAGATTCAGCAGCATTTGTGGAGAGAAACAATTAGCATTTAAGTTTTGATTAAAAGTTATTAAACTGAAATGTGAACATTCTTGTTCGACGGCTGCAGATCAACTTGCTGAGTATTTTCAGCATTTTATTTTTACATCTCTCCACCCTTCCCACATTAAAACAACCCCATTAAGCCTAATGCCTGAGATATCCGGAAGTGGCGGTGCTGTTGAACGGCTGCGGCTCGCCTGCAGTCCGTCTGTCTTTACTTTCTTTTGTTGTTTTTTTGTCTTGTTTTAGTCAAATTTTAGTTATTAGGTTGTGTTAGTCAAAGTCAAAGTAGCCTTTATTGTCATTCAGACCTTGTGGTCTGAACGAAATTTTATTGCCTTGCAGTCCTACATATAGTAAAAATGACAAAAATACCCAATAAACACAAATTAACATCCACCACAGTGAGTTCACCAGGCACCTCCTCACTGTGATGGAAGGCAAAAGTCTTAAGTCTTTGTCTCATCCCTTCTTATTCTCCCTCTGTGCCGAGGCGATCCAGGCTTCAGATGGTGTGACCCCGCCGGGCGATGGTAAGTAATGTCAGTACCGCGGCTGAATCCGAGCTCCGCGAACGGGCCGGTTCAACTCCGCGGCACGGGGTGGTCGAAGCTGCCGAAGCTGCGGCCCTCCAGTCCAGCGAACGCAGCTGTTGTTGCGGGAGCTCCGGAGAACAGATCACCAACCTGTGACCTCCCGACGATGTCCTCCACTGGGCCCGCGGTCGGATCAGGTGGCTGCTACCGCTGGAACATTGCCCCAGCTCGGAGACAAGGTCACCGCTGCCGCTGCCCCAGCTCCGAGGCCGGGTCGACGCTGCCGCTGCCCCAGCTCCGAGGCCGGTTGGCCGCTGCCGCAGCTCCGAGGCCGGGTCGAGCCGAGGCTGCTGTCGGAACACCACAGCTCCGTAGTCGGACCGCTGCCGCTGGAACGCTGCCCCAGTTCCGAGGCCGCCAGCTCCGCTGTTAGGCCTCGGCGCAGGCGGAGACGGGGGATACGACAAGAGAAGTCGCATCCCCCCGAAGGAAGAGACTAAAACATGTTTCTCCCCCCCACCCACACACATACGCAACCTAATAAACCAAAAATTAACTAAAACAGGACAAAAGAACAACAAAAAAACAGATGGACTGCAGGCGAGCCGCAGCTGCTAAGGCAGCGCCGCCATCTTGGATTATGTGTGTGGGGGGGGGGGGCTGAAACATGGTTTTCTGTCTCTCCCTTCGGGGGAATGCGACTCTTTCTGTCGTATCCCCCCTTCTCTGCCTCCGTCTGCGCTGAGGCCTAATGGCGGAGCTGGCGGTCTCCATTTGCGACTGACCTTGAAGGCTCCGGACGCAGAGCCAGCCAGGACTTACAACGCGAGGCTGGCCGTTTTCGAACTGCGGCGGCGTTCTGGCGTTCCAGTGACAGCGGCACGACGCGGGGCTGAGACGGCGCTCCGGTGAGGGCGGCCTGACTCAGGGCTGAGACGGCGCTCCGGTGAGGGCGGCCCGGCGCGGGGCTGAGACGGCACTCCTGTGAGGGCGGCCCGACTCGGGGCTGAGACGGCGCTCTGGTGAAGGCGGCCCGGCTCGGGGCTGAAATGGTGCTCCGGTGAGGGTGGCCCGACTCGGGGGCTGAGACGGCGCTCCGGTGAGGGCGGCCCGACTCGGGGGCTGAGACGATGCTCCGGTGAGGGCGGCCCGGCTCGGGAATGAGACGGCGCTCCGGTGAGGGCAGCCCGGCTCGGGAATGAGACGGCGTTCCGGTGAGGGCGGCCCTGCTCGGGAATGAGACGGCGCTCCGGTGAGGGCGGCCCGGCTCGGGGCTGAGACGGCGCTCCGGTGAGGGCGGCACGGCTCGGGGCTGAGACGGTGCTCCGGTGGCTGAGGCGGCGGCGACCTGAACCCGGGGCTCGGCCGCGGGCCAGTAGACGACATCGTCGGGAGCTCGCAGGTCACAGGCTGGTGCCTGTTTCCGGAGCTCCCGCAGCAACAGCTGCGTCCGCCCGACTGGAGGGCAGCAGCTTCGACCACCCCAGGCCACGGAGCTTGAACCGGCCCGTTCGCGGAGCTCGGTTGAGCCGCGGGACTGACTACCATCGCCCGGTGGGGTAACAACATATCGCCTCAGCGCAGAGGGAGAATGAGGAGGCCACCGGAGCACCGTCTCAGCCCGAGTCGTGCCACCCTCACCGGAGCGCCATCTCAGCCCCGAGTCGTGCCGCCCTCACCGGAGCGCCGTCTCATTCCCGAGCCGGGCCGCCCTCACCGGAGCGCCGTCTCAGCCCCAAGCCGGGCCGCCCTCACCAGAGCGCCGTCTCAGCCCCGAGTCGGGCCGCCCTCACCGGAGCGCCGTCTCAGCCCCGCGCCGGGCCGCCCTCACCGGAGCGCCGTCTCAGCCCTGAGTCGGGCCGCCCTCACCTGAGCGCCGTCTCAGCCCCGAGTCGTGCCGCTGCCACTGGAACGCCGGAATGCCGCCGCAGCTCGAAAACGGCCAACCTCGCGTTGTAAGTCCTGGCTGGCTCTGCGTCCGGAGCCTTCAAGGTCGGTCGCAATTGGAGGCCGCCAGCTCCGCCATTAGGCCTCAGCGCAGACGGAGGCAGAGAAGGGGGGATACGACAGAAAGTCGCATTCCCCCGAAGGGAGAGACAGAAAACCATGTTTCAGCCCCCTCCCCCCCCCACACACATAATCCAAGATGGCGGCGCTGCCTTAGCAGCTGCGGCTCGCCTGCAGTCCATCTGTTTTTTTTCTTTTTTTTTTGTTCTTTTGTCCTGTTTTAGTTAATTTTTGGTTTATTAGGTTGTGTGTGTGGGTGGGGGTGAGAAACATGTTTTTGGTCTCTTCCTTCGGGTGGATGCGACTTCTCTTGTCGTATCCCCCGTCTCCGTCTCCGCCTGCGCCGAGGCCTAACAGCGGAGCTGGCGGCCTCGGAACTGGGGCAGCGTTCCAGTGGCAGCGGTCCGACCACGGAGCTGTGGTGTTCCGACAGCAGCCTCGGCTCAACCCGGCCTCGGAGCTGGGGCAGCGGCAGCATCGACCCGGCCTCGGAGCTGGGGCAGCGGCAGCGGCGACCTGGTCTCCGAGCTGGGGCAATGTTCCAGTGGCAGCGGCCACCCGATCCGACCGCGGGCCCAGTGGAGGACATCGTCGGGAGGTCACAGGTTGGTTATCTGTTCTCCGGAGCTCCCGCAACAACAGCTGCGTTCGCTGGACTGGAGGGCCGCAGCTTCGGCAGCTTCGACCACCCCGTGCCACGGAGTTGAACCGGCCCGTTCGCGGAGCTCGGATTCAGCCGCGGGACTGACATTACTTACCATCGCCCAGCGGGGTCACAACATCTGAAGCCTGGATCGCCTCGGCACAGAGGGAGAATAAGAAGGGATGAGACAAAGACTTAAGATTTTTGCCTTCCATCACAGTGAGGAGGTGCCTGGTGAACTCACTGTGGTGGATGTTAATTTGTGTTTATTGTGTGTTTTGTTGTTTATTATTATATGTATGGCTGCAGGCAATGACATTTCGTTCAGACCGAAAGGTCTAAATGACAAATAAAGGATCTAATCTAATCTAATCTAATCTAATCTTGGTGCCTTGCCCCTATCTCTCCTGGTGATCCCTGACCATTAATAACTCCTTACCTTCCTGACCTCCAATTAACCTCAATTATCCAGTCTGAAGAAGGGTTTCGGCCTGAAACGTTACCTATCTCCTTCGCTCCATAGATGCTGCTGCGCCCGCTGAGTTTCTCCAGCATTTTTGTGTACCTCCAATTAACCTCGCCCATTTCACTCATAGCAATGACCTGTATCACGTTATATGAAAGTTTTCTAGATTAAAACGCCATTTTTATAATGCAGGAGAATGATATAAGATAAAAAATAAGGTATCTTGAAGGGAGTTGCCAAAAACAGAGGAATATTCACAATGTTAAAATACTTATTAGAAAAAAAAATATTGAAAATTAACTACATATATTTCCGAGAACATAAATTCAATTTAAGGCATTCACAAATAAACAATCAAAGACCCAAATGCACAAGATAGCCATAAGATTAGGTTTGTTTTATTCACCCCACCAGTCTACTCTTGCATAAAAATGTGCCAAAGGAAAAATAAACATAGGCTTATGGAGAAAAGAGTGTTTGGTGTAGTCACAGAACTCTTTTAATGAGCCATCTCAGGAACAATGGCACACATGACCTCCTCCATTTTATATGTTTCTCTAATACGTTTAAAGGCAGAAAAGTGGAGCTTGGAAAATAAATTAATCGTAAAAATGACAGTTACATATCATTTATAATCCCATTTTATAGTTAAACATTGGAATCATATAGCCCTGAGCTAGTTTCTATTTAAAACAACGGAAAATTATTTTCTATGCAATGGCTGTATGTGCAGCTGTGGCAGACATACGACACTGAGCAAATATCAAATCAATTTATTTACCATTTGAACACTGCTTTGAAGCATAAACAGGAACCAGTGAGGATAAATTGATTTTGATGTCAGAGCAGTTTAATAACCACTGTGTAGCGTGCAATCAGAAATTCAATTAACATCCAATTGTATGCAAAATGCCTTCATTAAGGTTGCAACATACAGAAAATTAATAATCAAATGGAATGAAGGGTAATCAATGTTAATTACAAATCTCATTGAAATAAGAAATTATATTTTGTTTGAACAGAACTTCTTCATCAACACGATTCCTTTCTCACTCTCAAAAAAGCAGAAAGTTATTTTGTAATATGCAAGCAAAGTAACCTTCCCAAGTGGCTGTATATTGAAAACATCCAGATCATTGTACTGGCAGTATGTTTGTCTGTGGGCTATTAGCTCTCACTCCACCCCTGTCCTTGCATAAACCAGTGATCAATGCCATCAACCTATTTTCCATTTCTCGAGGCACAACATGTTGATGTCAGCTGTACCAGCTAAATTGTCACTCATGCGAGTTTAATGAACACATTCAAGAATCAGGTCTTCTCTGGCTTTTGCGTTCTATTCATCCTATTTGACTAAATCTTTGTCCACCGGGTGGTGCCAGCAATGGCTGCCTTGCCAACAGCCTATCTGTCTCTTCCTTCTTTGTTGTTTTAATCGTATGTGTTGAATATATGTTCGCTGGAGACCAACTTCGGGAGCTCCAACCACGGGAGCCTGCGGACTTACCATCGCAGAGCTTGCGATCGTTTTGCCAGGGATCGACCTCTGAGCTCCAACCGTGGGAGCCTGCGGACTATAACATCGGAGATCTGGTTAGAGACCGACTTCGGGAGCTCCCAGCCGCCGGAGTTTCGACCACCCCGTCGCGGGAGCTTCGATCGCACCAACGCGGGCGGCTGTAGGAGCTTCGCTCGCCCTGACGGATGGTTCGACTGCCCCGACCGCGGGAGAATAAAGAGGAAGAAGCTTTGAACTTTATGGCCTTCCATCACAGTGAGGAATATGGGGAATCCGCTGTGGTGGATGTTTATGTTAACTGTTATGTAGTTGTGTGTCTTGTTGCTTTTTTTTTTAGTGTGGCTGTATGGTAATTCGCATATCACTGTACCTTAATTGGTACGCATGACAATAAAAGACCTTTGAAACCTTTAAATCTTCCAGTACCATTAGGGCCTAGCCAACGAGTACAAATTACTGCAGTTCCATAAGAGAGGTATTTTTGAGGACACACAGATTTAGCTCAATACTTCATACTTAACATTGAAAAACAGATCATTCATAAAATAAGGAACAAAAGGTAGCAACTATCTTTGCTCTACTTACTATATTTTTTATTATATCTATAAATGTTTTACTTTGCCTATACAAGTATACATTCACACAGTACTGGAGTACATCACAGCTCAATTTATTTAGAAATATGGATCATCATTTAATGCCTGAAGAACATTACTCCTTGCTTTGGAAAAAAAGTTTCAGGGCATACAGTATGTGTGGGAAAGCCTTCAATCACCCACACAAACCAAAACTAAGGACATTACGTGAAATGCAGGTTCGATTCTATTTATCAAATGACAAAGTCCCAGTGAGGGGTTGTGGCATACTTCCCTGGGATAACAAAAATCATAGATTTGGTTCTGTTATTTAACATTTATAACAGTCACTTGTTTAATTCACATGGCCCATGCCCATGAAACATACTCTACAAAGAATTGGTGTCATAATGGAAGGAAACAATAACAACAAAACAAGCACATTTTGAAGATTACTCAAGTGTAATGAAGGAGTTGTTTCTTTGATTTGCAATGAACTGCTTTCATCAGAAATTAATGTATTATTGATATTGTGCTATGTCCTCGGGTTGTAAGTGCATTTTGTACAGCAGGCATATTATTAAAATTTACGGTAACTAATCTGAAAAATCTCAACTAAACCATCAAAAATGTCAGATGCAAGGAGAGAATATAATGAAAAATTAGAATGCATCAGCTGTGTTTCACAGTTAAGGGGCAAATAATTAATTGTTACTATGGAAACATCATGTAACATTGCCAGAATACAACCTGAGGGAATTTCTGCTACATATAGGGTGCGAGAAAACTGTAAGTGGCGGTCCTTTAAAAAAACAGAAGATGTGTATATAGCCTTGAGTGTACAATGCTTTTAATAAATTAGAATAAGCATTTGAAGGTAAAGTTATTTAAATGGAAAATTAAAATAGCTATAACATTACTTAATTTGATTTTACCAGACACTAGTGAATTTCTATACTTTTTAGTATTTCCGGAATTAAGCTTCATTTTGACATGCCTCATCTTTGACAATACTTCCTTCATACATACACAGGATGCAATGCTTTGCTCTTCCTTGAACACACACACATGCTCCAATTCATTTCTACTTCCTGTTCCCTTTTGGTTCTCATGACTGCACAGCACAAGTAAGCATTTCATTTTATTTTAATCGCATTGAGCAACTAAAAAATTGAAGAATATTTTGACCATTTGAATATATCAGGCAGGAAAGGGGAGTGAAAAGTATTTTGAGAAAAATCATCGAGGAAATAAATTCCAGTTATGAGACAGCATTATGATAATCGAATTCTATTTTTTTTAAAAACCCTGATTAACAGTTCTTGTTTTATAATTGATTGGTTTGCAAGCTCCTGGAGTAGCGCCAAGAAAGGAACGTTGCTTAAAGAACAGATTTCCCAGCCTTACCGGAAATAACCAATTTCATTCTGGCATTGCATGAACAACAAGAGATCATTTGAGAAACAGAACCTAGATTTGACAGAAACACAAATACCAGCCTTGCATGGTAACATTGAATTAGTATGCCACTCCTGCTTCACTGAAAGCATGGCCAATATTAGATTAGTAGAAACACAAAAAAGGGAACAAATTGCTGCAGTAATATGTTAAAACTTTATGAAAATATATATTTCCTTATTCTTTTTGAATTCCAGTGGATAATAATGGGATGGAAAATGTCCTGCTGACCTTTAATTCAATGTTATTGGCGATGACGACTGCTGACAAAGCTTTTGCTTTGACCTGCTACAGTCAATACTTTGGGTCTTTGCTGATACGACTGATGCTTTATTTTTTTGAAGCTGCAGTCAGTGATTAGCATGTGTATCAATCATACCAACAGCAGAAAAAGATAGTGAGCATGGAAGAGAACATGGAAGTAAGGATAGCAAAATAGACAGAAAGACAAAGCACCAACATCACCCATCCCATTCAAAAATTCGGCAACCTTCAGCTGTTAGGATTAAGTATAAAATGCAACCAGTGACAGCTTAATGAAATTGCTCCATCGGTGGCAGCACATGCCTGTAAATCTAGTACAAATCTATGAAAACAAGGTCTGCAAATCAAATATAAACCATTCCTAGAAATATGCCATAGTGGACAGCCAAATTAACATCCTTTATTCTGACTTGCGTCTCCACAGTTAGAGTCTGCCCAAGGTGGTGTCATTCTGCATGGATTTACTTGGCAAGCAGTTGACAATATAAAATTTGAGAACATGCTCATACAATTGAGTTTAATTGCTCTCAAAACATGAGTACACTCTGACCTTGTTGACTTCACACATTGGTCTCCAGCACAAGGAAACAAAGTAGTGAATTAGTATGATACGTGCCAATGTTGCATAGCCACTGTATGAGTACAGTAGAAACGTAGAAAATAGAAGACAGTTTCACTGTTGAATGAACTGCTGAGAGGAGCAGCAATACGAATGATTTATAAAATTAGCTGTCGGCATGAGGCCAGGTTGGGTTCACTGTCGAATGAGCAGCTGAGGAGGAGCAGCAGCGCGGGAGATTTAAAAAGCATTTCTTTGTGTCCAGGAGTGACTACAACTAGTGGTGCATAAAAAATGGAGACATTATCGGAGTGACAATTCAAGAGCAGACGTTTTGGGATAGACTGTATTCTGTGGTAAATTATTATTGTGGAGGATGGATAGGTGACAATATATTCTCATGTTCTCTGAACACTGGTGCTACACAAGGATGCATTCTCAGCCACTTACTATGCCCCGTATGCACTCACTACTGTGTGGCCAAATTCTGCTTTAATTCTATCCACAAGGTTGCAGATGACACCACTGTATGGAGCCAAATATCCGACAATGACAAGACGGGCATGGTGTCAAGACAACAATCTCTCCCTCAAAATTGCAAGATGAAGGAGCGAGTTACTGACTTCAGGAAGCATGGTGGAGGGCATGCCATACTCAGCATTAATGGTGCCAACGTTGAAATGGTGAGGGCTTCAAGTTCATTAAATGCTATTGAGGATAGGAATTGGATGATGGGACAGTGTCTGGCTGAGGAGTTGGTGCAGGGACAGGGATTCGGGTTTTTGGACCATTAGGATCTCTTCTGGAGCATAGAGGAACAGAGATGATCTGCACAGGAGGGACAGGTTGCACTTGAACTGGAGGGGGATCCATATCCTGGTGGACAGACTGCAAGCGTTATGAAGCGAGGGTTTAAACTAGATTGGCAAGGATATGGGATCCAATGCAGCAGTGAGGTAGATTAGAATTACTTTTTAAAAATCAACAAGTTCAGTAGACAGAATAGGCAAGGGGATGGCAAGTAAAGCAATGAACTAATGGCATGGATGGGTATGTGCAACTGGGACATAACATTACAGAATGCTTCAGGGTATAGTTGCTACAGGTGAGAAAGAGGAGGGGACAAAAGAGGAAGTGGTGTTATTTTGTTGGTTATGGAGAACAGTGATGCTGTATAGGAGGCACAGAGAAATAAAAAGAGGATGATCACATTGTTGGGTTTGTGTAAGAGGCCCTCAAATAATTAACGGGAATGAGATGAACTTTCCCAATATAGACTTGGATTGGTGTAGAGACAAGGGCTTAGATGGGAGGAAATGTATCAAGTGCAAATGTACAAATTGTACTCATGTACAAAATCATGAGAGGAATAGATCAGATAGATGCCCAGTCTCTTGCCCAGAGTAGGGGAATCCAGGACCAGAAGACAAAGGTTCAAGAAGAAAGGGAAAATATTTAATAGGAATCTGAGGAGTAACTTTTTCACACAAAGGGTGGTGGGTGTATTGAACAAGCTGCCAGAGGAGGTAGTTGAGGCTGAGACCATCCCATCGTTTAAGAAACAGTTAGACAGGTAATAATAATAATGGATGGGATTTATATAGGATAGGACAGGTTTGGAGAGATATGGACCAAGTGCAGGCAGGTGGGACTAGTGTAGCTGGGACATGTTCGCCGGTGTGGGCAAGTGGGGCCGCAGGGCTTGTTTCCACAGTGTATCACTCTATGACTATGCATTCAGGAAAGCTTCATCAGACAATATGTAGAGGACTTTACAGGGGAGAAGGCAAAGCTTGACTTTGGGAATTGGCAGGGGAAGTGACTGAATGTCTGTGAGTGAGCATTATAGGACCACGACCACAGTTATATTAGGTTTAAAATAATTCTGGAAAGATGCAGGGCTGGTCCACGATCTAGTTAAATGACAAAATAATCATATGTACAGTGGCTTGCAAAAGTTTTCATACCCCTTGAACTTTTCCACATTTTGTCACGTTACAACCACAAACGTAAATGTATTTTATTGGGATTTTATGTGATAGACCAACACAAAGTGGTGCATAATTGTGAAGTGGAAGGAAATTGATACATGGTTTTCAAATTTTTTTACAAATAAAAAACTGAAAAGTGTGGCGTGCAAAAGTATTCAGCCCCCCTGAGTCAATACTTTGTAGAACCACCTTTCGCTGCAATTACAGCTGCAAGTCTTTTGGGGTATGTCTCTACCAGCTTTGCACATCTAGAGACTGAAATTTTTGCCCTTTCTTCTTTGCAAAATAGCTCAAGCTCAGTCAGATTGGATGGAGACCGTCTGTGAACAGCAATTTTCAAGTCTTGCCTGAGATTCTCAATTGGATTTAGGTCTGGACTTTGACTGGGCCATTCTAACACATGAATATGCTTTGATCTAAACCATTCCATTGTAGCTCTGGCTGTATGTTTAGGGTCGTTGTCCTGCTGGAAGGTGAACCTCCGCCTCAGTCTCAAGTCTTTTGCAGACTCTAACAGGTTTTCTTCCAAGATTGCCCTGTATTTGGCTCCATCCATCTTCCCATCAATTCTGACCAGCTTCCCTGTCCCTGCTGAAGAAAAGCATCCCCACAGCATGATGCTGCCACCACCATGTTTCACAGTGGGGATGGTGTGTTCAGGGTGATGTGCAGTGTTAGTTTTCCGCCACACATAGCGTTTTGCATTTAGGCCAAAAACTTCAATTTTGGTCTCATCTGACCAGAGCACCTTCCTCCACATGTTTGCTGTGTCCCCCACATGGCTTGTGGCAAACTGCAAACGGGACTTCTTATGGGTTTTTTTTCAACAATGGCTTTCTTCTTGCCACTCTTCCATAAAGGCCCGATTTGTGGAGTGCACGACTAATAGTTGTCCTGTGGACAGATTCTCCCACCTGAGCTGTGGATCTCTGCAGCTCCTCCAGAGTTACCATGGGCCTCTTGGCTGCTTCTCTGATCAATGCTCTCCTTGCCCGGCCTGTCAGTTTAGGTGGATGGACATGTCTTGGTAGGTTTGCAGTTGTGCCATACTCTTTCCATTTTCAGATGATGGATTGAACAGTGCTCCGTGAGATGTTCAAAGCTTGGGATATTTTTTTATAACCTAACCCTGCTTTAAACACAACTCTCCACAACTTTATCCCTGACCTGTCTGGTGTGTTCCTTGGGCTTCATGATGCTGTTTGTTCACTAATGTTCTCTAACAAACCTCTGAGGCCTTCACAGAATAGCTGTATTTATACTGAGATTAGATTACACACAAGTGGACTCTATTTACTAATTAGCTGACTTCTGAAGGCAATTGGTTGCACTGGATTTTATTTAGGGGTATCAGAGTAAAGGGGGCTGAACACTTTTGCACGCCACACTTTTCAGTTTTTTATTTGTAAAAAAATTTGAAAACCATGTATCATTTTCCTTCCACTTCCCAATTATGCGCCACTTTGTGTTGGTCTATCACATAAAATCCCAATAAAATACATTTACGTTTGTGGTTGTAACGTGACAAAATGTGGAAAAGTTCAATGGGTATGAATACTTTTGCAAGCCACTGTAGGTAAAGAGCATGTGGTAGATAAGAAGTTGTATGGCTACAGGAGTAATAGTACTGATAGGATTGTGCTGCTGGAAGTAGTCTTGGATCTAATGGGCTGCCAACATTCTCCTGTGACGTAACACATAAATAAGTTAGCAACAGGGTCCCTTCAGTCCTCTGTGGTTGCAGATTCCACTGGTTCATAATCCTTTCAATGAAGTCGTTTCTCATCATGCCATTTCGAAATATCTTACGACACATTGTTGGACTGCCACTCCACTCTGGATACTCTAGCCCGAGATCATCCCCATTACATCAATCCTGCCTAGCCCGGTCAGAATTTTGTTTCAACTAGATCTTCTCTCATTCTTCTGAATTCCAATAATACTAAACTGTTTGATTTAATTTCTCCTCATGCAGTGGTCCCAATATCCCAGGAATCAGTCTAATGAACCTTCACTGCATGTCCTATACAGCAAGTATTTTCTTTCATAGATAAGGAGACCAAAATTTCACATAACACTTTGGATGTTGTCTCACCAAAGCCTTGTATTATTTTAGCGAGACACACATGCTGCAGCATTCCAACCATCTTGTGATAAAATGCAACATACCATTTATCTTCTTAATTATTTGCTGCAATCGCACTTCTGTCTGCAGCGATTGGTGTATAAGATCCCAGGTCTCTTTGTACATCAACATTTCCCATCCCAACACTGTTTAAATAATACGATTTCTTTCTATTCTTCCTTTTGTCACAAGGTCTATTTTTAATTTTAAATGAGTGACTGTATCATAAACACAATGTGATCTAGCCAAATTACCTAATATGGCAAATTACAGATTGGTGACCCGACATTGGAGGGAGATGCAATTCAGTCTGAGGACACAGTCTGCTATCTACAATATGAACTGAACATTAGAGCACAATAAATATTCCTACAAGGGGAGAAAGAGGGAAAGATGATCTCAATCTTCTTGATCAGTACGCCCAACTATTATCATGCAGCAACTGAAGGCAAATTAAATGTTGAGGAGTCATATTATCATATTGAAGAATGCTAAAAATAAACAGTGTTGTGCTGGAACTGCACAGTGCTCTCTACCGGCCAACCAGTCATAATCAAGATATTTAAACACAAAAGACAGAAAAGAGCCGAAAGATAAATCTTCATGTCAGAGAACTAAGGCATGAGAAAATATTAGGGAAACTTGATCTTTTCAGCCTTGAAGAGGGTACGGTAGAGGCGATTGGAAAGTGGAATGAAAAAGGATAGATCCTGAAAAATTGCACGGCTATTGATCATAGCTTCAAATTAGATGTTACAAAATTCTATTTCACAAAAATTCAGACTACTCAAGCCTGAACATAATTCATAACCATTTCCCATAAGAGAATGGGAAAATAGGGTCTTTTAGAATAGGAGAGTTAAATAAACTCATCATCTCTATTATTTTGAAACGTTGCTAGGCTAATCCATTAGCATCCATTATCTTGATTAAGTATGAGTAAAGAGATATAGATCACAAAAGCTAAAATTAAAAAAGAAAACTGCAAAATAATAGATGTGTTTGCTCTGCATCTCTTCATTAGAGCTATCTGGCAAACATGAAACAATATATTTGAAATGTAAACGCATTTCCTCCTACTGCCCTTAATTATTTTGTGTTGCCTAATAGTTTATTTACTATAAGCCATAATTTCCATCAGAATACTAGTTCATTAAACCTTCTGCCACAGTCAATCCTCAAGAAGATTTCCATATGATTGCGATCCCTAGAAATGAAAAATACTTACTTATTACTCGTCATTCTGAAATATCAATCATATTTCAGCTAATAACCTTCATGGCCTTGAGCAATAATGCGTGGATTCATGATCCACTCCAGAAACCTAGCACAAAGTCCAATCTGACACTTCAGTGTAGTCACCTGATATAACTGCACTTTCAAATGTTTCATCGGGTAGATGCAAAGTTAATCTGAGGTCTCCTCAGCTTTCTCAAGTGAATGCAGAAGATTGCATATAAATATTGAATGGTAGCACAAACTATCCTGACATCCTGACTAATAATTGTAACTCAAACAATATAATTAAAATATAATTCTCGCACAGTACAGGAGGAGGCCAATGAGTCTACACCGATCTCAGATTATTTCCATCAATCCCATTCCTCACCTATTTCCTATTCTCGATTGTGCTGAACTTCTTGATTCTTCTGTCCACAATCACACAAGGGCAATTACAGTAATCATTTACCATATGTTTGAAGAAGGGTCCTGATCCAAAATGCACCTGTTCAATCCCTTCCAGATACTGCCTTACCCACTAAGTTCCTCCAGCAATTTGTATTTTGCTTAGGAATCCAGCATCTGCAGTTTCTTGTTTAAGATCAGTCTGTATGTTTTTGAGGACTGGCAGGGAATTATAGGACCAGATGAAGTCCACACAGTTAGAGGGAACGTGCAAACTCCAGACAGCCTAATTATATGTAGTTTACTTGAAGAGTAACATATCATTTTCATAAGGGGATGCACTCAAGCATCAACATTGTTAATCCACCTACTTTTTTTGTTTTCGATCCAGATCTGCAATTTTCACCTCACCGCCCAATTTAAAATTACTTCTGAATTTGACAGTATTTCAGGAATATCCGTATTGCACAAATCAGATTGTAGTGTTGAACTGAAGTTTTGCTAATGTTTAGCAGTAAAGCTTTGATTTTATTTTTCAAAGAGAATTGACAATAGAAACCAAAGAGACAATTTGTATTCTGTTATGCATGCCCTCAAATAGTTGGAGCTTCTGGTGCAATGAGAAACATTCTTCCAGTTCTCTCTCTGACTTGTTTGTGAAGGTTATTTGATGTCTTTCATCCCTCTGTGCATTTAGTAACTGAAAGCAAACTGCACTCCATATTGAATACAAAACAATTATTTATACAGTTTAGCTGCGATTAAGATACAATTAAAAACTGACTCCTTGTTATGAGCATGTATAGATTTTTCTAAAAAGTGTACAATGTGACCACAGAAAGTTGTTGTTAGACCAATTCTAGAATTTAAAGGAAATTATTTAATCAAAGCACGAACTATAAATTTGAAAGACTGTGCCTGTTTTGTGTTAGTAAATGGGAGGTATTGGTTTGATTGAGGAGTACAATTCAATATTGCATAGCTTACTCTGTGCATTAAATCAATACTTTGATCAATGGTACATTTCCATATTAGAAATTCCACTTCTCATTTCAAGAAGTTCTGTTTTAAGGTAGAACTAGCTGAAAATGGTGCACTGAATATACCATTCTAATAATAGTATAAATACATAAAAAATACAGCAGGATTCATATGAGAGTCAAATATTAAATTAGAATTTAATGTTTTAAATTCTTGAAATATTGGTTACCAAAAACAAAAGCAGTTATTTACTTAAACCAATTTGCAAAAATTAAATATTGTGCATAATCGGTCACCTGGCAAATTTAAGATATCCTCATTGCATCTTAATTTAAATTATTGATGCTAACCAACAACCGTTTCCTCAATTTAATTGAGATAATGGGAAATGCTCACTGTATAATGCGCATTTCATAAGGCTTTCTATTAGGGTGCTGCACAGCATCTCTCTAATAGCGGTACAATTTATTTGCAATGTTACAGGCTACGTGTTGTTAACGTGATAAAAATGAAAGTTTAAGGCAAATATCAAATCAATTAAATAAGCAGTCTTGATCTTTGCAGAAAACTTACAACATGAAGAAACTGCACATAACTGAACTGCGGATGCTGGTTTATACCAAAGATAGACATAAAGAGCTGGAGTAACTCAGTGGCACAAGCAGCATCTCTGGAGAAAAAGCATGGGTGATGTTTTGGGTCGGGACCCATCTTCAGATGGGACCCTTCTCTCCCTCTCACCTGCACACCAGGAGGCCGCAGCCATCGACTCAGCTCCAGGCTCAGAGCCTCCAAGTTATTGGCTCCAACACCAAGTGCTTTGTCTCTCCTGCTGACTATCCTATTCCTACTGCTCCCCCCACTCCACCCCCTAAAACAGGTAACCTCAATAATGGTGCCACTGGGTCCTGCTGCACCTCTCCCTCTTTAAACCACATTACCCTTACCAGCCCTCACCCTTACACAACTCTTCACACCCCCGTCCTCTCTGAACCCCATCATCTCCCCACAGTACTTTCACAAGCCTCCTTCCACCTCTCTGACCTCAGCCCTCACCCGTTTCATGTTTTCACCACCCCCCAACCTCTCTCTTTCCAATACAGAATGGTCTGTCGGCAACAGAAGCCTTACCTTTGTATTCCTCGCCCCCACCTCAACAGGTTCCGCATTCGCCATGATGTAGAGTTTTTCTTTTGTTGCCCCTGCGCTTTCTTTACTTTAGACTTTACAGATACTGCACGGAAACAGGTCCTTCAACCCACCGAGACCATGCCAACCATTGATCACCCCGTACACCTGCATAATCCTACACACTTGGGACAATTTTACAACAGAAGCCAATTAACCTACAAACCTGTACGTCTTTGGAGTGTGGGAGGAAACCAGAGCACTCAGAGAAAACCCATGCGGTCACAGGGAGAAGTTACAAACTCTGTACAAACAGCACCCATAGTCAAGGTTGAACTCGGGTCCCTGGTGCTGTAAGGTAGTATCTCTACCGCTGTGCCACTGTGCCACCCTTCTTCTATGGGAAGGAGTCCTCACATCCCAGAGAGGACTCCTTCTCCCATCTCCAACATTCCTCCCCCTCTTAGACTTTCCCGGATGGCTATCTACTTTCTCTGGACCTACTTATCTCCCACTGCCAGCGTGAAAACAACCATCTTGACTTTTCTACTCCTTACCTATTCTAATCTCACCCCCTCTGAATTTACAATATGGAGATTCGTTTTGATTTTAATGCAATTTCAATGGATAATACCAATGCCAGTTCAAATTTATCGTTTAATATAAACAAAATACATCTACTTCAATGAAAGCAAACATGACAAAACCATGCCTTAATATACTATTTTCATCAACAAGTTACTTCTGTATCAGGTAGGATGTATCTAATAGGTACATTTGTTTATTCTGAGGCCTTCTGGTCCTAGACTCTCCTGGCCTTTCACTATTCTGTAAATTTCAGTGATATTCCCCCCCACCTCATCCTTCTAAACTCCAGAGAGTACCAGCCCAGAGCTGTCAAATGCTAACACAATCATGACCCATGATCATTCTCATAAATCTCCTTTGGACCCTTTGAACGCGAGCACATCCCTCCTCAGATATGGGTCCTAAAAATGCTCCTAATACTCCAAATGCAGTCCACCCTGTGCCCTATAAAGCCTCAGCATTACATCCCTGCTTTTATATTCTAGCTTGATATGAATGGCAACATTGCATGTGCCATCCTTATTATCAACCTGCAAATTAACCTTTTGGGAATCCAGCACCAGCATGTCCAAGTCTCTTTGCACCTCAGATTTCTGATTCCTCTTCCCATTTAGAAAATAGTGCATGCCTTTATTCCTAATAAGGAGAAATTGACTGGCAGATGGAGTCAAGTAAGGAGGGGGGGGGGGGGGGGGGGGGGTAAGAAGAGTGGTGATAGTGACAGAGTTAGGGAGGTGATAAGTGCAATAACAAAAGGACTACGCAGGGGATAGGCTGATGGATGCGGGAAAGAAACAAGAGTGATAGGGGATGGGGGAGCACAGTAGGAAGAAAGGTGTATGTGAGAGGTGCAAGATAAATAAGAGAAGAGAGAAGATGTCTGAGGGTGTGTGGTTTGCTTGAAATTGGAGCATTTAATGTTTACGATATTGAGTTGTAGACTCGCCCGAAAAGTTGATTTAATCCTTAATTCAGAAAATACACAAAAAATACTCCCTATGGTACCCATAAATCCATTGTATAGCATTTTATTGTAATGAATGGCATCAAAAGCACATAAGGCTGATAAGAAAGATCTAAGAACTGGGCTTTAATAACCTGAGGATGACCAAAATATCAATGTCTCATGTACAAAAACCTATTTATTTGAAGTACTGGAACCCATAAGAAATTAAAATGTTATAGCCAACAAATGGAGGGGTCAGCTAACTTAAGCACCTGAAAACTACATTACAACTGAGCAATGAGATCCTAAATGCTTAATCCAATTCAGTTTTTATTGATGGTCAGTTGACAAAACGTCCATGTTGGTGCAATCATATTGCAGATTTTGAAGTGGAGCAGACAAATTGTCAGAAGAAGTGTCTCGACCTAAAACGTCACCCATTGCTTCTCTCCAGAGATGCTGCCTGTCCACTGAGTTACTCCAGCATTTTGTGTCTAATTGCAGATTTTGAACACTGATTGTGGAAAGGATGAGAGTGGCGAAAAGTGGGCAAATGACTATAGCAAGGACTAATTCTCTTTTATATGAATTGTTGGGGAACTCTTGCACACATGGCAGTTTTCTTATTTTGTACCAGTCTGTCATTTAATCTGAAAATGGTACACTGCGTACTGAAAGAGGTATTATTCATAGACAAGTTTAATTAACACTTGTAAGTGGGAGAGGGTGTGTTTAAAAAAAAACCTACTCGTATAGCCTCAATATTAGGCAGTGACATATATACTAGACTCATCTGTATTTTATTACCTAGCAAAAAATTCAGGGCAGTGTTCCCAAGTGTAAACTTGTAACTCTTTTTCTCAACAGATCCGTATGTGCTTAATAAGTATATTCCAACCCATCAGGTCATGCTTCCTGTAAAGCAGCATAGTTTAATTATATAACCCATCTGAAATGATTTATATGTATGTGATTTTGAAATTCCAATAACAGGACTCCACGTGGAGAGAGGGGGAGAAACAGGATTCCACATGGATAGAAGGAGATTTTAGGGCATACAGGAATCGCATCTGACCACCTCATCCCCCCACCGGTATTTCATGTTCCCTTCAGCCCAAATCTGTACAAGGCCATCAAAGAAAAAACACACAGCATCGATCATGCACTCTACTCACTGAAAATGAAAGCTATTGTTTAGAGTTTAGAAGTTCAGGTCAGTCTTTTGACCTTTTCAATAATGACCTTGTATTTAAAATCCACTCACTGCTAAAATGCCTCCCATTTTCCTTGCTGGAGAACTGAATCAACATTCAAATTATAACATTACCTGTGCTGCAAGACGAGGAACATAACTGTCATGCTAACACCAATTTTATTCCTTACTGACAGGGATGTTTTATTTTCTAATTATGTTTCTCCTTTTTCTCCAAGCTTAAGTTCAAATAGAGAGATTCAATGATCTGTAAATTTGTCAGCTGCTGAGCTACAAGGATTACCAGATGTCACAAAGAGGAGGAATAATTTTGGTTCATATAATGATACTTACACAGACCAACAACTTGCAGAAGCTTTCAAGAGATTTCAAAACAAAATTAAGGTCATGGTCCAAGATGGCCAAGGTGTGTTTTTTATACCTACACCCAGCTTCACTCAAATTATAACATTCATTATTCTTCACCTTCAGCTTGAGAGGCACTTACTGCTCTGGAACAAATCTGAAAGTTTAGCTAACCTAATTTCAGTATTGGTCGATGTTTTTCTGCTAATTTTAGCTCACACATGTAAAGGTGACTCCCAAGTTACAAAAAATTTGTCCTTACAGAATTCACCAATTGCTTTCCAGAAATTTGAGATAGGGAATAACGTTTGCTCCTACAGAATATGTGTGAAATGGTAAAAACATTTATTTTTGTTCAATTCCCATTTCTTGACTCACAAATGAAGTGGTTTTGTGATACAGAAAAATGGTGTTATGGACCATTTTGCAACTACCAATTCACCCCACCTCCTATGACACAGGGTGAGGGAGTGCCTGACGTGCAATTCTGGACTCGAGTGAAAAGGCTCAAAACACAATTGTATTATCCCACTGCCATTTTCACCTGTACATCAATATCTCTGCAGCTAAAACTAACTTCCACACTACAACCTAGTCAAACTTTGTCAACTGCAAACTCATCAGCCATGCCACCCACACCCATGTCAATCTAGTACAAACAGCAACTATCTTAGCACTGATCCTTGTGCGACACCACCGATCACTGGCATCAATTGATAAAACATTCCTTTATCAGCCAAACTTTTCTCACATGACTTATCCTAATCCATCCTCAAATTCTGATATCTATTTCTATCATTTATCGACAATCCTGGCTAGGATGACCACCACAACTCCAACCTAGTGCCACTGCCAGGACAATAAGCCTTCATAGCCAAGTTAAGACTCTTAACATCTTTTAAAAAAACCCATTGAACATGAAGGGGACTAGTGGCGCCTATAATCGCGGTGACTCTCGTGTACAGACCCAGAGGGTCCACTATCTTACACTCTTATAGTTAGTATGATTGTGCTTAGTATGGTTGTTCACTGAATTGTATGCAAAAGAAGAATTTCACTGTACTTGGGTACACGTGACAATAAAGTACCATTGAACCATAATGTGTCCCGGATCATCTGTCTGCGAAGGTCACTCTATGATTGCAAATTGGTATCTAGCAAGGGACCAAAACATTTAGCAGAAAGAAACATGAAATCCTTTTAACTTTTTCTTGGAAGAAAAAGAAAACTATTTACACAATAGACAAATATTTACATTATTATATCCAGTGAAAGCGGAAACTTTAACAACGTGATAAAGTAATTATTACTGGCATTCTCTCTGGGGTGTGCTCAGATGGTCAAACATTTGAATCAATGAAGTGCTCTCCCATCACTGAACGAGTTTAAATGCTTATTTTCTGCTCATCAGAGCAGCACGACTTGAAGAACTAGGACACCCTGACGGGTCAGTATCACCCCATGCAATTGAAGTAAGATCAATAGTTGGTCGGAAAGAGGCCTGAGGCTTTTAAGCACTGGCAGAATATGAGCTACAAATGCTCAAGTTTAACATGGACAGCATACATTTTGTGAATACATAAGCAGCTGAGAGTTAATTTCCTGCCATATCCTTTATCACTGGTTACTACTTTCTTTGTTCTGCAGTAGTGCTATAAATTCTCACACTGGCCCATAATATTCTGATGCGTGGTTTGAAAGGGAGCAGTCCACTGAAGTAGTACAAGATAATACAAAATAAGAGCAAATTTTTATTTTGGTTACAGTCATATGTGGCCAAAGGATCATTTGGGGCCCACCTTACCAGAACAACTAAAATAATTATGCACCACAGAAACATTTGATCCTTGTGAACCAAGATGTCTATTTTAATTCAAGATTCAAGATTCAAGAGAGTTTATTGTCATCAATTAGTCCCATTTGCCTGAGTTTGGTCCAAATGTCTGTAAAAAGTTCCTATCCATGAACCCGTATAAATGTATTTAAAATATTATAATTTTATCCATCTCAAAAGCTTTTCTCTGGCTGCTCGTTTCATATGTTATTTTTTACGCCGAGGGTGTCGAGTGTCCGAAACACACTGACAGGGAGTTAATGTTGGAAGCAAGTCAAGTCAAGTCAAGTCAAGAGAGTTTATTGTCATGTGCCCCAGATAGGACAATGAAATTCTTGCTTGCTGCAGCACACCAAAATATTGTAGGCATAAATACAGATCAGATCAGTGTGTCCATATAACATAGAATATATATATACACACATAAATAAACAGATAAAGTGCAATAGGCTGTAGTAGTTCAGAGTTTGTTTGAAGTTGTGTTTAATAGTCTGATGGCTGTGGGGAAGTAGCTGTTCCTGAACCTTGATGTTGCAGATTTCAGGCTCCTGTACCTTCTACCTGATGGCAGCAGAGGGATGAGTGTATGGCCAGGATGGTGTGGGTCCTTGATGATGCTGGCAGCCGTTTTGCGGCAGCAACTGCGATAGATCCCCTCGATGGTAGGAAGGTCAGAGCCGATGATGGACGGGGCAGTGTTTATAACTTTTTGCAGCCTTTTCTGCTCCTGGACGCTCAGGTTGCGATAGTGACATCTGAAAGTGTTTTTGATAGGCATATGGATATGCAGGGAATGGAGGGACATGGATTATGTGCAGGCAGATATAAGTTAGTCTTGGCGTCATGTTCAGCACAGACATTGTGGGCCGAAAGTCCTGTTCCTGAGCTGTACTATTATATGTTCCATATTCTATGTTCTACTTCCCCATCATCCTCTATCAAAAGGTTACCCCTCAAGTCCCTTTTAAAACATTTCCCTCTTACCTTAAATCTATATCGTAGTTTTAGACACCACCCCCACCCCTCCCCTCCTCACCCCCTCCCCACTATGAAAAACACTATGATTATCCACTTTATCTGCTCTCCTTATGATTTTATGAACCTCCACAAAGCTACTCCTCAACCTCTGCACCATTTCCAGTTTAACATCGTCCCTACAGTTGGGTGACCATAACAGCGTACAGTAATCCAAGTATGATCATCCCAGACTTATATAGTTGCAACATGATATCATGGTGCTGACTGATGGAGACAAAGCTGCCAAATGTCTTATTTGCCACCCAGTGCTACCCTTTGCCACCCTATAATAATGGGTAAAATTATAATATTTAAAATACATTTATATGGGTTCATGAATAGGAACCTATGTCCCATTGGACATCGTCCCTATGGACCAAACCCAAGCTAATGGGACTAGCTCAAATAGGCATCTTGGTTCACAAGGATTAAATGTTTCTGCAGTGTATAATTATTTTAGATGTTATGGTGAGGTGGGGCCACAAATCACCACTTTCAGGATACTGTGTACCTGTTAACTCTAGTCTTTCTGCTCTATAACACTCTCCAGGGCTCTACCATTTACTATGCAAGTCCTGCCCTGGTTTAACTTTCCAAAATGCAATACCTCGCATTTAACAGAGTTAAATTCCATTTGCCATTTCATGGCCTACTTCCCCAGTCCATCCAGATTTCAATGTAATCTTAGCAGTCGACAAGATCACCAATATTAATATCATCCACAAACTTACCAACTGTGCCACCTACATTCACTTAGAAAAAAATAATATAAATTAAAAAACAGAGGACCTGGCACCGACCCCCATTTTCTATTTGGCTTGATCACCTCAAATCCCATGTCATCTAACATTTCAAACTAGCTTACCATGCAAGATTTTGTCAAAAGACTTTCAAAAATCTATGTAGACAATGTCTACTTCCATACCTTCATCAATGCACTTGGTCACCTCTTCAAAAAATTCAATTAAATTATTGAGACATAATTTTACACATACACAGACGCTGATTATCCCCAATTTTATCCCAGGTTGAGTCCACAAACTGTTTATGATGCACAATTAAGCACAGGATCTCACTGGAAATCAGAGGATAAAACCCATCACCACATTTTTCACTACACTGCAATATTTTTGAATTTATGAATTCAGTGAGCATTCACAATTAGCTGAAGAAAATGAACCTCAGGCTAAACAAATACCTCAATAACTTAGAGACACAAGGAACTTCAGATGCTGGAATCATTAGCAAAACACAAAGTTACTCAGTAGTAATGCAGTGTCTGTGGAGGGAATGGAGAGGTGACATTTCAGGTCGGGACCCTTCTTCAGACTGACTATAATGGGGGGGGGGGGGGGGATCTGGAAAAGGGAGGATAAAAGCCTGGCAAGTGATAGGCGGGTATAGTGAAGGGGTTTGATTAGCAGATGAGAGCAGTAAGTGCAAAGGCTAGAGGAAAAGGAAGCAAAAGGGTGTCAGATAAGGAGTGAAATGTAAAACAAGAGAGAGGGGGTATACATGGAAAGGGAGAGGGAGGGGGGAAGAAGGTGGTTAGTGGGAGAAATGGTGCACACTGGGTTAAAGGGACACAGGATAGAGATGGATTGGGGCTATTACATAAACTTGGAGAATAAAATGAATAACCTTACAATATTTTATAATTTACTTTCTAGATAAAGTTTAGATTTTTCTGTAACATAGGTTATGGCGCTGTTCTTTATGGCATGCTAATTAATTTTGTACCTCAACCGACAATATTGAAGCAAATAACTTACATGGTCATTATCAAATCATTGTTTGTTGAACCAGCTGTGTAAAGATTTACTGATAGGTTCCATATGGCAAGTGATTATAATTCAGAGTGTCTGTCAATTGCTTTACTAATTTGAGATCATAAAAAAAAGTTCATACGATTAGTAGTTGTTTCCTTCTCTGCATGGACAAAGAAGAGGACTTGATCTGAAAACTCAAGCAACATTAGAATTTAGAAATTTTCTTCTCCCAGAGGACAATTGATTTGTGAAATGGACGAGCAAAAAAAAATCTAGGTCAATCAATATCTTTCACAAGAAACAGAGTCAATCCTAACAGAGAAATGTGTGCTGTGAAGATATTAATAGATTTGCTTGGTTCATTTGGGGCAAAGAGGAATTGACACGGATGATTCCGGTAGTCGTTTAATTTCAATATTTATGCATTCCGAGATTTGTCATAAAACATTTCATAAATTAATACTCCCAATTAAATGATCACTGACTAACTACATAGAAAAATATCCCGACCAGCAGGAAATCAATTGAATGGTGATGAGACTTTAGGAGGAAGAAAAATCTGAAGTAAAGAAGTAAGCTTGCAGCAGCAAAAGCGTACAAGGAGTAATGAGAATTGTACTGAAAAATGAGAACAAGATCAGCAGTGACCTTATTAAGCAGTGAGCATGCATGTGGGACCGATGGCCTACTTCTTCTCCTAATTCACACGTAACCTGACAGTCGGGGTCAAAGATGATGAGAAAGTCATAAAATAATAAGTTAAACAGGAAGTTTTCAGTTCAAATTGTAACTTTCGTTTTCAAATGTGGATGTTCAATCAAACGGCTCATTGAGGAACACAAGGCATTAAACACAAGGCATTAAACATTACATTAAAAGGTTAAAACAAATCGGCACCACTTCAGCTGTATGTAATCATGGATATCCAGACAAGATGATTATCTTGGGGGAAAAATGCAGATACATGTACCAGCAAACTCTGGAAAGATAGCAAATACTGATGGCAAAGAGAGGCCTATATTCAGTGGGTCCACAAATGATCTTGAGTATATTTCCAGCATTCCCTTTTTGTTTCATAAAATACTTTTATCAACACCCTATGTTCACTGGTAGGTGTTATTGGTGAGTTTCAATGCATTAAATGAGGAATGGCCAAATATTTGCACTCAAGAGTCCCATTTTCACTTTGGTTCAGATGGCTACAGGTTGAAAGGTAGCAGTGGAACTACAGCATTACGGGGCCAGAGATCCGGGTTCGATCCTGACTGCGGGTGCTTGTCTGTATGGAGTTTGTACGTTCTTCCTGTGACCTGCATGGGTTTTCTCCAAGATCTTCGGTTTCCCCCTACGCTCCAGGTTTGTAGGTTAATTGGCTTGGTGTAAATGTAGAAAATGTCCCTAGTGTGTGTAAGATAATGTTAATGTGCAGGGATGGCTGGTCGGTGCTGACTTGGTGGGCCGAAGGGCCTGTTTCTGCGTTGTATCTCGAAACTAAACTAAAGGTCAACCCTCAACCTGCTTTGCTCCAAGCAATAAAGTCCAGGCCTGCCCAACCTTTCCCTCTAGATTAGGCTTTTGTGGCCTGGCAACAAAGTCTTAAATCAAATTAATCCACACAGGAAAACCAGGAGCTATGCTGAATGGCTGAATGCATTTGCTGTTTTGTTTTGGACCATCATTTATTCAAGATGTTGCAAACCTAAAACTTAAAATTAAGAATAGACCCCATGGGGGTAGTAATCCATCCGAGCCATATGTTACTTTGGACTGCAGTTCCATGAGATTTACTTATATATTTTCTCTCTTGTAAAAACTGTTATTTTTGCATTACAGGATGTTGTGATGAGCAATGCATGCAGAACATCAGAAATGCATGTTCAAAACTGGTCGATATTTTACATGCAGCGAAAAAAAATGACGAGGTAATATGTCTACTGATGCAAAACAGTGCCGGTTACAACCCAAGTTCAAGGAAGTGTTTAGATAAGGAGGAACACAGATTTCTATTTTTGAATTAGAGTGGAATTGTGTTCAACAGATTCATGCTAGTGACCTTTACAACAGATGCACCGATCAGAAGTTGCATTTCATGTGCTTAATAATCATTGCTCCTTTGCATTGCCAACTCAAATCTCTGTGGAATGCACACGCACAAGTGTCAGCACAAGAGATTTATGATTTATTTCTTTTTTTGTTTTATAATGAATTCGTGGAGCTCTTGTACTTCATATATGGGTAATTATGCCTCTTCACACTACAAATGAAAGACCATTTAAATTGTTGAAATTCCATTGCTTAATTTTTGTAACATATTGTTTGTTATGTTATATTACAGTTGTTTTGCCATGATCTAGGAGAAATGTTTGGTTTCCAGAACCAATGAGAATAATCTTCATGCACAATCTTCTCCAAAATAATACTATTATTATTTTTGAAGAATTGTGCAATCTTTCTCCTTTTTAGTGACTGAGGTGTTCCACACATGAACAAGTTTTTTTCATACCTTCTGCAGGAAGAGAACAATCCGTTCAATCATCTGTGTTCGCCGCTCCTCCAGAGTGAACAAAGTTCTTGGTGTCCGAATGAAGAGCTTGGTCTTTCCATATGCCACGTCATGCTGAAATTCACAGCACTCAATCAACTTCTTGACAGCTTCTTGGTCAGTTCGCATATCATGGTTTGGCCATGTGAACTCTGAAATCATCTTATATCTGGAGAGGTGGTGAGAAAAGATGTCCATTACAACATTATGGAAACTGGAAAGAAATCTGTTTAATATATTGAAATTCTTTATATATTCTGCTTTAAGCAAGCAATTTCTTCATATGAGAGCACTGCAAATTCCCATAAGGCAAAAGATGAAGATGTACCAGTTATCATTTTGAAAGGAAAAAAAAGACACTAAGTGCTGGAGTAATGCAGCAGGTTAGGCAGCATCCCATGAGAACATAGATAGGTGCTGTTTCGAATCGGGACCCTTATTCAGACGAAGGGTCCTGACCCGAATTGTCACCTATCCATGTTCTCCAGAGATTCTGCCTGATCTGCTGATTTGCACCAGTACTTAGTGTATTTTGTTTTTGTAAACCAGTATCTGCAGTTCCTTTGTTTCATCATTTTGAAAGAATCATGCCACAACTTTCCTTTGTTATTAATTTTCTGATGTGACAAAAGCAGATAGCATTTATAGTCTTGACACACTTCTGGCATGATTAGCACTCAGTTTGTCCCTCCAAAACGAAAAGCCCCTGTCCCACTTACGTGTCCTTGGCATGCTAATTACGCAACCTCGTGGTCGCTTTGAGCCGCGATGGTCCCGCGAAGGTCGAGCACGATTTCATTCGACCGCACAGCTGTCTGGAGCACGAGACGTCATTTGAAGATGGACACAAAATGTTGGAGTAACTCAGCCGGACCGGTAGCATCTCCAGAGAGAAGCAATGGGTGATGTTTCGGGTCAAGACTTCTTCAGCCTGAAAGAAGGGTCTTGACCCGAAACATCACTCAATGCTTCTCTTCAGAGATGCTGCCGGTCCCGCTGAGTTACTCCAGCATTTTGTGTCCATCTTCAATTTTCTTGGCCCTGCTCTGGAAGTAGAAGTGGGGGCGGATCCGGACCGCAACAGCCATGAGCCCCAGGCCGAGTTTGGCAATGGTTTGCCTGCTTCTGCTGCTGTTGAAGGTGAGACGTGGCGTCGCGACAGGGTCTTGGGCCTGTCCCACTTTGGCCGTCAATTCCACGACAGGCCGTTGGCGCGCGAAGATTTCGTTCGCTACAAAAATTTCGGAGCCCCGCGCGATGTCGCTCACAACTACATACACCTCGGCGCTTCTCAGTGGGACCGGCCCCGCGCGGCCATACAATGCCCGTGTGCCTCAACGCGACCAAGGACACGTAAGTGGGACAGGCCCTTAAGGCTTAGAATAAGTTTGTATTTCATGAGATAGTCGAAGGATCAGGGTGAAGCGTTACACGGATGTCAACAAATGCTGAAATACTGTCTTAGATGAGTTTACTGATTAGATCACAATTAGCAGCATTCTTTAAAGGTCACATTGAGATCACACACAGTATAGACATGATTTAGTTCGCCATGTAAGTTAACATCACAAAAGCTAAAAACCACAATGTTTAAATGCATATATTCTCAGTAATGTAAATGCAATTCAGCATTTGCAAATTGATAAATTTTGGTTTTCCGAGTTAAGATTCACTATCAATAAAATCGTAATGCTGCTCAACTCAAAAACAGTACAAAATTTCTTCAGCTTTGAGTCCAAAGGAAGGACCTGGAGAAATGTCACCCTGATGTACAATTTACCACCTGATAATTATTTCTGTATAATAAAATTATCAACTGTTGTAATCCTGCAACATTGCTTTAAGTTCCTGGTCCCCTTGAAGAATGTAAAATTCAACCAATATGTTCAGTGATTTATTTTAATTGCAGTAAACCCAGTAGCCAAACTTCAGTAATCCCACCCTCCCCTCACCTAAAATTGCTTTGTCAATACTCATGGAGGAGCTGTTTTAAAGGATTGTTTATTGGGCACAATTATTTTGACTGTGATTGGGATTTTAAGAGTTTATAATGCTACAAAAGCATTGACTAATTCCTAATTACCCTGAAAAAAATGCATTTGTTTTAACGTGGCCAATTGCAATCCTAATGCTAAAGTTTTTTAACATTCCATTTTCAGCAGGACTGTTTTCAGAGTCACAGAGCTGTTGCCCAGAGTCACACCAGCCATAGCCCACAATTTCACACCAATTGTACATTAATCCTTTTTAAAATTTTTGACCAGTCTCAATTCCTCCCAGAATTTACAACTCACCTGCAAAGTGACCTGGGGAACTTATCTTGGAAATTTCAAAGAATCATACAGTTGTGGAAGCCAATATGGCCAATCCTGGCTGTTAATGTACAAAAAAATATTTGAGATATATTGCATTTATGTATTAGAATTGATGATTTCGCAATTGATGTAGGTAAAAGATGGAGAATATAATATTTCAGCTCAATGTAAAGAAAAAATATTGCCACTATGCAAAATCTTTCCTGGTAGGGTATTTCAAACTGTGCCCCACAAGCCAAGAGTAGTTTTGAAGTATAGCCACAATTGCACGGTCTGATATTCAGCAATAAATTTGCACTAAAGTCACAAAACATCAGAGATAAACGATGTTATACATGTATTTAAGGTATGGATTACAATATAAACATTAGCCATAACATAGGGAACAATTTCGTCTCTCTGATTCAGTTAATGCAATTTCGTCTTATAAGCACACTTATTTCAGTTGTTTGGTCTTCAGCTTAACTCAACCTCCAGAAAAAACAGCATGCAAAGTGTCATTTTAACTCTGTCAAAATATTCAAAGCACAAAAAAATATTTATTGCTATTTATAAAGCGTAAAGGATAGAGTGAAAGCTTAAATTGCCCAAGCCATTAGTTCAGGTGGCCCCAGGATCAATTGCAGGGCTAGCTTTAGTTTTCTGACATCTGTTTGGGTGACAATAGAAATCTTTCCAAAGCCTTCATATACCTTACTGGCAAAAGAAATAAAATAAGTAAGGATTTCAATCAAGTGAAAGCTTTTCGGGCCCAGAAAGCGTGAATAAGGCAATGATGACATGTTAGGCAAGAACAAAGAAGAGGAAAGCTGTCAAATAAGCTCTTAGTCTTGGCTCACACATGGCCAACATTGGCACGGTACTAAAGGGAAGGAACTCAATGCTGTTGAAAAACATTAAAAATGTATTAACTATTAATTCAGAAATAATTTCAGAATCATTTAAAATCAGTGGCACTTTATAGAAAATAAGTCAAAATTATAGCAAGAGGTAATATTGGAGTCCATATTCACACGTTGGAGAATTAACCATGCAGGCCAAAACAAACAATTATTCCATGCTGCACAGGAATAAATTGTTAATGAATCTCAGCAACCTGTTTAGTGGTGACACAGAGCACCATCTGCCTCATTATTTTTTGATTGTGCAGCATTCCCATAATAATGAACAGACTGGAACAAATGCATTTCATCAGATTCGGTTGCCCTGCAATCCAAACATACAAACTCTGAACATAGAGAATTATCACAAATTTAGATTGTGGGCAGACATGTGTTAATGCATAATGCCAAAAATTAAACGTTTCATTCCAATGCGCAGTGAAATGAAGCCGCAAAATATGCTTTTGAATTGAACATAAAACAGTATAGCATGGGACAAGGCCCTTCGGCCCAGTTTCTGTACCGAACATGATATCCAAGGACCCAAACAGTCTTTCCAGGTGAAGCAGAAGTTCACTTGCAAGTCCTCCAACCTCATCTACTGCATCTGCTGTTCCAGGTGTTAACTTCTCTACATTGGCGATACCAAACGCAGGCTCGGCGATCGTTTCGCTGAACACCTCCGCTCAGTTCGTCTTAACTTACCTCATCTCCCGGTAGCTCAGCATTTCAACTCCCCCTCCCATTCCCAATCTGACCTTTCTGTCCTAGGCCTCCTCCATTGTCGGAGTGAATCCCAGGGCAAATTGGAAGAACAGCACCTCATATTTTGCTTGGGTAGTTCAGCGGTGTGAACATTGATTCTAACTTCAAATAGCTGTTGCTTTCCCTCTCTATCCCCTTCCCCTTTCCAGTTCTTCCACCAGTCTCAAGCATGTCAGATTAGTAAAGCTTCACTGTACTGTGTAGATACAAAGAATGAACCTTGGATCTCTCCTTGTGGTTTAATAAACCCACTAATACTCAAAGGGGAGCAAGCATAATACCACTACCCTTGGCACTCTGTTCTAGAAGGATCAATTCTGATAAAAGGTTTCATTAACTTGGCTACAAGATTTAGGATACTAAATTGTGACTTGATCGACATATTTATAACATTATAATGTTTGATAGAATAAATAGAAATGAACTATATTTTCTGGTGGGATAAGCAAGAACAAGGAGCATGGTCTTAAAATTAGAACCTGGCATTCCAGAAATGCAGTCAGAAAATACTTTCACACAATGGCATGGATGAATATTTGGAACTCTCCATTCAACATGTGTGTTTTGGAAGTCAATAATGTAATTGAAATAAATTATCCATCTTTGGAGAAATTAGCACTTTCACATGGCCAGAATGTAATACCCATGCCTAAAAATGATGCCAGTGTGTCTTCTTGAACCAACACAGTCCACATTGTGAAGATGCTTCCATGAAGTGGCTAAGGATATTGTAGAACTGAGTCATCCATAATAACGAATGTTCAAAGACAGATGGTTCATAGTATGAGAATGACTTTGGACGTGATGACATTCCCATCCAGCAAATGGGCTTGTTGGTTGTGGTTTTTGAATATATATATATAGGGATATTAAATATTAAAAATGATTAATGTAGAATTATCAGGACCCAATGCAATGCAGCCAGTCAGATGAGCTAAATGGTCCAATATTATGTGCTTACCAGATGGGAAACAATTGTCTTTGGCAAAGTTTGGAAAGAAAGTAGGTAAAGGTTCAGCAGAATAATTTCAGTTCCATTCTGCTGAAACAAACCTCAATTCTGACTCACAAAACTCCAGTGCAGTTTCCCCACAGAATATTAATGATTTCATTCTTCTGCACTGCAAAGTTAGGGGTTCTTAGGCAGCGATTCAATATTGAGAATACTTGTTTTCATTCCAGCTTGGTGGGTTCGAAGGTGGCTAATGAAGTCATTGTAGGAACTGTAGACTCTTCCACAGGTGGAGCATGAGGTGACTGAAAGGACTGGCAGGTGGGTAGCTGCTTCTGCCATTTACACATGGCTTCAGTATGCTCCTGCTACATGATCTAGAGGCTCTCTATACCATCTTGAATGCTTCTTTGCCACTTTCCGTGATCAGCAACCAGAGGCTTGTTTACTGCAATAGTGCAGTTGTACACACATGACATTTAAAGAAATCAGCTGCTTGATTCCGGGGCCTGACAATGGTAACGGATTTTAAAAAGGTTCAATACTAATGCAAGTCTTTTTAAGTTCAATAGAGTAGGCTGTCTTGTCTTCCCATAGATGAGAATAAATGTTTTAGGGGAAAAGGTAGAGAGTTTAGACGTCAGCAGCATAATGAACAGCAGTGGGAAATATTACAAAGTCAATTCTTCTCAAGAAATTCAGACAGATTCTTCACTTTTGGAAGACCTTGGTGCCAATGGTTCATTTAATGCCCTTGTCTTTAGAATTTTTGGTAAAGTGGAGATACAAATCAATATGCAGCAACTATTCCTTGATGTTGTTTTCAATGTTCTGCCTCACATGTCTGTCACTTCAGATGTTGCATCTTCAACCACCTACATTTTGTTTCCACCCTGCAGTATTGAATATTTGTTTTTCTATCACTTAATACTGCACAGTCAAGATTACCAAACCCCATTTTAGGCAAGGGAAGATACTTTTCCATATTTAGTAGAGGCAGCGAGATAGAAATAATCTACTATCGCTTGTCAACATTAAGCATTTTATGACAGCCACAGAATAAAGCCCTGTGGTAGTTCTTGTGTTTTGAATCTCCTCAGAGGCCGAGAACAAATTAATGCTGAGCGCCATCCAGTGGCTGAAGTGACACAGTAGAAAGATACCCAAATAGAAATCTGAACATTAATAGCAGTTTTAAAATTTGTTTTAGTGCTATCTACATGTGATAGCATGACTGCTGGCACATAAAAACAATGTCAAATCCCACCATCTGATAGCATTTGAACTTGACTTTTGTTCAAGTACCATTGTCTCGCCAACAGCCTTTCTTTCTTCTTTTTGTTATTTTTAAGTATGTGTTAAAGGTACGTTTTAGTGTTCCTTGGTTTGTTTTATGTGGGGAGTGGGGGGTGGGGGTTTTTTATAAATCTCTTACCTCGACGGAGATGTGATTTTTTTCCCGTATCATATCTCCGTCCCCACTGCGGCCTAACATCATGGTGTTGGCGGCCTTTCCTGGAGACTAACCCGGCGCTCCAAGCCGCGGGAATCTGCGGGACTTTAACATCGCGGAGCTTGCGATCCCTTTGTCAGTGATCAAAGCTCCAACCGCGGGGCCTGTGGACTTTAACATGGTGCAGCCCGCGGTCTCTGGTAAGAAGAGGCCGATTCGGGAGCTTCATGCCGCGGAGAGAGTTTCAACCGCCCCGACGCGGGAGTTTCGATCACCCCGACGGGGGCTTCGATCGTCGGCTGCGGTTGCTTTGATCGCCCCGTCTGTGGATGGTTTGACTGCCCCGACCGCGGGAGAACAAAGAGGAAGAAGATTGAACTTTATTGCCTTCCATCACAGTGAGGAATGTGGAATCCACTGTGGTGGATGTTTATTTTAACTTTTATTTTATGTGGTTGTGTGTCTTGTTGCTTTTCACTTCGTATGGCTGTATGGTAACTCAAATTACACTGTACCTTAACTGTGACAATAAACTGTCCTTGAAACCTTGAAGTCATTGGAAGCAAAGGAGAAAACATTCCCAGGCCTACTAGCTGATGGCACGAGCAAATGTAAAAAACTGATGGCACTAGCAAATGAAAAAATAGATTTCAATTTGGATATTATTCCCCAAGATCAAAGAATTTATATAAAACTAATTTTGTTAATCAAAACTGAAATACAGCAGAGCCTACCAGGACAGAGTCTTAACATTCTGAGATTAAAGTTTCCACACCACTCCCAACTACACAATTTGAAGAATAAAGGAATAGGAATGAAAGAACATAATTTGGCAGAAACTGTGGCAATGTGATTGCTGTTGCATAATTAATTACACATTTTATTTGGCACAACCTAGGAGATTTGGTCATGAATCTTTACCTCTGCAGGAATCTTTCATAAGTCTGCCTGTTCGCGAATCCTGCCCTCCGAACACGTACATTTTCCATTAAACCTAAATATTCCACCTGATGCTGGCAGCGACGCTCATCAAACAGGAGTGGAGATTTCTGCTCATTGGGCTTAATGCATCGAACATAGTAAGGCTCCTGTTAAACAGACAGATGACATCTATAAATTAACATCCTTAATATGGAATACACTCCTGATTTAACCACTGACAAACTTTTTATAACAGAAGCATTCATGTGCAATACTGTGTATTGATATATCTAGGTTAACTTTTCTAGGTTAACAATTGTACATCTTGACATTATTGTAAAATTCAAGGAAAAAAGCACTAGAATCTTACAATAGCACCTGGTATACGTTGTTGAAATCAGTATAAATTATTCTTGGTATAATTATGCATCTTAGACACAGACATGCCATACAGGTCACTCTCTGGCACCCATGGTCCCCTAAAATTTTATCACATCTTTATTTAAAATGAACCCCCGATTCAACTCTTCTAGATATGTTTATCAAGCTTCACCATGAATGATTCAATACTACATGTCCGAACCTTTTCTTTATAGAAATGAGCGCCATCCTGTTTGTCATTGTATTCCAGGTGCTCCACTATTTCAATAGTTCCGATGGGGTTATATCTATCAAGGGGTTTCAGGTGAGAAATTTACTTCAATGGAATTACAAATTCACAATGTGGCTACATTTCGGGTGGGAAATACAAACTTCAAAACTTCTCCATCTATGTCCTTTAGTTAAATATATTAACTGGATTTTGATATCACCGATTCAAACAAAAAAGCCCTATAAACACAAAAGTCTCTATTTAAATGACTGTTCATTTAGATTGCAAAAGTGTTTTTTTTTAAATACATGAAGTCAACGTTTTCTTTCTCTTCTGTGCATTGATATTTTATAGGGACTTTGCTTCCCTCATATAAAATTCATAATTAGGAGCAGGCTAGTGAGGCGCTCAGGACTGCTGCCATTCAAAAGGTATAGAGCAAGCTGGAATATTAAACCTTTAGCCAATTGCAGGACATGTGGGTAAAAAATGGCCTCAATTATAACAACTGCCAATTCAGGTTGTTACTCCTTTTAAGATTTGAATACAATAATTCACAAACTGTTCAATATTTGTGGTCATTGGTTATTGCAGTTTATTCAGGAAATCATATTCTGACTAAAATATAATTTTAAATATCTGCAACTGAGAAACTGCAGAGCTTACCTCTAAAGTGGCCATTTCTTTCATATCCCATACCCATGGAGTTTTCTATATCCCGAACCAAATCATTAAATTTCCCTTTAGGAAGTTGATTTTTGGATATACCAAATACCATGAAGAAAATTCTCCCAAAATCCAGGATTTGAATCCTTATCTTGGATCCAGGATTACCAGTCCCTTCCCAAGACCACCAAATGTTATCTTGGACACATGGGTTAGAGATGGATTATGATGTCAAATCCAGGCCATCAGTACTCTCCTCTTCATGATAGGAAATGATTAATAGTGAATTTACCCCTGAAAGACCAAACATCCACAGAGACCCAAGCCACAGGTTAATGGTCAGGAAGGTCCTTTAACCTCTTTCCATTTCTATCATGGAAAGAACCAAACAGTTCTTCCAGATGAAGCAGCAATTCACATGCACTTCTAATCGAGTGTTTGATGTTCATAATGTTACATTCTCTGCACCATAAAAAACAAACGTACCTCATTTAATCTGTAGGTACGTATGGGTGGAAAATACAATCTCAAAACTTCCTGTTTTCTGCCACTTTAATTCTCCATCACAGTCCCACATCGACCTCATGTTACAAAGAAACAGTATGCAAACTAGACAAATAGCATCTCCCATTCAAGCATGTTATAACCTTCCAAATTTCATGTTGAATTTGTCAACTTAGAATAACTTATCATCTTGGTCTGTCTCTGAATTCTCATTTCTTCTACAAGTCATCTATCTGTGATATTGGCTCAGATTGAATCTCCATTTGTACAAACTGTCCTGCTGGCTATTTCTGATACCTCTGCATTTTGCAACAGTTTACACTCCTTACCCTGTATCTCAAATTGCTATAGATTACTATTACTGCAACTTGCACCTACTCCACCCATCTGCCAATCAAACACCCCTCACCTGCATCCATCTATCACTTGTTAGCTTTATCCTGTCCCCAACTCTCTTTTCTAGCTTTCTTCTTATCCCCACCCTCCACTCCTATCGGTCTGAAGGGTCCCAACAGGAAAAATAGCCTATCCATGTCCTTCCCAGATCCTGGGGATCCGCAGCCTGATTTGCTGAAGTCCTCCAGCATCGTGTGTTTGGGTCATGATATCTGAGTGGTTGGCAAGCAGATTATTGAATTTAACTGTGACTTTGCTTTTCATTCTCTTAATTCTGAAGGTGGATATTCAACCTGAAATGTTTCGCTTTCTACAGATGCTATTTGACCAGTTGAGTGTTCCCACCATTTCCCAATGCTATTTCAGGTATCGTTTATCAGGCGGGGTTGGGGGGTGCTGCCATTTGGTGAGCTAGAGCAGACACAACTTTAAGGATAGTACAATGGCATTGCAAGTAGTGCAGTTATCCCACAGCTTTAGCAACCTAAATTGATTCTAAACTGTGAGGCTGGCACTTGGAGTTTATATGTTCTCCCGGTGACTGCATGGGTTTGTCCCAGAGAATAGAGTTTCCTCCCATGTCACACTAAGCTTGTTGATCATTTAATTGGATACTATAAACTACCCTTATTGCATGTGGCTGGTGGGAAAATCAGAGGAACGTCCCTGAGTGAATGAGGCAAGAGAATCAATTCAAATACATCAAAATCTCAACCCTCGGCCAGTAACATTTCTCCAAAGCTGCAGGTTTGATGTTTAAGCACAAGATATCCATATGAAACATCCAGCATGGACAAAAATCCTGGAGGGGGTACAGGGGTCACGTCCCCTCCATGTTTTGAGATGTGGGGGACAATCCCCCCCCCCCCCCCCACCATGTTTTGTAATCAGGATTTTGACATTCGGTGAAAAATCTATTAAAATCGCCACTTTCCACGCGACAGTGGGGGTGTCACTGTTAAACGCTTGTTAAATGTCTCTATTAACACCGTATTAACACGATGTGCCACCAATTGGGTTTTGACCTTCGAAAGCTGTCTGATGTGGGTACAATTACCATTTGAACTAATTGGATGTATTGGTGGATGGGAAAGATTTAAACGGGTATCGGATTTAAATGGGTCAGGTCATTAAGGAATCTGGTCGAACGGGTTTCCTGGTTGGCTTGCAGGTAAGTCCCTCATTCAGGTCACTCACGTTATTTAGTGTGTTTTCCCCATCTCTCTCCCCCTTCCAAGGTTGGTTCTTCTGTTTGCCTGTTTGCTTCAGTTTTATTTCTTTGAGCTATTTATCACATTGTAGCTTTTGAAAGATTCAAGCGGGTATCAGACGCTTTCTAAGGGCTGAATTGGCCTGTTCACGGGGCCTTTCAACGCCCGGCGTGGCTTAAAATCAACTGCTGTATCGAGGTTCCCGATGTTGAAGCCCCCCATTTTAAGCCACGCAGGCAATGAAAGGCTCCGCGAACGGGCCGATTCAAGCCCCATGATTCGGGGCGGACGAAGCTGCTGCAACTGGAGTTCGGAGTCAGTCACCAACCAGGTCAGCTCCCGATGTTACCGTCCATAGGGCCCACGGCCGAAGCCTCCGAAACCTCGCGTGTGTATGTGTGCGTGCGCATGTGTGCGTGCAGCCGCCAAGTAATTGTATCCCCCCCCCCATGTTTTGATAGCGATTTCCGCCCCTGTTATACATCCACTATAACATGTATCCACTGATTGTGAATTTAGACAGAAATATAATCTTTAGAAACTCATTTCAAGTCAGTATTTGCACGCACCATGTTATGAAAGAAATAAGTTTTAGAATACAAACATTTAAATTTCAGATCTGGATTATGATAATTTTACAGAAGAATTAAAATATGTTGCAATGTAAGTTTATCACTAAACATTTAAACATTTCAATTGTGACCGTACCAGGTATGCAACAAATTAAGTTTGATATCCTCTTGTGTATGTCAAGAAAACTTATATTTGCCGGATCACTGCTCTGAAGAAATTGTTCCCACAAATTAACTGTAGTACATTTCAACGACAATTCAAGGATCCGATATTGTAGATAGGATACCGAACAAGAGGGATTTTGGGACTGCAAATATTACAAATGAAACCTAGGTGTAATCAATCACTGCTGTCTGTTTAGATGGTTAGTGTCCCTAAAAGTAAATCAGAAGGAACCAGCCAATATTCCGCTTTGCTCCATCAAGCAAAAAGCAATCCTGGAAGCATAATGAGACAAAGGAAGTCTCATCAGAAACAGCTTCCCATGACAATGTTATAAATCAGGTCATGAAAACATTGTACAAAGACAACAGAACGTCCCTCTATCAGCATGTGTTCACCAGATAATCAGAACCAAGCTTTAATATCTCCATGTCAAACCCACTGACAGGGATACAATTCAGAACTAGTACAAATCTTTGGTTGCCATTCACAAGCCACGGCATAGTTGTAGAACAGATGTCAAACTGCACATGGCTTCAGCAAAAGTAACATATGCAAGAAAACTACTGCTTTATTGTCAAGAGCCCACTCAATTGTTTCCACCCCCTCCCCGCCTCTCTTTGCCAAAGTCTCGCATGCAGAAACTACCATTCGTATTGTTTTCAAAACACCACACATGACTTTCAGGATAAACTTATAGGTGCTCATAGTCACCTTATATCACTATGGCGGCTAACTTTCTTTTGAATCTGCAAGCACTTCTATTATTACAGGTATTAATTCAATTGCACCTCAATTTTTGAAAATACCTTTTTTTGGTTATCGCTAAAGACAGAGAAATACTACAAATTCAGTCTCTCATTACTGAAATACTCTAACCCAGGCAAAATCCCAGTGAACTTCCAGTACAATCAAAACCCTCAGAAGGTGTGGTGACCAGAAATCTGAATCGCAATACTTCCAGGAGTCCTATTATTCATTCTAAAAATCCCTGCATTATATTTCCTTCCAAAATGCATCCTCAGACCTATCTAGCTTAGATTTCACATGGCATTGTTCTGCCCATCTTGGCAATCCACCAAATGTGTCCTGTAACTTGATTCCTTTCTTCACTTAATCACTCTGCTGCCCTGCTTGAAGTAAGATACCACATTTTCTGTTCTGCAGTCATCTGGAACCTCACCCTTGGTGAGTGAACATTTAAAAATCTGTCAGAGCCTCAGTAATTTATTTCCATGCCTCCCAAAGTAGCTTGGGATACTTCACATCTGAGCCAGGAGTTTAAACACCTTTAAGCCCACAAAGATATCTAATACCTCTTCCTTTTAAGTAAAAATGTGTTTTGGAATTGGTGGGGAGGGGCCATGGAGACCCTGCTCTTAAGAAAAGGAGCTGGATAACAAACAAGCTCAAAGACGTTCCTTCTCAAAAAGTGACTAAACTCTGCCTCTACCTGACACATAATAAATAACATCCTTGCAAGCCACCATAATATTGCAGGAAATAAACATTAATAGTGGAAGTATGATGACTTTCAGATAAAGACAATTGTATATTTGAAACAACATAGAAGTGAGAAAATACAAATATTGGGGTAGATATATGCCACGTAGTTAATATGTAGTTAATATGCCACGATTTCATGATAATCCTGATGTTGAATGACCAGTGTGTTATCCATTTTAAAGATTTTGTTATATTGAAGTCAATGGAACCAATTTCCAGAAGTAGATTTCAATGCATTTCTAATCAACTAAATCACACGTTTAGATCACGTGGGGATGAAAAACAATTTCAAACCACTGGATTTTAAGACTACATAAATTTCACAAATTAAATCAATGACTAATAAATGACAATCTGACTAAAATTGTTAATTGAACATACTGGCAATACTTTTTATCCCACAATCATGGTCCAATCACATTTTCTCTTCGATCAATCTATATTACAGACATTGATCATTCACAAACCCTAAAATAAACACAGTGAGAGATGTGAGCACACAGAGTGTTTATTAAGACCTGTTCAATAAAGCAGGAAAAAAAAACTTAAGGTTGAGATTCCTCTCAAACAAAGAGATGGAAAGTATTTTGGGATTCAAGAGATTCAAGAGAGTTTATTGTCATGGTTCCCAGATAGGACAATGAAATTCCTGCTTTGCTTCAGCAGGATTTTAAGCATACTGTTATTTGAGTTACCTAATGGTCAAATTATTTCTGTAATTTTCACATTTTCTCTGGCTTTTCCTATTTACCAATTAAGGTAGATAAATACTTGATAAACAAAGAAGTGAAAAGTTAATAAGGTTTTTTTTAATTCAGACCAAATAAAGCTGTTTTTCTTTGATGTAGAAAAGTATGGGAAGTATTTTTCATCATAAATGCATCTTTTGTTCTTGCAATAACAGAAAAAAATGGATAAAATGGAGACGTTAAGCCTTAATGTTTATGATTTACTTACTTTTGATGCCAGGTTTTCTACTAATGCAATCATGGAGTTCTTAAATAAGGTGGCAGCTGTTAAAGGACGTTTTGTTACTTCCGTGATACTGAGCTTTCCCTCTGGCCACATGTTCTTCAGCACAGGATTAGAGCTGGTTACAAAGATAAAAAAATATTCGATTACAAATGCACTCCAGTGAGACGATAATCACTACTTGCAGTAGATGAAATATGGAGTACTTAAATATGGAGACCAACACAGTATTCCAAATGTGCTCTCACCAGCGCCCTATGCAATTGAGGCACAACCTCCCTATTCACAAGTCTGATCCAACAGCAATAAATAATAACGTTGTTAGCTTTCCTAACTAGTTGCTGTACCTGGACACGAGACCTGAATACTAGGCTTATGTGAGTCATGCATAGGACACTCAGATCCCTCTGCATCTCTGAGCTCTCTCTCCATTTGGTTTGCATGATTTTTTTTTAATTTTCCTCCCAAATTAGACAATTTCATAGAAACATAGAAAATAGGTGCAGGAGTAGGCCATTCGGCCCTTCGAGCCTGCACCGCCATTCAATATGATCATGGCTGATCATCCAATTCAGTATCCTGTACCTGCCTTCTCTCCATACCCCCTGATCCCTTTAGCCACAAGGGCCACATCTAACTCCCTCTTAAATATAGCCAATGAACTGGCCTCAACTACCTTCTGTGGCAGAGAATTCCAGAGATTCACCACTCTCTGTGTGAAAAATGTTTTCCTCATCTCGGTCCTAAAAGATTTCCCCCTTATCCTTAAACTGTGACCCCTTGTTCTGGACTTCCCCAACATCGGGAACAATCTTCCTGCATCTAGCCTGTCCAACCCCTTAAGAATGTTGTAAGTTTCTATAAGATCCCCCCTCAATCTTCTAAATTCTAGCGAGTACAAACCGAGACTATCCAGTCTTTCTTCATATGAAAGTCCTGACATCTCAGGAATCAGTCTGGTGAACCTTCTCTGTACTCCCTCTATGGCAAGAATGTCTTTCCTCAGATTAACGGACCAAAACTGTACGCAATACTCCAGGTGTGGTCTCACCAAGACCCTGTACAACTGCAGTAGAACCTCCCTGCTCCTATACTCAAATCCTTTTGCTATGAATGCTAACATACCATTCGCCTTCTTCACTGCCTGCTGTACCTGCATGCCTACTTTTAATGACTGGTGTGCCATGACACCCAGGTCTCGTTGCATCTCCCCCTTTCTTAATCGGCCATATTTTCCTGCATTATATTCTATTTGCCAGATACTTGTTCACTTAATTAACCTACTTGTATCCCTTGGAAAACTCCTTACTTTCTCTTCACAACTTACTTTCCTACCTTTGTGTCATCAGCAAGTTTAGTAATTACACCTTATATGTCCTTCATATACAAATTCTCAAACTTTGTGGCAACAGCACCAATTCCATGACACAAAATGCATTCCATCTTGCCAACGAAAGAAAGATCAATTTACCACTATTCTCCATTTCTTGAAAGTCAGCCAAGTATTGTTAGCTCTTTCACCACAATCTTTTAATGTCAACAACAATCTTTGATGCGGTACGTTGCCAAATCTCTGGTATAACGTCCTTAATAAAAGTTAATTGGCTAATAATTTCCTGTTTTCTGCCCCTTATTTTTGCATAATGGAATTAAATTTTTCCCATCCAATGGAACTTTTTGCAAATCTTGGGAAACATGAAAAATCAAAACAAACACATCTCACAAGCCTCTTCTTTTAAGACTAAAGAATGAAATCCATCACAAATATACAATGGGTTTTCTAACTATATATATATTTTGAAAGTCAACAGGTAATAACACGATTGTTCATCCCTTTCCAGCAGAACATTGCATGCTTCTCCTACACTCCAATTAATGTAACTTTCTCTCCTTTATCTACAGTTTTGTCCATTCCAAATCAGACACTCTTCACCATCTTCCCAATTTACATGGAAGAGTTTTCAAAATCCTCCTGCTTGCTCAAACCAGGACATTTCTTCTCACATCAAACCCTTTCTTTCAGTTCAAAATGTTACTGCCACCATTGAAGCCACTTATCACAGAAACCCAAGATTCATAATTTCTTGGCCATTCCTTTTACAGAATGAACCATTATTTACAATCTAACTCTTCATTCATATATTAAAAATAGGTATTTATTTTTGTTATGATGCAGTATCTATGGATGCAGTAAATTGAATTGCTTTATTTAGCTAGCGCAAGATTAAGATCCATGCAAGATCCGTTTGGCAAATTGTTGCACAAATGATGTTAAATCAAATTCAGACCTGTTCTTGTGAATTGGTAAAAGTATGAGCGAACCTATTTTGTTTCATTTTAAGATTACTACATTATTTCCTCTGCCTCACCTGTTGTACATTAGCCGCTTGAAATCCTGAAACAGTGTGTCCTTGTTTTTGTCAATGAACCCATTGACTGAGTATCTAGATGGAAGGAAAAAAGGCTTGGTGTGAATGCAAACACAAAATGATATAGATTATTTATGCCATCTAAACTGCCACAATCCTGAATAATTACTTTCAGACCCTTAACCATAAGCAGCCACAATTACAGCGATACCGTACTACTAACAAAGCAAATCATCTCATGGCTCTTCACAGAAGCTTTACCAATCATAAATCCACATGAAATCAAATACAAATTATATATACTTCAAGCAGTAGACCATTATGACCATTATCACCATACCTTTCTCACAATCACCAGGATAGAGGATTGCCAGATAATAATAATAATAATAATAACTTTATTTATAGAGCACTTTAAAACAACCACAGTTGCAACAAAGTGCTGTACATGACTGATCATGGACAAGAAATTATTACATGACAATAAAAAAAACCTTAAACGAAGGACTAAAAACAATAAAAATTAAAAAACATTAAAAGCACTAAAAACAGGAGCAAAGTCTCAAGCAGTGTCGAAAGCCAAGGAATATAAATGTGTTTTAATACTGGTTTTGAAGATGGACAGTGAGGACAGATGAACAAAAGTTCTTAATTATAAAAGATTTTTACAAGTACAAAGTAGCACATTTTTACACATGCTGCCATGCAAGAAGAAACGTGTTTCCATAGCAGCAGAGCATGTCTGGAATAATCAACCTCAAGTATTGTTGTAATATACATACAAATCAGGACAAATAAAAAGTACAGAATGTTACATTACTATATATCTGTAAATGATAAAACGTTAAATCAAATTACCAGTTTTGAAATAAGCATCATATAAGAAAAAGGTGTGTTGCAGTGGTTAAGAGGGGAGTTTCAGAGCTTAGCTTTCCTTTTAAATTGTTCATTTTTCAGGATCTAGGTAATGAGGTTGAAGCCCATGGGGAGAGCTTGGAGAAAAGACAGGGGAAGGGCCATGAAGGAGAGGGGGGTATCACAGGAGAGGGGGGCAGGAACCAGCGAGGGGGACCAGAGGGGAAGGGGCTGGAGCTGTGGGGCGTTGAGGTGCCGATGTGTTTGGGACTCAGTGGGCACTGGACGCTCTCCTCTGCCGGGATCAGATTCACCGCTTTCCGTTTAGCGACATCACGGGATGAACTTGGCTCTCTTTCAACCATTGGCTGATTCAATGCCCATCATCACTCATAACTAGATATGGAAAGACGACAGATCACTAATGGGATCTGGTAGCTGCAACATCACTTAGCTTTGTCGACTGCTTTCTCTGCTTGCTGTGCTGCAGCTTCACCAGGTTGACAGCACATTTGTAGAAATGCCTGGTATTGCTCTTGACATGATCTTCTGCATTGTTCAATGACATGTCCTGATAGAAATGATAGAGATAAGGGCATGCTAACTGAGTGGCTAGCATTTGTGATGATATATCACAATCGCTATATGTTGGGAGAGTTCAGAACCAGGGGCCACAGTCTAAGAATAAGGGATAAGCCATTTTGCTGATGGCCTGCTCTGGGGTGGTTCTGAATTGAAACCATTTGTCCAGACTGCAAAGCCAAGCAACATGGAGGATGCTAGAAGCCTGGATCTTGTCACAACAAAGTGACGTGCAGCAGTCATTTCTACCAGCATCAAAGGGGCAGTAATATCCACCTGTGGATGCAAGGCCAGTCAATTTGGTTTATCTCCCTTGTTGGTTCACTCACTACCTACTGCAGATCCAGTCAGGAGATGTGTGAATAGACAATAGATAGGTGCAGGAGTAGGCCATTCAGCCCCTCGAGCCAGCACCGTCATTCAATCTGTTCATGGCTGATCATCCACAATCAGTCTCCCGTTCCTGCTTTCTCCCCATATCCCCTGACTCCACTATCTTTAAGAGCTCTGTCTAGCTCTTTCTTGAAAGCATCCAGAGAACCAGCTTCCACCGCCCTCTGCGGCAGAGAATTCCACAAATTCACAACTCTCTGTGTGAAAATGTTTTTCCTCATCTCCATTATAAATGGTTTATCCCTTATTCTTAGACTGTGGCCCTGGTTCTGGACTCTCCCAACATTGGGAACATGTTTCCCACCTCTAGCGTGTCCAAACCCTTAATAATCTTATATTTTTCAATAAGATACCCTTTCATCCTAAATTCCAGATTATACAAGCCCAGCTGCTCCATTCTCTCAGCATATGACAGTCCCGCCATCCCGGGAATAAACCTGGTGAACCTACGCTGCACTCCCTCAATAGCAAGAATGTCCTTCCTCAAATTGTGAGACCAAAACTGCACACAATACTCCCCTCACTAGGGCCCTGTTCAACTGCAGAAGGACCTCTTTGCTCCTATACTCAATTCATTCAGGACAATCAGATTAATCACTGGTGGTGGTGGTGGAAAAACACTCATGATGGACAATGAAGCAAGTCCTAGATGCAAATTTAGTCACCAGTGATGTTAAGAGAAGAGGTAGTTTAGGGGAAACATTGGGTTCTTGAAGGTGTAGAATTAGAAAATAATTGTGAGAGAAGCCAACTTGACCATGAGAATGAAAATGTTTAGATGGGTTCAATGCATGTCAGTAGATGATACAAAATAACAGTTAAACATATTAATTTGACAGTTATATAATCAGTCAATTAGCGGGAAATATCACCCAAAATGAAAACTACTTTGCTCATAATAGATACTGCAGGAAGGAGATCAGATACTGCACACATATCTAAGATGCTATGGAAAATGAAGGCCAGGTTAGGCACCAAACTTACACAACATGCCCAGCGTAATGCTTAATCCGAAAATCTCGTTCAAACTCCAGGGTCTTGTCAGATGCACAAAGCTGAAAACAAGGAAGGAAATTGCCAGATATAACTTAAATCAATGGCTTTCTTTAAATAACTTGTGAGCCATCCTACAAACAACAAAGGATTTATGAAAACACAACAACATGGACCAACTTTCAGTTGATAATTCTATTTGAAATCTAGAACTTATTTGCATGTTCATCTGATTGATTACATAGCTTCTATTTGCTTACTGACTTCCCCATTCAAATCCCACATTCTGATTCTCACGGTCCAATGACATTTACAATTTATTTATTTTAGTAAGAGATTGTGCGATAAATGCATAGATTTTATCTTTTTTATTTGTGAATAATTGATCAAATAGCAGATCAATTGAACAAAAGATCAAAGAGAATGCTTTGCTGTCAAGTTCAGTGCCACATTTCCATAATTGATTGGGTACAGATTGTAAGATTACCCTCCTTTTTCTTTATCTTGCAAACCGAGCCAAACATCATTTGGTATGGTATGGTATAGTGCATACTAATAATATTTCCAGATGCGATCAAATCAAATTTTATTGGATCAATCTCAAATGGATTGAAAATGTATAATTGGTAATCTTATTTCTGTATGTAATATTATCAAGTTCCATCTCAGCACGCAACTTTAAACAAATTGGACAAAAACAAAAATACTAAAAACTATTCAATCAGAATTTACTCAGAAAAGAGAGCACACACCAATTAAAAGGAAAGGACACTGCCATTAAATTCATATAATTACAACATACTATAAGAGCAAAAGGATTTGAGTATAGGAGCAGGGAGGTTCTACTGCAGTTGTACAGGGTCTTGGTGAGACCACACCTGGAGTATTGCGTACAGTTTTGGTCTCCTAATCTGAGGAAAGACATTCTTGCCATAGAGGGAGTACAGAGAATGTTCACCAGACTGATTCCTGGGATGTCAGGACTTTCATATGAAGAAAGACTGGATAGACTCGGCTTGTACTCGCTGGAATTTAGGAGATTGAGGGGGGATCTTATAGAAACATACAAAATTCTTAAGGGGTTGGACAGGCTAGATGCGGGAAGATTGTTCCCGATGTTGGGGAAGTCCAGGACAAGGGGTCACAGCTTAAGGATAGAGGGGAAATCCTTTAGGACCGAGATGAGAAAAACATTTTTCACACAGAGAGTGGTGAATCTCTGGAACTCTCTGCCACAAAAGGTAGTTGAGGCCAGTTCATTGGCTATATTTAAGAGGGAGTTAGATGAGGCTCTTGTGACTAAAGGGATCAGGGGGTATGGAGAGAAGGCAGGTACGGGATACTGAGTTGGATGCTCAGCCATGATCATATTGAATGGCGGTGCAGGCTCGAAGGGCCGAATGGCCTACTCCTGCACCTATTTTCTATGTTTCTATAAGATGCATCTACAAAAGAACAGATCTTTGCCATTTGCCATCCATCAATAAATGGTAACATCTTTACATATGATTACTGCATCTGCACACAGGATGCACCTGCAACATCTGCTGATACGAAAATAAAATTTAGACTTATGGTCTCCCAAGCTTGCTCTATCATTCAATAAGATCATGTCGCACCCTGTTGCTTACTGACTTCCCCATTCAAATCCCACATTCTGATTCTCACGGTCCAATGACATTAACATCAACAATTATAGTACATGATTATATAAAGCTCTCAAGAGGTAGACAGAGGAAAGTTTGAATCTTAGCTCCAAATGGTTGAGCCAAACTCATTTTGCTAAATGTTGCTAAACTCTCCAATTTGAGGAAATAACTGCTTAGCATCTACCCTGTTGATCCCTTTCAGAATCTTTCATATCTCAATGAGATATCTCACTCTGAACAGGTCACAGAGGTGTGCTCAATCATCACCCTTGGAAATAGTTTCTGACTGTCCTATTTATGCCTCTCATAAATGGATTTACTTATATCAGGACTTCCTTCAGCAATTTTTCTTTGAAAACTTTATTGACAGTGTCACCATTGAACTCTTAACTTCTTTCTATCCCAAAGTGTTACTTTGTTTGTCCTTATAACCTTTTCCACACTTGAGCTATGACTTAACTATGTTATGCTACCCCATCCATCACTGACCCAAAGCACCCACAATAACTCCCATAATTTCGCTGGTAATTGCTGAAATGCAGTACATGGACATTTCAATTTAGCATTATGATTCTTGCTGCAGAGAATATACTGTGCAATTTCTATAATGTGATTATTTCATGCTTAATGATTAGAGTACTCTGGTGCTGTCGAAGGTAAACAGATTATTTGTAGTTTAATGTACTCGAGCGGACAAAAATGAATCCATGGAAAAATAAATTCTGCTGTTTTGACATTTGTAACTTGTATCATCCATAATATTCGACGCAGATAACAGCCTAATATTTCGCTTGGGTAGCTTACAACATAATAGTATGAACATAGGATATCAACGCCTCGACTAGCACACCAGAGCCTCTACTTCTTTAGAAGGCTTAGGAAGTTCAGCATGTCCCCAATAACCCCCACTAACTTCTACAGATGCATCGTAGAAAGCATTTTATCACAGCCTGTTTTGGGAACAGCTCCATCGAAGAATGAGCTTACTCCCTCCCCCACAATCAGTCTGAAAAAGGGTGCCAACCCGAAATGTCACCTATCCATGTTCTACTGATCCGCTGAGTTACTCCAGAACTATGTCTAATTTTGTGCAATTTTGCAGCGCTCCATGTCATTGTGTAAATAAATGACATTTTCTTTCACACAGACATTTTGCTGCAAAATTAGCAAATGCAGCTTTCAAGTCCAAAATGGGTACATTTTTTAAGGGTACGAGGATTAAAATACACACTATTTTGAGACAGCAGCCATTCTCCTTCTCCTTGCTCCCATCTGGCAGAAGTTACAGAACAATCCTTCTATAATATGGATACTGGCCGATTCACCACAACCCCACTGTGGACAATGCATTTTATCTGTGGAACTATTGCACTACAGTTGAGAAATATGGGTGGCACAGTAGCACGCACCAGAGACCCGGTTTGGTCCTGATTAAGGGCATTTTCTGTACGGAGTTTGTACATTCTCCTTGTGATCGCACGGGTTTTCTCCGGGTGCTCCAGTTTCCTCCCGCACTCCAAAGATGTGCAGGTTTGTAGGTTAATTGGCTTCTGTAAATTGTAAATTGTTCCTGTGTGTGTGTAGGATAGTGCTAGTGTACGAGGTGATCGTTGGCCAGTGTGCCAAAGGGCCTGTTTCCACGCTGTATCTCTATAATCTTTATATGCACTCCGTACCTTCCCCTTTGCTCCATCTATTGTATTCGAGTTTGACTTGATTGTATTTATGTATTATAGCATGCAAAACAAAGCTTTTCACTGTACCTCCATAGACACGACAATAATAAACCTAACCATAATGATATACGTGGAGTGAGTTGGAGGAATCGAGGAGCTGCAGGTTAACCATGATCAACTTAACTGACTATTCTGATGATATATAAACAAAAAATGCTGAATACCTGTAGTGAGTCAGGCAGCATTTGTGGAAAGGGAAATATTTTAAGATTCAGTCTTCATCAGAACTCAGATTTCTGAGAAAATAAGTTAGTTTTCTGGACAGTCAAGGCAACCTGACCAGGCAAACTGAAATGGCCTCATCTACAGTGTTAGAAGTCTTTAAGATAGAAGGTAGAACAAGAGACCAAATCATTGATACAATGTTGTGAAAACATCAGGCACCCCAAGAACGGGAAGACCCAATTTCCGTTCACTGCAGCACATGCTGCTGACACTCTTCATCTCCTATCATCCCTTGGATCTTCCTTATTCCATAAATTCCCACCATTTTTCCTTAGATTAAGTTCTCATTCTAGCAGATTGGCTACAGTAAGCACTGACACGTATACAAACACAGACTACAGAAACAATAATGAGTAACACAAGTCTTAAAATGGATAAATCTTCCTTGCATGAAATAAATGCAACAATGTCAATTTTGTATCATCAGTGATTTATAGAAAATATAATGTCAATCTTCATCTAACTTTAAAATGAAAACATACTTTCATGGCTCTTTGTAGGTTTATTTCTGTTTATCAAAAGCAAGATGCTGAGCAGAACAGCTAAGCCAGAAAATTACGGAAGACATGAATATATCAAGGACACCTTAAAAGCTGAGCTAAATAAAGATGTTCTAGAATGGCTACTATGTTTCTGCTACTGTATCTTGAAATTAAATATTGATTTTTAACTCGCATCATAATTATGATCTAGCGATATGATTTATCATGTCTTATTCTCTGCTGTGATTTATCATTCAAGCAACTTTAAATATAGATTGGATGATAACATTGCCAGATAATAAGTAATCATGCTTGCATAAAGATTTCATTACAATTTCTTGCATTTTGCTATTCTTTCAACTGCTAGGGTATAATTACACAAATTAGTCCAAGATGCTCATTTTTATGTGGCTAGTATGTTTAATTGTGCTACTCGTTTACAGGGGGGTATTGCGACTAACCCCAATCCTATTTTTGTTGGATGTCCACACACCACATTCATTAAAAGTAACTGGATACCAACCAACAACTGTTACTGATATTTATTACTCATTTAGCTTGTCGTCCAAGTTGCAGTGCTTAATAACTGTCCCAACTGCGATTAATCAACATCACTACAGTGATTATATCTGTGACACTCATTGTTTCCACCCTAAGAGCTCTTACTCTCATTGACTACAGGATTATTTATAGTTTAGAAATTGGATATAGCAGAAAATATTTAATGAAAATCTAAAATTATTCAAATTGGCACTGGTTATGTTCGTGCCGTTTTACTCTCACTTTTGAAAATTAAACACTTATATAAGCCCAGATTTTGTGATCATTAAACTGATAGTATTTGCCACCTTCTTGGAAAAATGGAAGCCCACAATCAACAGTGGTGAATTTTCTCCTTTCAGATGTCGGTTATCGACAGCTAATGCAAGAGGATCCCTGTTGTCCAGGAATCATGATTCAACCATTTTTAGCAGCAAGTGTCAAGAATTGTAGTGATTTTACAAATGGACAAAATTTCCATTTCAGTTTAACTGATTCCCATTGACTATGATTGTGGAGGATGCAGACAACACAACCTAAAAGGTGCAATAAATTACTGGCACAGCTTTAATATTTCTCTATGACACATCAATGAAAATCTCTACCTGGTCAATTTCATGGTTCAATCGTATTCTAACTAATTCTAATGGTTCTTCTCTCCACAGATGCTGCCTGACATGCTGAGTATTTTCATCATTTTCAATTATATTTCAGATTTACAACATTTGCTATTTTTGCTTTGACTAACAGTTTAAATGTTATTACAGCCACCCAACCACCATTATGTCACTTTTGGAGGACAAAGCAGCAAGTCCCACCAAAAATTCTGATGATACCATATTTAATGAGCCTCAAGCTGATCCACCGGAGTGCCATGAATTAATTTCCCATCCTACAAGTCGTCATTTACTGCTTCTCCATGAGTGAGGTTGTTAACTCAAGATACAGAAGCTAAATGGCAGAACAATTGCGCTATTTCTTCATCCTCTAATGCAGTGTTAATTAAATACATTGACTTCCGAGTCTGTTATTTTCAACACTGCTTTTCCTTAAAGTTGGAAACTAATGAAGCACATCTTTCACCAAAGACCATAGAATGCTAGGAGATGCCCTGTAGTTATGACTCTCTACAAGAGGTAGCAGATGAAACATTCTTTCTTCAGGTTCATTGTAAAACATAAGAATTTTATAAACCTTCCATGTCTGACTTGACAAAATGGGAGACAGGATCCTGCTCAAACGCCTGCCCTTTCGGGTTATAGCTGTATTTATCTGGAAAAAGCACTGACTTGCACCAGAGTGGGTTGGCAAGCAAAAATAGTTCAGCTGTTCTCTTCCTTCGTCACTGAAGGATCCGAAAATCCTAAAAACAGATCAGAACTAAAATCCTGTCCCTTCCACACGGAAATGTTGCAAAAACATTGAACACATTGCTATTTGTTACATAGTCACACTATGTAATGTTATAACAAAAAGTCTTGGTTCAGTTCACTCCAGTTCACTGCATTGTACAACTGCTATCTGGCTTTTTTTTTTTTTAAAGAGCTTAAAATATCTGGGCCAGCAATAAGTAGGTGACCTAATCCCTGTGTAGATATGGAGCAAACAATTTGCACATCACTGACAGTTTCTACCCCTATCAAAGACCTGCCAATCTCACAAGAATGAGCATAATACAAGGTCAATTTGGATTTTATTTTTTCCATTTGTTTTTTTTTTTATTTACTGCCTTCATAATGGATAAAGATCAGGTTTTCCTTTTGTGAATTCTGTACTTTGATTTACTGCATTAACTTGCGCCTTCAGGAAGGAGTGGAATGAGAACTAGTCTACTGCCCATGATGACAGATTCCATAACAGACAAGAAGTCTAAACACATCCAAATCTAACAAGCCAAGCAGTGTACAATAACATATTAGGTAGACAAAAGTGCTGGAGAAACTCAGCAGGTGCAGCAGCATCTATGGAGCGAAGGAAATAGGCAACGTTTCGGGCCGAAATCCTTCTTCAGACCGAAACGGTTTCGGCCCGAAACGTTGCCTATTTCCTTCACTCCACAAATTCTGCCGCACCCACTGAGTTTCTCCAGCACTTTTGTCTACCTTCGATTTTCCAGCATCTGCAGTTCCTTCTTATACAATAACATATTTATGTGTTTTGTAATGAGCTTTGCAAAGGAGAATTCTAGCTTCAATTCCTGCTTGGATTTAAATTAGTTGCTCACAGCTTTAACTACCTTCAATCTTTTAATTATTTTCTTACATTTATGTTGGTCGCAGATTCAGCTGTGGTACCCCAACTTAGCCCTTTGCTCAACTTCTATTTGAACAATTTGAAGTATAGAATAATTTGTATTTTGATAATCTTGAGTCAGAGGGTGGTGAATCTGTGGAATTCATTGCTACAGTAGGCTGTGGAGTCCAAGTCAATGGATATTTTTAAACCAGAGATAGATTCTTGATTAGTACAGGTGTCAGGGGCTATGGGGAGAAGGCGGGATAATGGGGTTAAGAGGGAAAGATAGAACAGCCATGATTGAATGGCAGAGTAGACATGATGGGCTGAATGGCCTCATTCTGCTCCTATCACTTATGGACTTAATAATCCAATTCGTATTGAATCATTTGAGAACCTGAAGAGACTTTATCAGTAAGATCTTGAGTGGATAGTTTTAGTCATGGTTTCGAAAACAAGAGCTGAGAGGATCGTTTCAGAATAAGGAGGAAATTACTCATTTAAGGGAAGGGAGACATTTTTCATCAATTGGGGAATCTGGTGTTTAGGGAAACAAAGTAAAGTGGAACTTAGATCAAGATCAGATCAACAGTAATCCTGCAGAAAGGCAGAGTTGACTAAGAACTGCTTTTACCTCCAGTACGTCTCAAAAACTTTTTAGTGCTAGATACAAGGAACTGCAGTTGCCGGTTTATAAAAACAGACACAAAGTGCTGGAGTGACTCAGCGAGTCAGGCAGCATCACAAAAAAATAAGAAACAAAGTGCTGTAACTCAAAGGGTCAACACAAAGTGCTGGTATATTTTTTTTTAAAACACTAAATGCTGGTGTATCAAGAAAAGACATAAAGTGCTGGAATCTGAATCATTAAGTCTGAAGGGTCCCGACTCTAAACTTCGCCTATCCATGTTCTTCAGAGATGCTGCCTCACCCAGCACTTTGTCCATGTGTTTTTTAGAGGTAGTTTGCTAAGCATTAATTGTGACATTATTAAACTCTTATTTCTTAAGGAATATAGCACTATTTACACGACATAACAGGACAGAGTTAATCCTAATGATTCATCCTTGTTGAGTGAGCAGGATGTCACATACCTAACAAATAGAAAGAGGGGTAGGGTCTTGTTCCTTTTGCAGTTGCTTTATTCATTTTTTTTCCTCAGGCAAATTCCAAAAAAGCAAATTTATATTTCATGTTGCAGTTTTTTTAGGTATGATCCGTCCCCAGGTTATAAATGGGTTGGGTTTTTTTTCCCAAATCGATTTTGTCCATGAGTTGGAAAATACACAAAATGACTATGCAGTAACCATGCCTCCACATTATTTTAGTCAATGGTGTTGATGAGTTCCAATTAAGGTGAACATTTATCATCTTCCCCTACTGAGTTATATTGTAACAAAATCATGATGTCCCACTCTCAATCGTTGGTTTCAGTGGGCTTGACGTATCAGTGGCTGATACATTGTCTAAAAGAGCATTGTTGGACAATAGAAGTGATTGCTTGTCAATTTTCAAAGCAACTCTCTTACATGACCTCCGCAGTGAAACTGGCAGCATATGTTCTTGAGCCAATGATATCCAATTACAGTAAGGAAGTTACATGTAAACACTTTGTTTTTCCAAGACTGGTATTCGTTGAATTTAATAATATTTTATGGGAGCTTGCTCCTATGCGACTGAATTTTCGAAAATAACCTGTGGCCATTGATAATGAGCTCTGCAGAAGCAACTCAAATTTGGCAGACAAGGAACGGCGGATGCTGGTTTGCAAACAAAGTGCTAGAGTAACTCAGCAAGTCAGGCTGCATCTCTGGAGAGCATGGAGAGCATGGATAGGTGATGTTTTGGATCAGTCTGAAGAATGTCATTTTTTTTGTAAAGCTGCATCAGTAGTTCCTCGTACATGCCAAATTTGAGTTGATCTGCAGGGCTCATTACCCACTGAATTACTCCAGTACTTTGTATCAAATTTGGCAGAGCTGTTTTCAACAATTGAAAGTGAAGCAATTTTCAGAGAATAAATTTGTTATAACAGTTTCATGTACAGATAATTGCATCAACAATGAGTGTAACATTTTACTAAACAATTCACATTTTACAATTTTAACCTTCCTGTTCTTGATTAAAATATCTGGAATATTACATAAGTGTCTTGCAGTCACTAAGATACTTTCCATTGCAAATCAACCCAAGTCACCATCACATGCAGGATATTATTCAATTAGCTTTTTCATCATATCATTTGCTGCTATAAGCATTCGGTTTACTCAGAGGTTATGAAAGAAAATTACAATTACATATTCATGTAACGAGCCTATGTTGAACAGGCAAATCATTAATATTCATTCAATTTTTTAATTAGTTGCTTCAACATAGATTTGATTTGACCAAAGTACACAAGATCTTCCTGTATTCTGTCAAGAATACTGGAATGACAAACTAGGAGAGAGGTTATTACATCCAGTGTATTAAATATTCTGTATACTAAAGTATGGTGCAGAAAAATCATCAACAGATTGTTCAAGGTCAGAAAACTTTCAATCCTCAGGTCAGAATAACCCCTTCATTACAGACTTCATTAACATGAATGTATCATTAAATCTTTCCTTTACATAAACTCAAAGCATCAATTTCAGCAGGAAGCATTTTGTAGGATTGGTGATCAACATGAAAGTATTTATATAATCCCTTGATCTTTACAACATATGAAATATCTTCAGATGCAGATCTTAAGATTATCATTAAATGCCATACAAATTGCATTAAGGCATTGATTAAATTTCAGACTAACATTCTCTTCATACATTTTTCATCCTTGAAAAAAAATCACATATATTTATATTAGTTCAGTACATTTTTCAGAGGAGCATAATGGAATATGACTCAATGATAACCATAATTACAGAAATACGTGTGAAAGTAAACTGTGAGGAGAATATAATGAATACAGTGTCCTCCATAATGTTTGGGACAAAGCCCCATCATTTATTTGCCTCTGTGGTCCACAATTTGTGATTTCTAATAGAAAAAAAAAAATCACAGAAGGTTAAAGTGCACATTGGCAGATTTTATTAAAGGGTATACATTTTGGTATCACCATGTAGAAATTACAGCTGTGTTTATACATAGACATCCCCCCCCCCAATTACAGGGCACCATAATGTTTGGGACACATGGCTTAACAAGCGTTTGTCTTTCCATCACCTTTGGAAACTTTTATTGCTGTTTATCAACATGAGGACCAAAGTTGTGCCAATGAAAGTCAAAGAAGCCATTATGAGACTGAGAAACCAGAATAAAACTGTTAGAGACATCAGCCAAATCTTAGGCTTACCAAAATCAACTGTTTGGAACATCGTTCAGAAGAAAAAGAGCACCGGTGAGCTTACTAATCGCAAAGGGACTGGCAGGCCAAGGAAGACCTCCACAGCTGATGACAGAACTGTCCACAGAAGACTTCATGAACAGAAGTACAAAGGCTACACTGAAAAATGCAAACCACTGCAAAAATAGGGTTACAATTTGCCAAGAAGTACTTAAAAGAGCAACCACATTTCTGGAAAAAGGTCTTGTGCACAGATGAGACGAAGATTAACATATTAGAGTGATGGCAAGAGCAAAGAGGAGGAGGAGAGAAGGAACTGCCAAAGATCCAAAGCACACCACCTCATCTGTGAAACATGGTGGTAGGGGTGTTATGGCCTAGGCATGTATGGCTGCTGAAGTTAGTGGCTCACTTATCTTCATTGATGATACAACTGCTGATGGTAGTAGCATAATGAATTCTGAAGTGTATAGACACATCTTATCTGCTCAAGTTCAAACAAATGCCTCAAAACTCATTGGCCGGCGGTTCATTCTACAGCAAGACAATGATCCCAAACATACTGCTAAAGTTTTTCAAATTGAGTTTTACAAAGCAAAAAAATGGTCAAGTCTTGTGTGGCCAAGTCAATCAACCAATCTGAACCCAATTGAGCATGCCTTTTATATGCTGAAGAGAAAAGTGAAGGGATCTAGCCCCCAAAACAAGCATTAGCTAACGATTGCTGCAATACAGGTCTAGCAGAGCATCACCAGAGCAGACACCCAGCAACTGGTGATGTCCATGAATCGCAGACTTCAAGCAGTGATTGTATGCAAAGGATATGCAACAAAATACTAAACATGACTACTTTCATTTACATTACATTGCTGTGTCCCAAACATTATGATGCCCTAAAATGGGGGAGACTAAAGTCAGTCAATTTTGTTTGTCACAAACAATGCTGTAATTTCTACATGGTGAAACCAAAATGTATAAAAATGTCCTTTATTCAAATCTGACAATGTGCACTTTTTCCACATGTGATTTTTTAAAAATTGCAAATCTCAAATTGTGGCATACAGAGGCAAATAAATAAATGATGGGTCTTTGTCCCAAACATTATGGAGAGTACTGTGGATAGGAAAATGTGATGGGGAAAAATTTAGGAGCTGGAATATAACATGAAAAATGTGAGATTATCCACTTTTTAATTGAAAGCAGGGAAAAGCAGAAGAATATTATGATGCTAAATAATCTGGGCCTCCTTGAACAAGCCAGAAGTCTGAAGGGTCTCGACCCGAATCCTTCTCTCCAGAGATGCTGCCTGTTCCGCTGAGTTACTCCAGGCTTTTGTGTCTATCTCCAAAAATTTAGTATGCAGGTATGGTAACTAATTAGGAAGGCAAATGGAATATTAACCTAGCTTTCAAAAAGGATAGTATATCATAGTAGAGAAACCTTGTTACAGGTGCAGAAACAAGGAACTGCAGATATCTCCATAGCATTTTTAAGACATGAATGCTCTATTTTATTTTTAATATGTTTTATTATTTATTATTATTTATTTATTTTTATGATACTGCCTGTAAGGGAAATTCATTTTGTTGTCTCTAACTGAGACAATGACAATAAATTGAATACAATACAATACAATAGAGTAACTCAGCAGGTCGACGGCATTCGGCTTGGATCCTTTTTCAGACTAATTGCAGGGGTGGGAGGAAAGAAAGCTAGAAGCTACAGGTTTACTTTGTCATCATGACACTACATATACTGCATACAATGTTGATCTCCTTCACCAAGGAGAGAAATACCAGCATTAGAGGGTGTTCAGAGGAGGTTCCTGAGATGGAAATTGGTAATGAAATTAACAAATGTTATGTCATCTACAAAATTTAAAATCATGACCCATCTCTCAGAGTCTAGGTATTTAACGTACATCGAGAACACCAATAACCACCTCCAGTTTAAATTCCATTTGGAATATTTTGGAGGACCAAGAAACCAAGAACCAAGAATGCTTGCAGTGACCCCGAGGTAAATGTATTTTCTTCTTTGCCCGTGCCAATTATTTTCTAACTTCAATATTTAGTTCAACAAAGAAACTGACAAGTTACTAAAGATTTTGAATTTTAATTTGTTAACTAATGTGGCATTTTACCAAAATCTCTCTTTAAAAAAAAATCATATACACAATTTCAACTGTCCCACAATATTCTTCTAGCTATTTCACCAAATAATACTTACCTTCCGGCTGGAATAATGAGCATGTTTCTGCAGTTTGTTGTTCAGAGCATCCAAAAACATCTTATCGGTAACTTTTCCCACATTAACGCAGGCATCATCAAGAATCGAAATGATCCCCTTGTGTTGCAGTTCTACTAAATCCACAATTATCTGATTGTTGAAGTAGTCAATCTGCAGAGAGGGATGGGATAGTGATCTTCCATGCATACCAGCAGATCTTAGTCAATAGCAGCGGCAACTTTATTCCAACAAATTTATTCTTCAGCTCATGTCAGTACAACCAATCATCTCATCATTTATCCCACTGTTGTTTCTGGGAGCTTACTGTGTTATTTCCTACATTAAAATTGTAAAGTACATGACAACTAAAAAGCAAAGATAAAATTCCCTGTTGAAGAGAATCATTGCAATGCCCATGACAAGACATTGGCAAGCTCACACGGGGAGAACAGGCATTATAGACACAAAAAGCTGGAGTAACTCAGCGGGACAGGCAGCATCTCTGGAGAGAAGGAATGTTTGATTTTTCGGGTCTCGAACTGAAACGTCACCCATTCCTTCTCCCCAGAGATGTTGCCTGTCCCGCTGAGTTACTCCAGCTTTTTGTGTCTATCTTCAGTTTAAACCAGCATCTGAAGTTCCTTCCTACACAGAACAGGCATTATATTGAGGGAAGGCCTCCCTTTGACCCAGGTCTTCATTGCAATCAGACAAGCGTGAACTGAAATAAACATGTTTTGTCCTTACATGTCTCCAGGGGATGCCTTCACGCTGGTACTCTTCCTGTTCTTGCTTCAGTACAAGCTGGATGAAGAGCTGTTGTAACTTCTCATTGCAATAGTTGATGCAAAACTGTTCTAAACTGCAGATATAAAAATACAGTAATCATTAGTAGTGCCCGAAATTACCTACTTTAATCTTACTAACCGCTAGTTGATAAGTACTAGAAGCACTCCAATTACCTTGAAAATATTAGCTCAAATAATCAATTTCAAAGGACACAATTGACAACCTAAACCCTGTGCTCTGATAACTAAAGCAATAAAATAAAATTGAATTGATTTTCCACAGATTTAAGTACAATAGAGCACATTAATTTTCTTATAAACTGATTTTTTAACACATACCTGTTGTCATCAAAAATCTCAAAGCCATAGATATCCAAGACACCAATAACTGTATTTTTCCCATGGATTCTGGCATCATAATTCTTAACTTCAATGATATCATTGATTCGGTTGACAATCCAACAGAAAAGCCGATCATATATTGCCTACAATACAAATGCAAACAAAAGGTAAATACAATTATGTATTTGTTAACTATTTGTTAATTGTCATCTATCTTTTTCAATTTGGCCTGGATGATGTGTTCAGGGAAATTAAAAATAACTGGTCAATAATTTCACTCCACATTCCACAATGAATCACAGAAACTACAGCAGTTGGTCGCTATTCAATCTACTGATTGCATCTGGAAGCAGCCTTTCTATTCTCATTCCTTTTTATTTAACAGATTGTTGTATGATAGTTAGCTTTAGAAAAGCCTGGGGAGATGGTAGAAACAGATATAATATCAACATTTATGAGGCATTCGCACAGAGACATGAACAGGCAGGGAATAGAGTGGCACTGATCATGTGCAGGCAAGTGGGATTAGTTTAAACTAGCATTATGGTTGGCACAGGCACGTTGGGCCCCAAGAACTTAGTTTTGTTCTGCATTCTTCTTTGTACTATGTTCTAGATTCAATTGAAGCTTGTCCCAATGTTCCCTCTTCCTCCATTACCAGTACCAGAATCAATTTCTACCACAGAAACCTTTGAGCCATATATTTACTTCTCTAATCCGATTTATCCCGTGAGAATTTACACACAATCCAGAGAACATAATATTTTGTGATTCTGCTTTTCAATTTTCTGAGCTGCTCAAAATTTCTCAGCTAAACCTCTTTCCTTGTCCGACCCATGTCCAATCCGTGTCTACATGGACCAGAGCAACTGGCACCACTCCACTCCCTCTGAGATATTTTATGCCACTATTTTGTTTTTAGGCCATTGTTACATCCTTACCAAGTTTTCCTGCTGCATTACTTTCGTAGAACATTGAACAGTACAGCACAAGTTCAGACCCTTTGGCCCTCAATGTCTGTGCCGAACATTTAAATGTTTATGCAATATATTGTATTCCTTTGCTTTAAATTTTTTTTTGATTCTCATTGCCTTTTGTTTTTGCTTATTTCGTATCAAAATCCTGGTTACTTTTTTTTTGGCTGACCCTCTAAACAAATCATCCACCGTCAAATCAAATGAGTTAAAAGCGTCCTATTACATAACCTACAAGTCTCGTGTCCCTGTGATGTGGTGGAGAAACTGTAGAGGCAACAATGGACACACAGAGAACGTGCAAATTCCACATAGATAGCATCAAGATTTAACTGAGTTCACTGGAGCTATGAGGCAGCAGCTTCACTACCTATAATCGCTGTTCTGCCCCAACTTCCAAAAGTCACTTTCCTGGAGGCCCTCTAAAATTGGTTCTATTTTCCCGAATTGGAATAAGCTTGATCTAATCAACCTCTTGCCCGAGCTCGCCTTAATGGCATCACATTTATTGCTATTTAGCACTAATGAGCTGCAATTATTAACTTACAAGTGAGTGGTTCCGAACTAGATTTTGATTTTCATTTGTAATAGGAATTTTCAATGCCACTTGGTGTTTATCAAAAGATATTGCAATAAGAAAAACAAAATTTACAGATTGTCATATACCACAGAAGGAACAGGGACAGAACTTTGCTCGAAAAATAATTTGTCAATTACTGTCTAACGGAAAGCCTGTTAAAATTAAAGTTAAAATAATTCCTTTTTTTTAAACAATGCACTAATATACTAAAAAGTGACTTTGCACCATAATATTCTATAGTTATAGGTCATAATAGTTGTAACAGTGTGTACATGTGGATCAATAACAGTACTTATCAACATGTGCAGTGGAAAATGCGGAATACTTTATTGCCATACACAATAGGATTTTAACTTCCCAATTATTGACTGGGTGCCTTACTTGGAAGGGTCTTAGATGTGTTAGAATTTGTGAAGTGCATTTGAGAGTGGATTTGAGCTAATACGCATATAGGCCGATGAGAAAGGGCATGACTGGATTTAATCTTGAGAAATGAAGCCAGAGTAATGGTAGAACTGTCAGTGGGTGCACACTTTGGGATCAGTGATCATAATTCTGCAGGTTTCTAGACAGTGACGAAGTGAGAAAAAAGAGGGTTCGCAAGTTAGGGACTCAACGTCAGTGAGGGCCAATTTCAGTGACATATGACAGAATCTGGCGTAAGTAAACTGGAAGCATCCACTTTCGAGCAAAACAGCATCCAAAAGTGGGAGGTTTTGTTTAAAAAGGGAAATATAGCAAGAGTACAGAGTTACCTTGAGTGAAAGGTAAGGATGGCAAGATTAGGGAACCATGGATGATAAGGGCTGCTAAGGAATTAGAAGATTGAAAAATAAACTGTATGGCAGATTCAGGCAAATAAAAAAATGACTAAACTCTGCCGAAGATAGCAAGTGTAGGAAATAACTTTTAAAATTAATTAAGAAAGGAGCCTTGAAATATAATTGCCAAACAATATCAAGGTGCAGCCCAAGGCAATCTCTATGTATATTAAGTGAAGTGAGTAATTAGGAAAAGAGTAGGCTTCCTTCAGGACCAGAGGCAATCTGTCTGTAGGGCCGAGTGATGTCTAAAGTGAATATTACTCGCATGTATTCACCGAGGATATGGAAGAGTAATATTCTGTTTGAGGAACTGTGATGTTCTGAAGTATTTTCCTAACTCTTTTTTTAGTCCTGAGGAAAGAGGAGGTGCTATGCTTTGGGAAGCATAAAGGTAGACAGATTACCAGGCCTTGATGACCTGCATCCTGTTGCTAAGGGAAGCAAAGGAGGGGACTGTGGGCCACGAATGGACATTATTGTACCTTCCTTACCCATGCACAAAGCACTAGATTACTGGAGGATAGCAAAGATGTAGCAGTGATAACAGATAATGATAGGTCTGCGAATCTTACATCGATGGAAAGGAAAATTATGAAGAATTAAATTCTCAAAGACAGGATTTATCTTCATTTGGAAATCATGGATTAATTAGAATAGAATGTATTGCTTTGTTTGCAGGCCATCATCAAATTTGATTGAATTTTTGAGGAGATAACTAAGCCTAAGGGCCTGAAGAGGGGAATGCAGGTTGTCTATACAAACGTTAGACCATAAGACATGGGAGCAGAATTAGGCCATTCGGGCCATCGAGTCTACTCGCCATTCGTTTGTGGCTGATCTATTTTTCCCTCTCAGCCCCATTCCCCTCCTTTCTTCCCATAATCTTTGATGCAATTGCTAATCAAGTACCTATCAATTTCCGCTTTAAAATACCTAATATCTGGGCATCCACAGCCGTCTGTGGCAACGAATTCCACAGATTAATCACCCTCTTGCTAAAGTAGTATCTTGAGAAGTAAGATCTTTGACAAGCTGCCACAAGCTAGGCTAGTCCAGAATGTTAAGAGTCCAGGCTGCCAGATTCTACCCAGAATTCCCTTGATATTTGTGATAAACATGAACAACTTGGAGCTACAAGGTATGATAAGTAAATAGAATAGAATAGAATAGAATAGAATAGAATGCAATTTATTGTCATTCAAACCTAGGTTTGAACGAAATATCATTTCTACAGTTTTTTACATTACAAAACAATCCAAGACCCACACTTAACACAGTTTACATAAACATCCATCACAGTGAGTCTCCAACATCTCCTCACTGTGATGGAAGGCAAAGTCTTTATCTCTTCCCTTTGTTCCTTCTCCCGTGATTCAGCAGTCCAACTGCAGTGTCGAGGCGAACTGGGGCTCCGATGTTAATGCCCCCGGCGGGCGATGGTAAGTCCTGAGGCCATTTAAGCCACGCCGGGCGATGTTAGGCCCCGGCTCCATGTCCTTAAACCCGCGATTCCAGCGGGAGAAGTCGCGTCGCCGTTGTGGAGCTCGGAAAAGCGGTCTCCCACCAGGGACCTGCGAGCTCGCGATGTTCCCGTCCACCGGGTCTGCGGCCGGTGCCTCCGAACTCCAAAAGTCGGGTCGCAGCCGCGCGCCACCACAGCTCTTCCCGCTCCGAAGTTGGCCAGCTCCGCGATGTCAGTTCCGCAGGCTCTGCAACTGGAGCCCTCAGGTTAGTCCCGGCCAGAGGTCGCCGCCGGCTCCACGATGTTAGGCCCAACGACATCCGAGACCCGACAGGGAATAGTCGGGTCCCCGCACAGGGAAGAGATTTAAAACGGTTTTCCCCACAGCCCCCCCACCAACCCCCACATATACACAGCTAAAAAAAATAATAAAAACTAACTCAAGACATACATTTAACAAAACAAAAATTAAAAAAAGACAGACGACTGTAGTCGAGCCGCTGACGTTAGGCTCCGCCACTAACACACCAAATCTGTAGATGATGTTAAAACAAGGTGCAGTAGAAAAGGTTGCTGAAGACAAACGGTATGATATAGATCAACTGAAAGTTGGGCAGTGCAAGCCAAATGAGATTAATCCTGATAAACGCAAATTGGTGCATAATGGGAAAGTCAACAAAGGTAGGGCATATACAGTAAATAGTGTGGCCTTGGGAAATGTTGATAAATATAGGTACCTTCAGGTTCAAGTCCATAGATCCTTATAAGTGCTAGGACAGATGGATAAGGCAGTGAAGGGAACCTGAAGGCCAACTTTTTCCACACAAGTGGCTGGCGTCTGGAATGCATTATCTGAAGAGGTGGTGGAGGCAGATACACTCAAGGCGTAGAAGGCTGCACACCCTATGGGGCAAGAAAGTTTAATGCAGATGGATACAATGGACAGGGTGGACAAGGTGGGCCAAAGGATCTGTTTTTTGTGTGCTGTACAACTATGATTAGCTCATCACCTCAAAATGCTTCATTCTAAGCATCAAAATCTTTTCATTTTAGAGTGGTGCGTATTTTACCATCTATTTCTGATTCTAGGTACGCTTTATTTAATGAGTTTTAAGCATGTCAGACCACAGCTGTTAGACAAATACAAGCTTTCCTAGATGTTAGTATAGGAATAGATGTCAAAGTAATCATTGTGGATGCAGCTGTAAATGTTCATGCTGAACTAACAAGTAAAAGGTTGTGAAATGTGACCACTACTGGCAAACAGACCATCAGAGATGTGTTTTGAACAATGTACAAATCGTTATTGCAAGAAAGTCTTACTTTCAATGATATTACCTTAGCGAATGCATCCCGTCCATAGCTGGCTTCCTGATCTGTGTGTTGTTTGTCAATCACATCACGTCCTGTAGCTACGGTACGATATAACAAGGCCTTTTCTACCGCATCAGTTTTAGTTGAGAGCAGTTCTGCAATCACTGACAGCAGCTTACTGCTTTCAATGAGAGTGGCGTCACCGTCCATTGTAAATTTTAAATTTCCCTAGTTTTAAAAACAAATTGGTCAAACTATATGGCATAATGAAAACAAGAATCACAGTTTTGCTTTAAGTAGAGGGGCAACAAACAAGCAAATTTATATTGTTAATGCATCCTTCTAAAATGACAGAGGCCAAGATGGAGAAAAATCTGCTGCATGGACAACAGAGTCATCAATAAACCAATCACTTTATTTCAAATAGTTTAAACTGATAGCTTGTTCCATATCAAAAGAAAAAGTAAACACTGCTGGACATTTGAAATTTAAACTACAAATCCTAGAAATAGACGAAAGACAGTAGGACCTGAAGAAGAACAGATGATTTATGATGTAATAAAAATGAACTGCAGATGCTGGTTCATTCCAAAGATAAGACACAAAATGCTGGAGTATTTCAGCGGGTCAGGCAGCATCTCTGGAGAAAATAGATAGGTGATGGTTCGGGTCATGGAACTGGAAGCAAGAAAAGACCAGGACAAATCAGGGCTGGCAAGAGATGACATCAAGCAGGGTGTTTCCGATAGTTGGCTAGGGACTGTGTGATCCAAAGGGGGAGACATCATTCAGTTGCCTGATAACAGCTGGGAAGAAATTGTGACTTTCTTAGAGACATTTGAGACCAACTCAGTTTATGATTATATAAATAATTCTTGTTTTCAGTACTAAGAAGAACAGCTAGTTCCAAAATATTGTTGACAGCTATTTGCAGATTAGGGTAGAATCGCGGATTTATTGATGATGTAAAGGCATGCTGTCAGCGAGCTCACCAGACTTTGCCTCAAGTCGTGATTCCACAATGGCACCAAGGGCCACAGACATTTAAATACATTTGTTGTAAGAAGAAATTCCCAACAAGCTTCATCAGTAAGCTGTTACATTGAAGGGCACGAGAGACTCAGTGTTCCGTTGTTGTTCCGCTGCTGTTAAGTTGTTGTTTGATTGTTTCAAGAATTTTTATTTTCTCTTAAAAAATGTTCTATTTTTTATTTTCCTCACAATAGCCAGTTTTGCACTATTATCACAAAATGCAGGCCAGTGGGTTTTCTATTTAAAACAAATTGACACCAGAATAGCTTTATGAGGACAACAGCAGTGTTAAAATGTTGGACCATACGTATGTAGATATCTTTTTCACTACATAATCAATCAAAGTTTCCTAAAACATTCTGGGTATTGCATTCATTTTACATTTCCTCATTTTATATCTGCCTGAATGCAAAATATCTTTTTTTCCCCTTAAGTAAACCCACCAAGTGATGTTTGATTGAACTGACAGCATTCAATTTTGAACCTCATTGAAAATCTCACATAAAGACCATTGTCTCGGTACATGTCTACTCCTTGTACACGATTTAAATAAGGTAGTGAGTCAGAAATGAACAAGCCCGTGAGGTGTGTATTACTTCTGTGTTCAATTGCAGGGCAATGATGTCAACCATGTACTACATCTGCTAAATTACACAAGTAAAATAATCTGTTCTTCCTCCTCTAACAATTTGTGCAATAATTTCTGGTAACCTGACAAGAGAGAAGACATGCCTTTCTGATGATTCCCATAGCTATTTCATAAAATACATACCAGTTTTGTCGGTAGACCTATGTATTAATGACAAAGTGAAGGAAAATATTCATAAAATATATATATATTTTTTTTTAAGTTGAACTTAATCTTCATAAATCTCAGATCACTTCTTATCAGGGCATTTTGCAGTCTAGGTAAGTTTAAATAATAATTTGCCATTTTATTATTTCTTAAGTAGATAACCGCATATCATTCCACATTATACACAAAGTACTGGAGTAACTCAGCAGGTCAGGCAGCATCTCTGGAGAAAAAGGATAGAGACGTTTTGGGTCGGAGTGAAGGTAGGAACTGGAGGTAGGAAAAGGTCAGAACAAATCAGGGTTGGCAACAGATGACCAAGGAAGGGTGAGCCCATAATGGGCCAGTGTTGCCTGGGGAAAAGGAGATAACAAAGGGATATAAGGCTGCGAACAGAGGAACTAGTAGGAAGATTATTTACTACTATGTTACCCTCTTAATAATCATAGCATTTTCCCAAACACAGGTTAGACTAAGCAGTCTACTTTGTCATTCTCCAAGAGACTAAGATTTACTTTAGCTAGTGTACTCTTTGTATCCTTTTAATGTTGCGTTTCATGTTAATTTTGCTAATTAAGTCTGCATGCACATTCTTCAGCTGAAATGTGGCAGCCTCCCAAACACATTATCCACATAGCTTTTAACCTCGCAGATGCACTGTAGTGATTGTAGTTGCTACTCTAATTCAATGCTCAAGCTGCTCTCGTTGATGACACTTCCCGCAAATACGATCATCCATGACACAGGTGCCCAGGTCTTTCAGAAAGAGAATAATTCTATAAAGCACTTTGGCATGTTTCAAACAAAATCTTAAAACTGAGCGACTGTATAAATTCTTATCCTTGGCTCAGTGATTGCAATTTTACTTCTACTTGGTGCTGACTATTGAGAGGCCTATGGTATAACCCCAAAGTGACCATCTCTTTCTTATTCCTAATTTCCACCCAGTGAAGGGCCTGTCCCACTTGGGCATCATTTGCATCACGCAGGTGGCATGCGAAGATTTTGTGAATCCCAAAATCCTGGGGCGCCGCACGCGACCGCACATCACTGCCTACGCCACCACGTCTCACCACGTGCCATGCGCGCAGAATGCACGCCATGCGCGTCACGACCCATGTGTCGTGCGTCGTGACGCATAAACGATGTCGTGTAAATGACGTGCAAATAATGCCCAAGTGTGACAGGCCCATTAGCCTCAATGGCCAATTTCCCATACAACATCTTTTCAAAGTACTACTGTCCCTGATTGGCAATGCTGCATCTGTTATGCTTGCAATGTATGTATGCTGGAACACTGAGCTGCCATTCTTTCCCTTCCATCAACGATATTTCCACAATAATATCATAATCCTATGGGATTCACAGCTCATCTGTTTTACCTGTGAAATTCCTTGCATTAAAGTAAATACTGATTAGCCTACTGGCCCTATCATGTTTCATGGTACAAAACATTACACAGATCTCCTCTGCTAATATCTAGTTTTAAACTTGAATTATGCAACAAATGTTTGCATGTAGACAAAAGGAAGATTTTATCTCCAGGGTCCCTTTAAATTCTTTGTAAATATTTTCTTTTTTAAATTTCTCATCTCTGTGGGACCCAATTTTAGTCAGAAATATATATCAAGGTTTCCTTTCTGTTGTGACATATGGAAAGGACTATATGCCCCTAACGCAAGTCATAACCAAGCACAGTCCTGTTATACTGTTCCTACAATCATAGTAATATTGGCAATAGAGATCCCGTCCATCTTACATACTGTGAAGAAGGCATGCCAGTGTCTCTACTTTATGAGAAACTTGAAGAAATTTAGCATGTCACCAGATACCCTATCAAAACTTCGACAAATATCCTTAGAAAATGACTGGTTGTATCATGTCCTGATATGGCCATTTCAAAGCACAGACATGCAAGAGGCTGCAGAGAGTGGTGGTATGCAAGAGACTGCAGAGAGTAGTAGACTCAGCCCAATCTATCAATGTATAGCTGTTCCCGCCATTAAAAGCACCTACAAAGATCCTCACCGTGACATCTTCATGTTGCTAGCATCTAGCAGAAGTCACACACCACCAAGTTAAGGAGCAGCTACCTTCCTAGAACTAGCAGGTTTTTGAACCAACCCCCAAACCCTAATCCTACCTTATCAACAGAACACTGTGGACCACCTTTGTACAACTGTAGGTGTGTCTTTCTTATCTTATTTTTTCTTTTTACTGTCTTGCAATATTTTGTCTAATTGCAGTATAATTTATCTTTTTGCTTGTTGTCATTGGGGAAAAGCAAATTTTAAAAAGGTTGACTAACTATTTGGAATGCAAGTTGAAGAAATTACAATGAGATGATTTACTGAGATATTTATAGCAGTTCATTGTTAGTAAATTTAAATGTGACTTATGACTGCATGCCAACACTTTGGCAAGGACAATGTTTTTTAAATGCATTCTTAATTAAGAACAAAACTAGTAGATCAGGACTGTAATCCTCAACTTGAGTTCTACCAGAACATGGAGCATAATCTGCATTCAAGAATCCAATGTGGGCCAGAAATTGAGGGATGACATGATCAACTAAGCAGGAATTATTTTTTTGGCTCCTTGCCATAAATATCCAGATATATAGACTTTAATTTAGTCACTTTGATAGATTTACTTCTTACAAAAACAATAAGGAATGTGAAATCAAAACCTCCAAATGTAAAATGGAAACAAACTATTGAAATGAACTTTCGTTACATTGGACAAGCAATCCAGAGGTTATATAACAAGCCATCTGGTGAGTTTCAGTAAATATAGTACATAATCACGAGTGCACGTTTCAATTAATATTCATTTAAATGAATATAGTGGTTCTTTGCAGTACTAAGTTTACCCATTCAATTTTAAGCTGGATATGCCTGCAACCACGTGGGTCTACTTGAAATTCACTACCAAAGTGACTTCTGCACCAGAGTGTATGAATGTTCATTCATAAATTTCCTGCAAATTCCCAACACCTAATCAAGGGAACCTGCAACTGAACCTGTGCCAAGTTATACCCTGGGTTCAGAAACTACATTTGAATGGAATCCATTTTACATAGTTTTGTCATTTCATATTTGATGCTTTAATATGGATATTAATTTTTACATGCAATTGGTTTTCTTTTTGTTTAATTGCCCTGAAAGATAGTTACAGGTTGATATTTCCTGTTTCAATTACTTTCTAAGCACTAGGCATTGAATGTGATTATAATGTTTTCTGCATTTGTGTTGTAGGGGTTTATTCTGAGTGTGGCTTGTGATTTACTTTTGGCCAAACGACCTTGAACTGTGTAACGAGTCTGAAGATGTTTTCAGTGAAAGAGTTGCTTCTAGAAAATGTGTTAAATCTAAGTGCAGACTCGGTACGTTGGTGAACAATGAGCTGTATGAAAATTCTGGGCATCATAACAAAGAAATCCGATTCAGAAAACAAGTGAAACAAATATTTCCTGATCAGGAACATGGCAATAATAATGTAATGGAGCTCATGAAAGATGTACTGTGCCTTAAGGTTTATTCTACTTCATTTAATTCTTTCTCCATTTATATCTGTTTTGCATAGGGTGCATATCAGTACAGAAATACCTAGAAGTTTAAATGTTTTATTGTTTTTTTCAGTTTTTAAATCAACATTTTCTATCATGTACAATTCTTGAGTGAAAAGAATTCCTGAAATTAGCTAAGTTTGTTTTCTGTTTAGTACCACTAAATCATAACAATGGTTATCCACACATATTGCCACTAGATGGTGGTATATGGTAGATTAATGACGAATAAGATTAATAACATGGTTTAGACAAGGTGGAACTTGTCAAATGCATTCAGGAAAGTTTCCTTTGGCAATATGTAGAGGGCCCATCAAAGCAGAGGGCAAACTTGATCTACTCTTCAGAAATTGGGAAGGACAAGTGACTGAAGTATCGGTGGGCGAGTATTTTGGGAAATGCAAACCGAGTTCTATTAGGTTTTTAAATTGTTACTTGACCAAGGGGGACCCCTTGGGTCCTGTCCCCTCAACCAACGGTTGCGGGGGGAGGTTTGGGAGGGCGGTTGGGCCACGTAACTCGCAGCTCGTGGAAAACAGTGGGGCTGCGCATTTAAAATTCTGTGCAGCTTGCCGCGAGGAGCAAAGGCATTGTGACGTCATCCAGCTCGCTTCAGTACATTAGATTTTAAAAAGATGTCAGATTGGTGAACAATTTTAGTAAAAAACTCAGGAAATAATGAATCAAATTTTCATTTGAGGGGATTTTTGAAATCATGTGGTAAATCTCTACCGAAATATGTAAAAATGTTACCGTGCCGGGTTTTCGAGGAGATGTGAATCAAAGAAAAAGTTCAAGCAAACAATCAAACCCACAAGTAAACATCCAAGATCAGTTTTCTAATATAATAGATAGATGGAAATGGATAGGGCAGGCCCACAAATAAAATTCTGAAAAAAACGAGACAGTGCTGGAGTAAGTCAACATCTCTGGAGAAGATGGATAGGTTATGTTTCAGGTCGGGAACCTTCTTTAGACCAATTGCCATTGGGGAGGTTAGGGGGAGGGGGGGGGGGGGGTGTGGAAGATAGGAAGGGTGTGCACAAGGAAGAGAAGAGAGGAAAAAGGGGGAGAGGGTAGTAAAGAAATGGGGGGGGGGGGGGGGGGGGGGTTGATCAGTTACCTAAAATCAGAGAATACAATGTTCATACCATGAGGGTGTAAGTTATCCAAGCAGAATATGAGGTGCAGTTCTTCCACTTTGCATGTGGCCCACTCTGGTAATGGAGGTGGCCCAGGCCACAAAGATCAGTAGGGTAATGGCAACACGAGTTAAAATGGTTAGTAACTGGGAGATCCAGTAGGTCTTATGGAACCGAGCGAAAATGTTTGCCGAAATGCTCACCGAGTCTATGCTTGGTCTCGCTGATGTGGAGGGCTACATGATGAACACTGGATGCAGTAGATGAAGTTAGAGGAGGTGTAGTAAACCTCTGTCTCTCCTGGAAGGACTGCTGGGGTCTGTAGATGGATCCATCGACGGCACCACTGTCTCCCCATCTCCCCAGGCCCGCACCTTGGCGTGATCTTTGATTCCACCCTCTCCTTTGAGCCTCACATCCGCCATGTCATTAAAACCTCCTTCTTTCAACTCCGCAACATCGCCAAACTCAGACCCTCTCTCACACCTCCCGCTGCTGAAAGACTCATCCATGCCTTCATCTCCTCCCGACTGGACTATTGCAACTCACTTCTCCTTGGCATCAGCTCCACCTACATCAACCGACTCCAACTGGTCCAGAACGCAGCCGCCCGACTCATCACCCACACCAAATCCTGGCATCACATCACTCCAGTCCTCAAACAACTTCACTGGCTTCCCATCTCCCACCGGATCACCTACAAAATCCTGATCCTCACCTACAAAGCCCTCCACCATCTGGCCCCCCCATATCTCACTGACCTCCTCTCCCCTACCAACCCTCACGGTCCCTCAGATCCACATCAGCCGGTCTCCTCTCCATCCACAAGTCCAACCTCCGCAGTTTTGGGGACAGAGCCTTCTCCAGGGCAGCTCCCAGGCTCTGGAACTCCCTCCCCCAACTGATCCGCAATTCCGTGTCCCTCACCATCTTCCAGTCCCGCCTCAAGACCCATCTCTTCACCTCTGCCTATCCTTAGCCCCACGTCCCCCTCCCTTTTCATCTGTGCATTAATTGCCTCATACTGTGTTTTGAATTGAATTCTGTCTTTACTTTGTGTACTAGTCATGTCTCTACTATTTATTTAATTCCCCTTACATGTTTTTCCTCTACCTGCTAAATTTTTGTAAGGTGTCCTTGAGACTCTTGAAAGGCGCCCATAAATAAAATTTATTATTATTATTATTATTATTATTTATGAGAGCAAGTATAGTGACACATGTTACATCTCCTGCAGTTGCAGGGGAACGTACCTAATAAGTGGTTTGGTTGGGAAGGGATCAGTGAACCTAGGAGTTGGATGGAGCGTTCGCTATGGAAGGTGGAAAGGAGGATGGGACGATGTGACTGGTGGTGGGATCAAGTTGAAGGTGGCAGAAATGTCAGAGAATAATGTGTTGGATGTGGCTTTCACCCTTTAAAGTTCTCCATCAATCCCCCTCCTTCCTCTACTTGAATCTTATGGCTTAACTTTTTTTTTTAAAAGAAGGTCATGTGTATGGTTTGTTTTCTGGTTTGTTTTATGTGGGGGTTGGGGAAGGGGGTCGGGGGAAACTTGTTTCAATCTCTTACCTTGACGGAGAAGTGATTGTTTTCCAGATCATATCTCCAGTCGTTCTGCAACCTAACATCATGGAGGTGGAGGCCTTGCTCGAGACTGACTTTGAGCCCCACTGCAGGGCCATGGACTTACCATCGGAGCCTGCGATCCCTTGCCTGGGATCGACGTTCCAACTGCGGCCTGTGGATTTCACCATTGAGGAGCTCGCAGTCTCAGGTAGAGACTGATGTTGGGAAGCTCCAAAGTCCCAAGAGGTTCGACCAATCCCAACCTGGGGTCTAATCGCCCGACGCGGAGGAGCTGAGATCCCCCCCGATGCGGGAGCTTGATCGCCCCGATGCGGAGGGCCGGATTGCCGGCTCGGGAGCCAAGATCATCCAGTCAAAGGAAGGTTCGAGGCACCCGACCGCGGGAGAACAAAGAAGGGAAGAGATTGAACTTTTTTTTTCTCCTTCCATCACAGTGAGGTACGTGGAGGAGTCACTGTGGTGGATGTTTATGTTAAAATGTATTTTGTGTGTTTTGTTGCTTTTTATTGGTATGACTATGGCAAATCAAATTCCTCATATGTTGCAAAACATACTTGGATAATAAAGTATGATTATGATTAAGATGATAATAATTTCTCGGTCGCAATAAGGCCTCAAATAACAGTGAAAAGAACACCCCCACAGATTGTGCATGGTAGACTGACAGAAAACGAAGCGGTCAATGGAGCTATGACTTCTGTCAAAGGAATCAAGAATTTTAATGTCTGCAATATTCAGTGATTTTAAAAGTATTAAAATTGAAGTGAATTATTAAAATAAAATCTCCTGAAAAGGAAAAACATAAGGACACATCCACAACACCATTAGAATATCATAACCAGGCAGTAATTTAAGAGCATAATGTATAAAGGTTACTAGTAAACAACTCTTTCAGTAGTTAATGAAATGTGGTAACAAGGATTTATATAGCGGCTTTAACAAAATACATCTTACTTTAGCACTGCTGATGACTAGGCACAATTTAGCAGTAACGAGAGAGGGGCCAAGCAAATAATTAGTTGGAGTTGTCTATTTTTGTAGGATAAAATAACCAAGTTTTACATTTTCATAAATACACACACCCTGTCAAATCGGACTGTTAACTTCTTACTTCAAAATATAATTTTGATATCACACCATTTCTCCCCAAAATTGGCATAAACCTATTTGAATACATTGTCTTTGCATAGATAACAGAAGATGGTCCATCCGTGGATTACTATCTGTCCATTACCCACAAGAAAAACTGCACCTACCAGATGCAGAATGGTGGCGAGGATTTTGTAAACTGTCTGAATCTCTTCAGCCGTGAACCCAATCACTTTCATCGCATCTGCGACAGCCTTAAAGTCAGCAGCATCATTTATAGCAGACTGTGTAAAATGAACTTAAAGTTAGACAAACCATTTTACGCACAACACAAACCACAAGCAAGCAAATCCTACATAACAGATAACATGGTGCTTTTATGGATAGTCGGGCATTCGAGTGAATTCATCGATTTCCCCTCACCCCCCATCCCCACTGAATTCTTCAAACAGAATCAGTTTAATGATAGATTACATGGAACAGATCATGGAGCCTCCAATTTGATATGAAATATGTTTAATGCAGATGGTTACTGAATTCTGAATGCAGACTCTGGGCTGAAGGGATTATCTCCATGTTGTATGACTAACTACAATTGCAATTCACTGACTATTAGCATACGAGTGCATGCATGAAAATGCTCACAAGGCTGCGTCAATTGTAAAAAGCATCCCAGACATATTTCCACAAACACCCTTTCCCAGAAATTGTCTGAAATGTTTAAAAGGCCGCATAATCTTATGGTCTAGTGCAGCACTGGCAGTTAAGTCTACTACAGTCTTTAAATGTGATTACTTCCCCCTTCTCCCAAAGATGTGCACTGTGCTCACTTCTCCACATCTACCACCATCTTCTCCTGAAGCCACAAAACGTTGACAGAAAGGCGAGAAAAATAATTTCCTGTCATAGATTTTTATTTTTTTTAATTTCTGTCTCTACTCGTAATTCAGATATTACATGTTGAGAAGGAGAAGAAAATGGGTTGTATAATTTCTCTGTTTAAGAAGGAACTGCAGATGCTGGAAAATCGAAGGTAGACAAAAATGCTGGAGAAACTCAGCGGGTGAGGCAGCATCTATGGAGCGAAGGAAATAGGCAAAGTTTCGGGCCGAAACGTTGCCTATTTCCTTCACTCCATAGATGCTGCGTCACCAGCTGAGTTTCTCCAGCATTTTTGTCTACCGTGTATAATTTATCTCTTTTCTTGCTAGGATCTTACCTTTACTACTCCACCACCTTTGATGAAATTGTAGGTTGTGGGATTTTTCTCAATGTGCAAAGACCGCAGCAACTTTTCAGGTCCACCCAAGAGTAACTAAAATATAAATACATCATTTTTCAAACTGGGGGGCAATCTAAACCCTGATGGTCAACATATTTAATTTAAGGGGGCAGTATAATGCCACAACAGTAGAGTTGCTTCCTTACGGCGCCAGAGACCAGAGTTCAAACCTGACTGCGGGTGCTGTCAGTGCGGAGATAACGTGACTGTGTGGGTTTTCTCTGGGTACTCCGGCTTCCTCCCACATTCCAAACAATTTCAGGTTTGTAGATTAATTAGCTTTGGTAAAATTACCGCTAGTGCATCGAATGGGAAACTGGTCTAACATAGAACTAGTGTACGGGTGTTTGATGGTCGGCATGGCGTCAGTGGGCCGAAGGGCCTTTTTCTACACTATCTCAAAACCGAACAAAGGTAGTAAATAGCACTTCAGTCGTGTCCACTGCCTCAAGGCGCCAGAGACCCAGTTCTTTCCTAACCTTGGATACTGTCTGTATGGAGATGGTACTATCTGTGCGTTGTGACAGGTGGGTTTCCTCTCGGTGCTCCAATTTCCTCCTGCATCCAAGATTTGTGCAGGTTTTCAGGTTAAGTGGCTAGTTTAAATTGTTCCATGTTTTAGTGAGCCATAGAATCTGAGGTGAAGGCAGGCGGGGGTGAGGAGTACTTGGTCAGAGTGCGCATAAGAAATTGAATATCGCAAATGGCTTATGAAGCAATTATTTATTCATACTAACCTGGTAAAATGAGTGAAAGCTTCTCTCTGCACCCTGCTGCACGATAACCCTAGACTATTAAACAAGAATCATTACTGATTTAGATAGAGCATCAGTTAAGCAGGATTTCTGTTAGAAATAAATTGCTCTAACTCAATTAAATAATCAATAAATGCAATTAAATTATTCATTTCCACATGAAGCTTCAAATATATATGCAATTTCAATGTTTCACAATTTAATTTAATTTTAATATTTAGCACAAGAAATATCTTTAGTTAAACCACTCCCCAACAAATATTTTATCAAAGTTAAAAACATAACAAAATTCAAATTAGTATTAAAAGAATAGAAACCAGGATTCATTTTGTGGCTTGGGGACTGCTGCATCCATATTTTATGTTCTTTTTGAGTTTTGAAAAATATAGTTTTCAGTATATAACTATCACGTTAAAAATTTACAATGAAAGAAGCTTACACTTTGGCATAAAAACCCATTCACATCTCCGAGGAGACAGTATCGACTATAGCACAGAAGAGAGAGGGGAAAGAGTTGGATTGAACTGCATTTATTTCAAAACTAATGGCCTGTTAGGCAAGGCGGATGAACACAGGGCATGGATAGGTATGTGAACTGGGACATTACAGCCATTACAGATTCCATTACGGTTTCTGTAGACTGTTTAATGTCTGACAGTTTAATGTTCCAGGGTGCAGGTGGTAAAAGAAAGATAAAGGAGGGAGTAAGAGGACGAGGGAGTTGCTTGATTTGATTAAAGAGAACATTACGACATTAGTCCGAGACGGCAATACTGACGGATCATCCAATGAATCTACATGGGTGGATTTGAGAGATAAAAAGGGAATTATCACTTTATTGGGATTTTACTATAGGCCCCCAAATAGTCAACGAGAACTTGAGGAGCAATTATGCCCGGAGATTGCAGGCTGCTGCAGGATTAATATGGTTGTCATAGCAGGGGAATTCCCAATATAGACTGGGGCAGCCAAGTGCCAAGATGAGGTGGAATTTGTCAAGCGTGTCAAAGTTAACTTGGGCAATATGTAGAAGGCCCTACAAGGAATTTGGCAAAGCTTGACCTACTCTTTTGAAAATGTCTCCATCCCTCCCCCATCCTAGATCTCTGACCAGTCTTACTGTCCCCAAGATTACATTTTATCTTTGTATGCTTGGTTGTCACCTTCCCCTAGCTAACAATGATCTATTCTACATTTTCCTTGATCTTCATCACCCTTGACGCCTCGTTTTTATACCTTACCCTTCTATATCCCTGTGTCTCCCTCTCCCTTGACTCTCATTCTGAAGGGTCTTGACCAGAAACGTCACCCATTCCTTCTATCCAGAGATTATGCTTGTCCCGCTGAGTTACCCCAACATTTGTGTCTATCTTCTATGGAAAATGGGCAGAGTAAATGACTGAATTGTCAGTGTACGAGCCTTTTCGGGCCAGCAACCACAGTTCCATTAGCTCTGTGGTATTGGGCAGAAACTTGTGAAAGTTGATTGGAGTAGATTGTTTACTGGCAAATTGAAAATTATAATACTGTAAATCATTCAAAAATCTCAATACATCAACATTTTAATATTTAAACCAGAGGGCAGCTACACAACTTGGTGTCACGGATTGCCCTTAACTAGATGCATCCCAGAGCATCGATATTCACTTTCAGTAGTGCACAATTATCAAATGAACTGAAACATGAATTTGATTTCCCTCTCTAAAGCCACTGAAGTTTTATTTTTGGTAACAACAATTCTTACTTTTTCCAGCAGATAGTTATTGATGTGGCCACCTATAGGGTCACCTTTAAAATCAAAGTTAATATCCATGTACTTTCCAAATCGACTAGAATTATCATTGCGGTTGGTCTTAGCATTTCCAAAGGCTTCCAAAACACAATTTGATTTTAATAGTGTGTTCTTTACCCTGCAACAGGAATAAATACAGGCCATATTAATGCAGAGTTATATAGGCAAATTTATAATTGTATTCATCTCAGAACCACACTAGATAGTCAAATCATTGAACAATGGCAAGTAGTGGATACATTTGCATAACTATTTCAAATTCAGCTTAAGGTTAAAGTAAGAAATTGCATTTAATGCTATTATATAATTGCATGACCAAATTGATCCAGTGATTATCATTTTACAATATAAAACCTTATTCAAAAGAGAGTCAATTATTGTCTGATTGCAGGGGACTACAGAAAAATGCAATGACATGAAGATAGTTTATTTGCAGAGAGCATAAACCAGTTTTGGTTTGTGGGTTCAAAGAGTTGCCAAAGTCAGAGGGTGATGAATCTGTGGAATGCTTTGCCACAGAAGGCTGTGGACGCCGTCAGTGGGTATTTTTATGGCAGAGATGGATAGATTCTTGATTCGTATGGGTGTCAGAAGTTGTGGGGAGAAAGTAGGAGAATGGGATTAGGAGGGAGAGATCGATCAGCCATGAATGAAAGGCAGAGTAGACTTGATGGGGCCAAATGGCCTAATTCTGCTCCTATCACTTATGACCTTCACTAACATGTGCAGATTGTTTTTCATGCTCTTCTGTCTGTACAATATTTGTTTGCACCCAAAAAATGTGCCTGTACAGTAATTGCTACTATATTCTATGAATACGTTGTCAGGAGCATATTTTATATCATTTGTGAGACTTGCAAAACTTGTAATATACCTTGTCCTAAGGTTGGTTGAGAAGGCACATGGAACTGGAGAAGATTGCAAGAAACTCAGTACTTGCTCTCCCATTCTGGTCGATGTAGATGACAATTTGGACAACTAATTATTTTGGGATTGTTCTGTGTGGTGGTGCTACAGGATCCAAATATTCCCAAAGATAATAGCATGGCTCTGGACCGATATCGTTTAATTACCTGGAAGCATGAAGATTGGGTTTTCTTGACAAGATTGTTGCAAAATGAGTTATGGAAGAATAATAAAACTCAACTCGATAATCAACAATTAACAACACATAAAACATCTTCAGAATTCTGTGCATTAAGAATATTTTGCTTGCAGGTTAAATAAAACAATAATTTTATATGTTCTGCAAGGAAAGAATGACTCAAATTCAACATAAATTAACCATTTACTACCTTTCCACTTCCTGTCTTTGGCTGGGATTTGTAATAGCTGCAATGAACTGCATGATATATTTACTAGCTTCAGTTTTACCAGCACCACTTTCCCCTGAAATCAGAAGGAAATTTTTATTCAATAAGTTAGAACGATAACTTTCAAACATTAAGACTTGAATGCATTAAGACTTCCTTGCAATCAATCAGCCACACTGCAAAACAGTATTTACTTCAGCAATACAGTTCTAAACCAAGTTTTATTTTACAGCTCAAAATATTATTTCCTTTTCAAGACAATGCCGAAGGAATTTGAACAATAATATGGTCTCAAAGTGGAGGTCCAATGCTTTTTCCCCATAACGCACAGGTAATTCCGATTTCTTTCATCTTTAGTTAGGCTTCTTTTTTGGCCATTTTAAAACCAATAGCATGGCTGCAGAACTCAGCTCTTCAGTATGGAGTCTGTGTTGGTAATGAATAGGGTTCCTGCTACACTACTTATCTTTTTTGAACACACAATGGCAGAAAACCAAAACAATTGTTTCCTAATTTAGAGAAACCCAGAATTCAGTGGTTAATATTTTGCATGAGAACATTTGGGAATGCACCATGTCATTGGCGAGATGATCTGAATCTGTAACACTGGCATCTTCAAACACACTGACCTGAAAAGTCAACCTGTCAAACTATGGAAATTTCCACTAGATGACAGACATGAATGTAACAGCACTGAAATCACAGTTCCTTCAATTTAAATCAGGCATGGCTCATTGCAATTCTTCTGATTCAGCCAGTATCTCACTGGCTCAAACTACTGTGCGCAAAGTTCAGGATATCATGCACATGAGAATTTTCTTCGCGACCTACCACCAGTTTAAGAGTGGACAGAGTAGAGGTCCCGTTGGTCAGCAGATCAGAGGCTAGCAGTAGAAATTAAAAGTGGTGGTGAGGAAGGGAGAGTGAGCCCAATATCACATGCATTAGAATTTTCTCTGCAATCTCCTGTCAATGCAAAGATGGAGACAGTGAGGACATTGTTGGATGGAAAATGATGGAGAATGAAAAGACGAATTATTAAAGGGTAATGGGGGCAGGTGAGTGGAGTAATTAGGCTTTCAAGCACATGTCAGGGATAAGTGATTGAGACACCATCGGGTGGTGAAAAAATAAATGATCAGGTAGGCAAATATACAATATAAAACATTGATGACATGTTTCTTATTTTATTTATTTTTTTAATATTTTATTTTATTAGAAGTACAATCATATGGCACCAAAGTGCCTAATATATATTTTCATAATACATTTTATGTACAGCTTCTTATTTTTTTTTGTTATATTAAAGAAAGATTAGAATAAGAAAAAGAAATTAGATAGTAAAGGATAGAAAAGCGTGAGATATATAGTGTGTGAAGAAAAAGAAGAAAGACGAATGAGTGAAGAAAGTTGAGAAAAAGAAAATAGAAAAAAGAGAATAAGACATAAAAAAAATAAAATAAAAGGGTAAGGAGATCATTGTTTATAATCTTGACCAACCCTCGTCCAGTCCTGAAACAGTTAGTTTTTACAATTGTGTTGCACCATATGATTCCAAAAAGACGACAAATGGAGACCAACTCGTTATGAATTGGTCTGATTGTGTGTTTTTAATGTTTCCTTGTGTGTTTTGTGTGGGGGGTGGTGTGGGGGGGTAAGGGGGAAACCGTTTCGGCCGCCTCTTCCATGGAGAGGCGACTTTTTCAGGCCGCCTCCCCCGTGGCCTAACAGCATGGATCGGCGCCGACTTTCCCGGAGACGCGCCCGGGGCTTCAGCGGCGGGCACAGCGTGGACTCTCGGCACGGAGCGGGTGAGACCTCGCTGGAGGGGAGCGCTCCGTTACGCTGGCCCGCGGCAGCCGGCAGCCTGAAGCCGCGGTCTGCAGAACTCCAGCTGGTGCGGCGTCTACAGCCCGGGATCTCACGTTGGGGACCCGGGTGGGAGAAGAAGCTTCCACCGCCGGCCCGCGGCCATCTTCTACCGTGGGCGCGGTATGGACTTAACATCACCCCTGGAGGGGAGCTTCGACCGCCGGCCCTGCAGACTGCGGTGCTTCCGGCTGCGGCACGGCAGGTACTTTAAAACTTTGACCGCCGGCCTGCGGCCTACACCAGCCTGAAGCCGCGGTCTCTGGTTGGGAAGAGCCGATCCTGGACTCACCTTGACTTTGACTTTGTCCCTTACCATCTGGACGCCCGCAGCAACGGCTGTGGAGGGTGGAGGTCCCGACCACGGGGGAAAATGGAGGAGGACTGGCCAAGCTCTGTGCCTTCCACCACAGTGATGAATGCTGTGGTGGATGTTTGTGTAAAATTTTAATGTGGTTGTGTTCTTTATTATTGTACCGCTGCTGGCAACCCAAATACCACCGACCTTGGTTGTGTGGCAATAAAATTATTTCTATTCTATTCTATTTATCCATTAGGAGGAATCGCATTTCCTTAAGATGTGCAGTGTCCAACATACTTGCAATCCACATTTTAAGCGTTGGTATTGATGTATTTTTCCAAAATTTAAGTATTAATTTTTTTGCTATTATTAAACCATAGTTAAAAAATAAATTTTGAGATGTGTTCAATTTATTCCCATCTTCCATTACTCCAAATATAATCATTTTAGTATTAGGTTCCATTCTTATCTTGAATAATTTTGTAAATATTTCGAAAATATCACTCCAAAATCTATAAAGTTTTATGCAGGAAACTAAGGAGTGTGTTATAGTTGCGTTTTGGGATAGACATTTATCACAAATGGCATTTATCATAAATTTCTTATTTTAGTAGCAAATAATGGTTTCACTTTCAATTCAGCACTCTCTACCTGATATGACAATGCAGGTGTCTTTTGATCGCCTCTTCATGGCTTTGTATGTGGCATCTGCAATAGCAAATAGGTGAGGTGGCCTCTCATACAACTCGCGCCCTTTATATTGCTCAATGGTGTCCTTCCCATAGATATTCATAGAACGGTAAGGGTTTACAGAAACCACCACTTCACCAATGTATGTATAGATTCTGCCCTTCTCAAACCTGCCATAAAGAATAAAAATAATTGTTATGCAATGACAGTACAGACATTTTATTATACCATGCAACAAACTAAATGGACATCTATCATATGAAATTTGGTGCCAGAAATCAATAATATATATGGAGTCAACCACAACTCTGGTACATTGCTAATGTTAGTACCTTTGACAAAAATTGCATACAATTTACCTTCATCATTTCGTGTAAATACAAGTGTTAATACAAGAGTTTTATTGAACAAACAGTTCAATAAATATTTTATAAGACAAGATTTATTTTCAATATTCCTTGTTACAGAGCCAGAGAGAGCATAGAGCTGATAGTTTGCTCCAGACAGAGCTAGTTTATACTATGCATAGAATCCTATGCAGTAATAAATCTATGATTTTGTAAAACATCACTTTCCAACTGCCTATTAATTCGAGCAAAAAACATCAGTAACAATTTTTTCATATTTGTGTACTCTAGGTGAGTTTTACAAGAGGCATTTATTGCTCTGATATACACAACAAAGCTTGGAGAATATGCCTTCTATTTGATTTGATCTCCATATACAAAGCACTTTTATTTGTTCATTGAAAGTGACACTGTGCAGCTGTCACAGCTCCAACGATGCAGGGTTGATTCTGACCCCTGTTGCTACTTGTGTGGAGTTTCCATCTTCTCCCGGTAACCACAATAGATTTCTCCTTGGTGCTACAATTTTCTCCCACATCCCAAATATATACCTTTGTGATTTGGTGAACAATAATTTTCCCTTTAGTGTAGACAGGTAATGGCGGAGCTAGTTAGTGGCAAGTGCGAGAGAATAGGTTGCAGGAAATAAGTGGGAGAATTGGAGTGATGGGATTGCCTACATGAACTCGATTAGCCAAATGACCGCCTTCTACAACATAAGGAACTACCGTATGTGGATTACATTTATTCAACACAGGGCTGTATTATCTTAAGTTTCCCCATCAACAGCATTTTTGTCTGTTTCAAAGCAACAGAACAATTAGTAGGCTGACTCAGTGCTCATTGTACCCCTCAGTGAAGACATTAATTGTTCAGCTCACATTTATTTTCCACAAATGAATTTCACAGAACTGTTTTAAGTTCAGAAATTGAGCTTCTGCATAACATTGAATATATTACATTGAGTGGCATATTACATTACAGGTAATATTGCCTTTGAAGCCATCATACCTCAGACTTCCTTCAATATTTACATTTCAATACTGTATAAGGGTTTTGACCCGAAATATCACTTATCCATATTCTCCAGCCTGACCTGCCGAGTTACTCCACCACTTTGTATCCTTTCAGGTTTTTCCCAATAAGAGTTCAAAATTATGAAAAGCATTGTTTACCTTAAGCCAGATGAAATACAAAAGCTTTAAAATGGGAAATTTGAAGATAAAACTGTTCTACGGAAACAATTAAATATTAAGTTAACAAAGACATTCAATTCAGCAAATTATGAATTGAGTCATGTTGTTGTCCTACCTTTCTCTCTCCCTTACGCTCAAGCCCAGAGATACAAGATTCAAAACAAATTGGAATTTAGGAAAATTGTATTCAGACTTAAAAAAATCTTTGTTTATAACAAACCAAGTAATCATATGCATTAATATAGTAAATTATTGAGCAGACCTGCAAGAAAACATTGCCATAAACATTCATTATGGGAAACATTACCATGCAAGGAATATATATGAGAAAATGCATAATCCGGAGGTACCACGGCTAACCCTGGGATGCTGGGGCCGGAGCCTCGTGACTCACGGACCAGAACCTCGCGACTTGGAGGCACGGCCTCGCATGTTGGTAGTGAATTCTCGTGGGGTGAGAGTCGCCGGGCCTCTCGGGTTGGAGCCCGGACCATGGAGGCGTCCGTAGAGGACCTGGCAACGTTAATGGAGAGTTCGGTGTGGTGGTCAATGATGGCGCCGACCGTCAGGCGTGGACAGACACGTGGAAGTGAGCATGCCGCTGCCGAGGGAAGGAACAAAGGAGGAACAACGGAGGCCCCGGCATGGGGGGGACTGCCGTAAGGGGGGGGGGGCAGAACAATTGACAATGGGGACCCGGCCTGGGGATATGCCGTAAAGAACAATGGACATTGGAGGACCTGGTGTTTGGGAGGACAGGTGTGAGGGAATTTGAAACAATGGAAATTTATGGGCAACTATTTGCATACCTTGGCAAAGAACTTCACTGTGACTTGTCACAATAAAGTACTCTATTCTAGTCCATCTATGGGGAGGCTAAAAGCTTGTTTCAAAAGGTAAAATGGTGGAGGGACTTAAAGGTAGGAAGGGATGTAAAAGAGTAAATGAAAAATGTTTGATCATAACAGGCATTTTTTTCAAGATGCGAAGGGCGTGTTGAAGATTATTTGAAATAGAGGTATGTTGCAAAGCCTACCTGAAGCGTCGCTGAAAATCTGTCCCAGCCCGTGTGCGCGATTTTGGCGCCGTTTAGAGGGGGGCGGGTTTAAAACGCGATTTTCCCTAGGCTGTTCAAATCGAGGTTTTTCAGCCTAGTTAATTATTAACGAAAAATCGCTGGAGCTATTTTTAGTTTTAAGGGCTTTCTTTACTTGTTATAGTAGGTTAAAAATTAACCTCTAAACCCCCGACCGCCGACAACGGGTCGGATCTCATACAGGGGAAAACGGAAGGTAGGCTGTTTATTTTTACGTTAAAAAGGGCTTCTTAAGATCCCTTTATACAAAGTTTAATGTTGCGAGTAGCTAATTTGGGCCCCATTATAACCCGCAGTATTTTTCTGGGCATTTGAGGGCACAAATCTAACGCAATGTGAACGTTCTAAACCAGCGCATTCACAGGATCCCACCAGAAAGCTGATTTAAATGGACTTTAATTTACAGCAATTGAACACTAAATTCCTTCCATTTGGCCTATAAATTAATGTAAATGAGATTTAAAAATCATGTTTTATTGTGAATTATTTGTGAATATTATTTGGACACTTAGGCTATTTAAAAATGTTAATCATTTATTAAGAAATGGATAGATGTTTAGATCTAGTAATTGAAGTCTGAAATTAGCTACAATTGGGTAACTAACTAATTATATGCTTTAATTTCAGGTCATCCAAGTAAGATTATTTTATATTTGTTTCAGAATGCTTCAATCTATGATAACTGAAAATTTCATTCAGTTCTCTTAATTTTTAAGAAAGTTATGGGCTTTTGACTGTCCACGATCACAGCTTTTTTGTTATGTCCATAGAAAATCAATAGGGAACAAGATGCTAATTTCCGAGTATGAAAATGGCCATAACTTTTTTAATACTTGAGATATGAAAATGAATTAGGTGTCAAATTAAACTTTTTTTTATGCTTTATCTGATGGGATAAATTGCAGACTTGATTTTTAAAATCTCAACATTTTGTAACATTGCTATGACTTGTCACAATAAAATACTCTATTCTATTCCATCTATGGGGAGGCTAAAAGCTTGTTTCAAAAGGTAAAATGGTGGAGAGGGACTTAAAGGTAGGAAGGGATGTAAAAGAGTAAATGAAAAATGTTTGATCATAACAGGCATTTTTTTCAAGATGCGAAGGGCGTGTTGAAGATTATTTGAAATAGATCTCCTGATTAAGCAGCAGAGATAAAATCCAGTGGAAATAACACTTCCGGTAAAATCTTAACTTCACGAAAGCAGATACAAAGGTTTTGTGCATGGGTTAATTTGACCAATATGCTTCTTCTACAATAGGACACATATATGCCAAAGTGCAAAAACAAGCATGTTGGCATAGCCAAGGCTTAAGGACCTTATACAGTGCACAGAGAATTACAACCTGCTTGTCTTAGCACAAAATAATTATCATGGCCACTAAAGCTTTATAAGAAATATTTCATCATACCAAACTTGTAAGTAAATGTAGAATATCCAGGCTACCAATGAAAAAAAACAGTTGAAACTTTTTTCAAGTCTTGCTGAAAGGGCCACATCCTGGACTTTGGCAGTGGCATGGCCATTGGGAGGCCTTCCAGACACCCTGCAGCAGATCACTTTATGACAGCAGATCCCTTTATGACAGGCCCTTTCTCGCTAAAAGGCCTTGTACTTTACACCATAAAACACTGTCCAGGATTGTACTAAAGTTCAAGTTTTGAGCTCTATTAAATTGATTAACTCTAAATGTTGACACTTTCACTTTAACGCAAAGACAGATGGACAACATGGAAAATTTGAAAATAATTGAATACATTCTTATTCTACTGAATAATTTTTATAGCAATCTACACTAAAATAAAATTAGAAACACAAGAGTTTGCCCCATTATTATTATATCAGTGAAATGTACGACAGAAGTGCAAAAAGTAGTTCAGAGCATTCTCTAAAGTCGGCAGCAAAAACAAGAGCCCAATATGCTTTCAAGAGAGAGTTAGATAGAGCACTTAGTCAGGAACGGGGTACTGATTGTGGATGATCAGCCATGATCACATTGAATGGCAGTGCTGGCTCGAAGGGCCAAATGGCCTACTCCTGCACCTAATATGGTTTGTTTATTTATGATAGCAAGAGTCCGACACCCTTCCTTCCTTCACTGTACTCTGTCTTCACCAGCTGCAATGCAATTAAAACACCATCCATCTCCAGATAAGGCTTCCCTTTTAGCCTTCAGTCTGACCGGAAACAACGCCCATTCCTTCTCTCCAGAGATGCTGTCTCACCCGCTGAGTTACTCCAGCATTTTGTCTGTACCTTTCTTTTTAGCCCCCTGACTCGTGCAGTACACCACCAGCTAATATTTTAAAATATATAGTTTATCAAATTGGTAGAAAGGTAGAAGCATGAAGTACAATAAAATCTAAAAAATCCATAGGGCTATTGTTCATATTTTTATCTCTAGCTACTGCATCTTATTTATAGAGATAAAGGGCTTTCATCGAACCCTCATGACCAACAAGAGTTACCCAGCAATACATCAAAATAGCATTTCACTATTAAATGTGTAAGAACACCACTCTGCATTGCAGCCAAGGTAACATTTTAGCTGCTATCGATCTGTGACTGAATTGTCTGGCTCTAATAGGTGGCAATTTTAATGTAGTAATTTTGAAAAAAAAATCAAAGTAAGTTGATTTAAATGAACTACTGATCAACAAGTGTGCTCAAGTACAGTACACAGCTGTCCAATTATTTGTACTCCATAGGAAGTCAACCAGACCAGCTTTTACTAAAATCAGAAGTGCTTGACATTTTCTTTCCCTAAATTTTAATCGGACTAGAAGCAAAACCAAATATCCACCCTAACTTAGCTCCCACTGCTCCACTGCCGCCTCCCATCATCCCATCCCATTTAACTTTATGGTGCTTAATTTTTGTTCAATTTTCAACATATTCATTTAGCCAGAAGTACACAAACTTTATTTCAACCAAGATTTTGTTGCTTATTTCTGAAATTTAACCATGTCTTGCTCAACAATTAACCTCTGCTCGCTAACAGTATTCGTGCTTACTATGTTCTGGTGTGCTGAAGCAAAGCAAGAATTTTCATTGTCCTATCAGAGACATGTGAAAATAAAACTCTCTTGATCTTGATCTCTAACTTTGTCCAGCAATACTAATTTTTAGTGAAAACAGGAACTGCAGATGGTGGAATGCTGTGCAAAATACAAAGTGCACTAGAGTAACTCAGGCGGCATCTCTGGAGGACATGGATAGGTGTATGTTGGGTTAGGACCCTTCCATTGACTGATATTTTTCTTAATTTTGAAATCCATTTTATAAATGCTGGCAAATTGCACCAGCGTTGATGGGCATCTTGGTCAGCACTGGCGAGTGGCCTAATTGGGATGACGGACTTGTTTCTCTACTCTGTCATTCTACAACTATGACTCCATAACTCTTTCTTATCCCAAATAAGTCTGGCAGTTTCTTCCAGCATAACAGCTTGTGAGATCTCCAGACTCCACCATCACCAGACTCTTGGTGAATCTCTATCTTCATCGCTTCATCTACGGTGACCAAACTTTCAGGCACCTGGGCAATTCCCAAGCAAAACCACTCCCGTTCTTTCTCATTTACTAGGATACTTTTTAGTATCTGCTAGTTTGATATAATATTTGGTCACCTATTGTCTCAGGTGGTTCTGTGCCACAGAAACTATTCTGATTTTTCAATCCCAAACAGGACTGCATAATTGTCAAAATTGTTATTTCTTCAAATAAAGTATCACCAGCATTGTCATTTGCTCTTCAAATTGCTGTAAAAGAGTAATTATCACTGAGATGCAGCATTTGTGTGGTCCACCTCAGTATTATTCTCAACTATAGACTTCATTCAATGACAATTATTCATTTGATTTAATGTGTATGCTATTACAGCCAACATCACACATAGCAATGAATAAGATGCATGCATTTACATCAAGTATCTCCTATTTAGTCAGTGAGAACATTTCAGCAGTCTACTGCAACACATTTTTAGGACTGAAAGGCCTTTAATGGGCAAGGTCTTCAAAGTAATGAGTTTTCAAAATGTGTATCTTGATTATAGAAGTTAGCTGTTGGTATAGGGTGCAGCTTTAGACTTTGTTCCAGGATGAAAACAGGTGCAGTTTTTCTGTTTATTGTTCTATTTAAGTGATCAAAGTCTTATTATTATTATTACTCCAGTATGGGGTTGTGGAAATATTGCATTGCAAGCGGTTACATTTCATTTGATAGAACATTAATCCAAGGCTCCACTTTTTAAAAGGTAGATATAACTGGTATTTTATATAAGTTTAGCAGAAGGCATCTATTTAAGATTTTGCCCAGAATGAACCCTCAATTAGATAATTGATTCTCTGAATATTTGATGCTACACTTTTTGAACTACAAGTGATGTTATATATTTCTTGTATTGTGACTTCAGACAATCTAAGGTAATGAATGAATAACTACATAAATGAAAATTATTTCCATGAAAGGTGGAAAATCATGTTTACTACTTAACTCATGACCACCTATCTATAAAGTGAACATACGAATTTCAATCCAAAACTAAGGCAAACGTCCACATTTTCTATAAGAAAAACAATATATACCAAACAGAAAACTAATATAAAGCAAGCTCCCCATCAACTCAGGGCTGGTCTTACTCTTGATAACTAATAACAATTGCTCTACAAAGCCTTGAGTGCACTGGGCATCAACGGAAGGGAGAGGAGAAGAGCCATCAAGAACACCACAGAGGCAGTTGAGAAAGCCTCGAGATGGCTCTGGATCAGGAGAGGAGGTCCATGGGGAGGGGCGAATGCCACCTGAACACAAGTCGTGGTCTGATCAACCACAGCTGGGTCGCCTGGGTGAGGGTGTCCAATGTTGAAAGACCCGAAACACCCAATGATCCCAGGATACAACACTGATGATGTGTTCAGGAACAACAATAGATGTATTTTTATCAATCGCAGGCTCAGGTCAGAATTCTTAGTTTATTTTCTCTTTGTAATGTATGAGGTTCTGTGACACTTTGTATGTACAGTTATGCAGTGTTACAACTGTTCCATGAGTAAAGGGTTATACTGAAGAGAGCTGTCGTAAACTCTTCAAATCTTGAATTTAACAACTTCTAATTTTTTCCAGATGTTGTGTCCAAATTTTGCAAATATAACAGCAACTCCATATAATCTCAGTGAAAAAAACAAAATTACATATATTACTGTAGGTGTCCATCACCTAACAAGAAAATCTGAGATATCAATCTCCAGGAACTGGGCACAGACTAGAGAATGACTATTGTAGTACTTGAAGAATGACTGCATCACCGGAGTTACCACCCTTTTGTTTAAATAATTGAATGAATTGCTCATTGTATATAAGTAGCAGTTTACATGCCCTTTTATAGCAAATGAAATATCATTGCAGTTTAGTCACAGTTCTTAGGAAATGTAGTACCAAAAATGCAAGATCTTCAACAAGGTCCCAAAGTAAATTGTGCAAAGAAGAACAAATAATCTTAGACTATTTGCGACATTGATGAGGAGATGATCCAGAATTGAGTAAATTATTTCGGATGACACTAATATGTAGGCCTAAGAGGTCACCATACTAGTTTAAATATTACATCTATCTGCCTTCAGTTGATTTTTTTTGATACCTCATTTTCAATAAACATTTGTGGTTTCGTCTCGGCATTCAGTTGGATTATTTTATGGTAGTAATATTCATCTGTACTTTGTAGATAAACTGCAATATTTAGATTAGAAATTCAAGCTAAGTGGTTGCATAATGTTTTAAGAGAAGAAAGATAACATTTTATATTCATTAATATTCCACCATTTCATTTGTTCAGATAAAGGTTAAAGCACTTACATCAATTTTTGACCAAGTTCAGAAGGCTGGAGAGTAAATGCAAGAAAATAAATTTGATCTTGCGTGTGTCTGTGTGTGTATATATTTGTGTCATTCACAATATTAATGTAACTAGTAACTTGTCATTAAACGTTCATCTTATCGATATTTAAGGAAAGGAGACCCGTTTCCCCCACTCATTGGTATGGCCAATGTACGACTCCAGACACAATGAAACTAACTCTCAAATGCCTTGGTTCAGGGACATTAAGTGAAGGACAATAAATGCTGTCATTGACTGAAACACTCACATCCTCCCAATAATTTGGTGTCATTTTGATCAAGCTGCAAGCAACTTTTTATTGTGCATTACCTCAATGTTTGTGGATGGATTGCTATAGTACAAACAATGAATCGTTCCATTTTTAATTTTATTAGAATTAATTTTTATTAGAATTGATTTTATTAGGGACAGTGCATATTAATAAACATTTGCATGTAATATGCAAGATTGTAGCCAGTAGCTAATTTCCATCTTTAGTCCCACACAAGGTAAACACAACCCAAACAAGGTAAAAACAAAAGACAAAAACAAAAACAAAACAAACAATATGGTTTAGCCTGCAGTCATAACATAGAATAAATAACAAACACTCAACACAGTTTAGAGTCCCAAAGTCATTGTCTCTTCCCTCCTTGCTTTCCCTCTGCGCTGAGGCAATCCAAGCCTCCGATGTTATGACCCCGCCGGGTGACGGTAGGTAAGTCCCGCAGGCTGAATCCAAGCTCCGCAAACGGGCCGGTTCAAACTCCGCGGCCCGGGGCGGTCGAAGCTGCCGTCCTCCAGTCCAGCGGACGCAGCTGTAGTTGCGGGAGCTCCGGAAAACAGAACTCGAGCTCCCGATGATGTCGTCCACTGGCCCACTGGCCCGCGGCCGAGCCTCCGAGGCTCCAAAGTCGGGTCGGAAGTTGTGCCGCACCGCACCGCAACCTGAAGTCGGCCAGGCTCGCGTTGGTAAGTCCTGGCTCTGCTCCACAGCCTCCACAGCCTCGAGGTCGGTCGCAGTTGGAGGCCGCCAGCTCTGCGATAGGCCTCAGCGCAGACGGACACGGAGACGGGGATACGGCAGGAAAAGTCGCATCCCCCCAAAGGAAGAGCCAAAAAACACACCACACCCACCCCCCCACCCACACACACACACACAGCCAAACAAACCGAAACAAACCGCAAAAACAGGACAAAAGAAAACAACGAAAAGCTGTAGATTAAAATAACTAGGAATAGGTGATGTTTCAGGTTGGAACCCTTCTTCAGATTGAAAGTAGAAGTTGGGGGAGGGAAATAATAAACGAGGCAAGAATTGGCCAAAGCGAATCAGGACAGGTAACGAATGGTCCAAGGAAAAGTGCAGCCCACAATGGCCCATTATGGGAAAGGTGTGATAAGAAGAGGGATGCAAGGATGCAAACAGTGGAAACGTCGAACGACTAGGTTGGGGGAAGATAATGCAGGAGTTACTTGAAATTAGAGAAATCATCGTTAATGCCACTGGGTTGCAAGCTACCCAAGCGAAATATTTAATGTTTGTGATACCAATAACCATAACATTGACATCGTCCACGCCATTTAATAGACTTGCCAACTCTGGAGATTTTTGTTTGACCAATCCCAAACTCTAATTGGTTAATGTTACATTAGCCGAGGTTGATGTGATCATGATAATGAGGCCCAAGGTGGAGTCAAAGACAGAGCCTCGTGGTCAAGATGGGTCAGGGACAAGGTCAGGCCGAGGTGGACGGGCCACACTGCCGAGAATTAAGGGGGACCGTTGGGGGGGGGGGGGGGGGGGGGGGGGGGAACGAAGAAGAGGAGTACTTTTTGTAACTGTGTTGGTACCTTTGTGGTGACTCTTTAGTGTGCTTTGACTGAAAAACAAAGAATTTCATCGCATCCCAGCTAGGTACATGACAATAAAGTATCATCAGCACCACATCAATTGCAGATTTACATGCAGTTCTTCAATTAATTCAAATACAAGCACATTCATTGTTATCTTATTGGATTATTTGTGTCTGACCAATAATCTTCCTTCCCCATTTCCAATATGTTATGACCAGCAAGAAAAGAATCTTACTAAAGGAGTACAATCGTGAGGATTGGTCACAGCAGCGTTTCTAGACATTTATCTTTCACTACCATAATTTCCAAAACAATCATAGTGGAACTGAACCCGAAAGATGCTTGAGAATATTTACAGGATACAAGACACAGAAAAATAGATATTGCCTGCACATCCTTGTACACAACAAATAAACAAAGACCATTAAGACCCCAATGCACTACATCTGCTGACAAAACCATTTTGACATCACTTGAAAAATCCTTGCGATGCCACGAGGCACGGATTTATCTACAAACTAGCACTAGCTAGGTCTCTACAGAGTGTTAATCCTAGCCCGAAAATATCCTTAGCGGGTTGTAAACAGTTAGAAGACAACGAGATGCTGAATGTACATTGTATTTCCTTTCCATCCTTTCCATTTTATTTTACTGTTGTTTTAGTGTCATGATGGCACATTTGAAAGATTTCTTCTCCAATTTACTAACTGATTTCTGTTCACATCATTTCACTTGTCAGTCAACTTGTTGAATATTTTGCTTCAATTTAATAGTTAGAATTCTTAAGGTTGACAGAATGACGGTGTCTCTGCTGCTGTTTGCAAGATAAACCAAAACGAATTAATCAGTTCTGCTCTCAATACATTCTTTTATCTCTATTCTTGAATGCTTACTTAAGAATGTGTACTAAGTGACCTTGAGGTACAAGTGCAAAGTGGAAACACAAATAGACATTTGTCTAGTGAAAAAGACATTTAGTATAGAACATTTAGTTTAGTTTAGAGATACAGAATGGAAACAAGCCATTTGGCCCACTGAGTCCATGCTGACCATCCGCTCACAGTAGTTCAATGTTATCCGACTTTGGAAATGGAACAAAGAACAATGCAGCAGAGAAACAGGTCTTTTGGACCATGAGTGTCAAACATATCAAATTAAATTAATCTCTTCTGTCTGCACGTAATCCATCCCCCCACATTTTTACATGATGTGTATAAAATCATGAGAGAAATAGATTGGGTAAATGCACACAGTCTCTTGCCCAGAGTAGGGGAATCGAGGACCAGAGGACAGGTTCAAGGTGAAGGGGAAAAGATTTAATAGGAATCTGAGGGGTAACTTTTTCACACAAAGGGTGGTGGGTGTATGGAACAAGCTGCCAGAGGAGGTAGTTGAGGCTGGGACTATCCCAACGTTTAAGAAACAGTTAAACAGGTACATGGATAGGACATGTTCTTCAGTCTGAAGAAGAGTCTCAACCCGAAACATCACCTATTTCTTCTCTCCATAGATGCTGCCTCACCCGCTGAGCTTCTCCAGCATTTTTTGTCTACCATGGATAGGACAGGTTTGGAGGGATATTGACCAAGCACAGGCCTGTTTCCACACTGTATGACTCTGTGACTATGACTATGACTATATGACTACACCCCTCCATTAGCTACATATTTATATGCTTATCTAAACATTTCTTAAATTCCATTATTGTGCCTCATTCAACCACCATCCTTGTGAACATTCCAGGGTACATAAAACATAAAAAAATTATCCTGCACATCTCGTTTTAATTTTCTTCCTCTCATTTTAAACAATGCCTTTTAGTATTTGACATTTCTGCCCTGGGGTAAAATTTAACAACTTTTTACCTATTTATGTGCATCATAATTTCATAAAATCCATCAAGTTTTGCCTCAGTATTCGACACTCCATAGAAAACAACCCTAGTTTGTCCAATCTATCTTTAAAGCTCATACATTCTAATCAATATAGGTCAATACATTCTAATCAATACAGCATCCTGGTAAATCTCTTCTGCACCCTCTCCATAGCCTCCACATCCTTCTTGAAATGGATGACTATATATCTTCACCTACTGACCAACAGTAGTTTAAAGGAAACATATTAAATCGTTTTGGCAAATGTGAATTTTTAACAATTTGTTCAACAAAGATTTGTACCTTTGCCTTCTGCAGTTTGAGTCCCAAATGTTTGCATTCTGTCCCCAAATCTTTCTGCCTCTGCACCACAGTTGATTCTAAAAATTTGACTTTTGACCACCTGCCCAAATATCTTATATTGCATGTTACATTTTGTCTGGTGGCACTCTACAAGGCACCTTACATCAATTTGTATTATAAAAAAAATGTGCACATTGCTGCTTTCCTTGCAATGTGTTATTTTGAAACAGAATCAGGTTTAAGATATTTGTAAATGTTATATAGTCAGCTGTCTAAGACTATTGTCCTCCATTATCACTGGGTGCAAATCCTTAAAACAATTCTATGGAAATAGTTTTAGCAGGAAGCCTGCAAACAGTTCAAGATAGCAGCACATCATCACCTTCTCAAGACCAATTAGGGATGAACAAAAAATGCTCGCCCCACCAGCAGCATGCAGATCTCAACAATAACTATCAGAAATCCATTCTTGTACATGCTCTCACAGGATATCTGAAAAATATAAGAGTGCTTCTTTACAAAAGTCACATACAGTGGATGAATTCTCCACACCCAAAATGCAATCAGCAACAAGCACTATCACTTTTCATTCTGCCACCTTGAAAACAGTGTTTAATTTTAGTTGTATTGTTACATGTAAGTTTCACGCTACACTGAAAACCAAGATCTTTTTGTTCATAGTTGCAAGTATCCTGTGTAAAATGGTATTCAGTTGGGAAAGAAACAAAGTTACATAGGTTTTTTTGGTCACAAAAGGACCATCCTCCAGAGAAATTGAGAAATCTGTGGCACTGAGGCTATTTTCACTACCAAAGCATGAATAACTGTTGGAACAAAAATTCTTGTACTGGAAGGCAAGCTATTTTTAAAATACTCAGGAAACATTCTGTTTAACAGCTGCTCTCATATTACACACTATTTTCTTTACTGCTGCATCAGTGCCCTGCCTATTGCTACCACACCATCACAGCATTATCTGGCTTTAATTACCTCACAGATGTCAGGCCAGGCAGACTACATTTTTTTTTGTTTAAACGGGGCCATCCTGTCTGCATATATTTACCAAATTGACTTTCAATATTACAAGGTATACATGATTGCAAGACAAATGAAAAAACAAGATGTCTGGTCTCTTTTTCTGCAAAAGAAAAATGCAAGATAACCTGATAGGTAAAGTTTCAATAATTTTGTGCCAACATTATCATGATACATTAACAGTTAAATTCACAAAGGCCACGCAATAATACAAATCCGTTTGGTATTGCCTTGCAGCCAGTGTTATTGTAATGGTAGACAAAAAATGCTGGAGAAATTCAGCGGGTGAGGCAGCATCTATGGAGAGAAGGAATTGGCGACGTTTCGGGTCGAGACCCTTCTTCAGACTGATGTCCTGGGGGACGGGAAAAAGAAAGGAAGTAGGCGGGGACAGTAGGACTTGTGGGAGAACTGGGAAGGGGGAGGGGAAGGAGGGAGACAGCAAGGGCTATCTAAAATTAGAGAAGTCAATGTTCATACTGCTGGGGTGGAAACTACCCAAGCGAAATATGAGGTGCTGTTCCTTCAATTTGCACTGGGCCTCACTCTGGCAATGGAGGAGGCCCAAGACAGAAAGGTCAGATTGGGAATGGGAGGGGGAGTTGAAGTGCTGAGCAACCAGGCGAACAGGTTGGTTAAGGCGGACTGAGCGGAGGTGTTCAGCGAAGCAATCGCCGAGCCTGCGCTTGGTCTCGCCGATGTAGAGAAGTTGACACCTGGAACAGCGGATGCAGTAGATGAGGGTGGAGGAGGAGCAGGTGAACCTCTGCCTCACCTGGAAAGACTGATTGGGTCCTTTAATGGATTCGAGGGGGGAGGTAAATGGACAAGTGTTGCACAGGGGAAAGTACCCAGTGAAGGGATGGTTTGGGTGGGAAGGGACAAATTGACCATGGAGTTACGGAGGGAACGGTCTCTGCAGAAAGCAGAAAGGAGTGGAGATGGGAAGATGTGACCAGTAGTGGGATCCCGTTGGAGGTGGTGAAAATTTCGGAGGATTACATGCTGTACTCGACGGCTGATGGGGTGGAAAGTGAGAACAAGGGGGACTGCGTCCTTGTTACGAATATGGGGGGGGGGGGGGGGGGGAGTAAGAGCGGAGCTGTGGGATATAGAGGAGACCCTGGTGAGAGCCTCATCTATAATGGAATAGACAAACCCCCGTTCCCTAAAGAATGCCCGAGTATGGAACACCTCATCCTGTGCACAGATGTGGCGTAGACGGAGGAATTGGGAGGAGGGGATAGAGTCTTTACAGGAAGCAGGGTGGGAAGAAGTGTAGTCAGGATAAGTATGGGAGTCAGAGGGTTTGTAGTAGATGTCGGTCAGTAGTCTGTTGCCTGCGATGGAGATGGTGAGATCTGGAAACGGAAGGGAGATGTCGGAAAAGATCTAGGTGAATTTGAGTGCCGGTTGGAAATTAGTGGTGAAGTGGATGAAGTCAGTGAGTTCTGCATGGGTGTAGGAGGTAGCACCAATGCAGTTGTCAATGTAGCGGAGGTAGAGTTCGGGGATAGGGCTAGTGCATGACTGGAACAGGGATTGTTCGACGTACCCTACAAAGAGGCCGGCATAGCTAGCTAGGGCCCATGCGCATGCCCATAGCTGCACCTTGCACTTTGAGGAAATGGGAGGAGTCAAAGGAGAAGTTGTTGAGGGTAAGGACCAGCTCTGCTAGGCAGAGGAGAGTATTGGTAGACGGAAATTGTCTGGTTCTGCCTGATTCTGTAATACTATTTGGTCTAACCATTATTCTTCTCATAAGAAAAACATGTGATTTTTCCACTGTTTTATACTTCAAAGAACATGACTATAGATGATATGTACACTAGAGGTAGTTCATTATAACACTATAGTTGCATTCCTAAAAAAACTAATGTCATAGAAAATCTTGTTTTAAATACAATTGTGTCAATGGGGGAAAGAGGGTGAGGAATTAGAGCATTTTAGACTTGCAATAACCAAGATATTTTTCCTGCCAGATTTCCAAAAACAGAAGGTCTTTAAAATAGCAATACGTCTATTTTCATTGCTGCAAGCTAAAAATACCACAGACTGTATGTTACATTGTTTAGAAAACATAACAGTACAGCACTGGAACAGGCACTTTGGCCCATAATATCTGTGCCGAATATGATGCCAAGACCAACTCTTAATTGCCTGCACATAATCCTCTATGCCCTGCATATCCATGTACCTATCCAAAAGTGTTCTAAATGCCACTATCGTATCGGTCTCCCCCATCACCCCTGGCAGCGCATTCCAGGTACTCACCCTCTTCTGTGTAAAAAAACCTGCAACACACATATTCAACTTTGCTACCCTTACCTTAAAGCTATGCCCTCTAGTATTTGATATTTCTATCCTGGGAAAAAGGTTCGGATTATCTATCCTATCTATGCCTGTCATAAATGTCTATGTCTATCAGGACTCTCTTCAACCTATTGAGAATCATGGGGCTGTCCCACTGTACGAGCTAATTCAAGAGTTCTCCCGAATTTCCCCCGATTCGAACTCGGAGAATTATGGTAATAGCCGCTCGTAGGTACTCGGGGCTCTCGTGGACATTTTTCAACATGTTGAAAAATCTTCCCGAGCTTACCGCGTTTCCCGAGTACCTGCCGTTAGCATTACGAGGCCGCTAAGAGACAGCCAGAGCTCCGACGTATCCGCTACGTACATTCTACGTGCTTACCATGAGTTTGATTTTTTTTTAAACTCGGAAGAGCTCTTGAATTAGCTCGTACAGTGGGACAGCCCCTTCATTGTTCAAGTATCAATAGAAATGACAGCCACCTGCAGTGTAACTGACACACTGATTTCTTAAGAGACAATGGTGTATGATTACTGCAGGGAGATACTTGGCAACAGAGTTCCAAATACTCTTTCAATCAAAGCCATCTTTTATTTGTCAATTTCCAAAGTTTAGGTTCATGATCAAAAATCGCATGGTAACCAATTTGACCCACGTAATGCAAATTATGTTCTCAATTCACTTATAATATATCCAATTCATGCTAAGAAAAAATGCATTTCAACAGAACTACCAGTATTAATCCACAAGGTCAAAAGAGGGAAAACATAAAAATTAACCAACAGGGTTGAATTCGAACCTTAGTTCAATGCTTTCCTGTTCTTAACACCATACCAATTAATGGATTACATGAAAAAATTGACTTTCTTCATCTTCAAAGGTGGCATCACAAAGATAGTTTATTATGATTAGTTAACAAAAGTGCCATCTCTCATTTATAAAAGCAGATTCCAAATCAAGTCACCAATTATTTAGTTTTGTATGTGGTCACCGGTGATATATCAGCATTTAATGGCACTCAATTTCCACACAACAAACAACAGTTAAATTACATAATCTGCTAATCAAAAGGTGTCTGAAATCTGAAATAAAACAAAATACTTAGCAAGTAAAAGACAAGTGAAACAGTATTAATATTTCATGTTGCTAACCTTTCAGTACAATCAGGAAAAAGAAAATTAAATGGAAAGGGTGGAGAATGAATGACAGTGAAGGTGGTGTTGGCCAAGTATGGCACTGGCTTGTCAATTCCAGCTGAGTTTGCAAATAAGAGATGAATGAGAACAGAGGACAGAAAGTTTTTTGAAACTGAGATCTTAAAACACGGCAGACATTGGAAATCTGAAATCTAGATCACCATTTTAGTACAATTCTGAGAAATAACAAAGCAATTAGTATCCTCCTCCCTGTTTCTTCACCATAACACTTCAATGTCCTTTTCATTTTAAATATTTAATTTCCTTTACAAATTAATTTTGTCTTCATCTAGCATCTTTTAAAGACAGTGCATTTCAAATCAATACAGTCACTGTATGTTCACATTTCTCATACTCATTCTGATCCTATTGTTAACTTGCTTAAATAATTTGACTGGAAACAATCACAAGTTATCAAAAGACTTTTGCTTCTGAACTCCTCAGTTAAATGTTCCTTGCCTTTGTCTCTTCCAAGGAGTCACAGCTGATGTCTCTCATTCTTTAACAAATTACGCTACAAGGAGCCACGAGGATAAAATGAGGACTATGTTGGAAAGGTCCTAAAACTAAGGCAACATCACACTCTAAAGAAAAAAAAAATCATGTTAGTTTACACCTATCCAAAGTCAGGCAACAGAGAGTTGAAGACTGCACAATAAAGGAGGCCATATGGTTGTGATTTTGATTTTGCTCTCAATGCCACTGCAGGAAAGCAAAATATTTGGACTGTGGTTATTTTGGCAAATGCAATTGAGGAAAGCAACACGAGTAAGAGACTGCTTTGAAATAAGTGCCAAGAAGTGGATACCTTCTAATTTCCTGATCAGTGCGATTTTTGTTTGTCTGTCAAGTAACAAACTGGGCATGCATAAAGGAAAATGTACAACTATTTTTAACCATTAAAATGTAAAAGACAATTTGGTCTGACTTTTCCATAATTGCCTATGTCTCAAGTCGATGGAATGCTCACAATTATCCTAACAATCCCATGAATGTGGAGCAATGGGAGTACAAAGAAATATTGTACACACCACAAAACCTACGGAAATAGCCTACAAACACTAACATCAACATCCACACATTATTCAGAAAGGTTCTTTAGAAAATGTCCCCACCCTGTACAAACACTCTCAGTCTACAATTTACATTCCCCAGCAATGATCACTTCTATCCCATAAGCATGTGTTAAAAATACTTCCTGTTTTTTTTCTGGAAGAAAGGAAATTCCCACCTTTCACAATACGTTCCCCTCAATTCAACGCTTTAAACAAAAATTATGGCAACATCATGTTTTCCTTCATCTAGAACTTTTCAATATCCTGACTAAAGCTACATCCACCCAAATTCCCCCATCACAACCCAAGAGTCGTGATATTGTGCACCATGCAATGAACAATTATTATTTTACTGCAGTTTTTCATAAGTCCAGTTCTTTAATTAAAAAAAAATATCTCTATTGGCATCTGTGATAGTAAATAGAGATTATGGATAGTCAGCATTGCTTTGTGCATGGATAAAATTTCACAAATCAGATTAGACTTTTGGAATGGTGACCAAGAGGATCGACGAGGGGAGTGGAAGTTGTCCAGATGAAATTTGACAAAGTCTTTGACAGGGTCCCACACCGTAAGCCGGTTTAAAAGGTTAAATTACATGGGATCCAGGGTGAGTTTGCCACTTAGATTGGCTATTGGTTAGAGGGCGATAGTGGAGGATTGGTTTCTGATTGGAAGCTTGTGACTGGCGGTTTGCCACAGAGGTTGAGCAGGGTTGCTGTTTGTCATACATATTAATGGTTTGGTGAAAATGTAGATCCAAACATCATCTTGAAATTTCCAGTACCTGTTCAGTTTCCTGGAATGGGCTGTTTGGTGAGTGTACTACCAGCGGAGCTGCATTGACTACAAACACTTTGTTTTGTATAATTAGCTGGACAGAGCAGTACTTTATCATATGTTTAAACATAACCGTCACAGTACCTTCATCACATCAGTAGGTACAAGAGGGAAGGCAACATTACAAGACATTCCCATTAATAATTTAAAAAAAAAAAAATACAAGCATCTTGAGTAACAGTTCAAAACCAAGAAAGGTCCATATTGCTACTAATGTAAGAAATTAACCATGAACATCACAAATGTTCAAATGATAAATTTCCAATGTTTTCAATTCAGGAAATAATCCTTTAGATTGGAAAATTGCACTGAGGAAATATGATAAAATAGAACCGCTCGGATAGTGACTTTTATATAAGCTAGGTAATTTGCAAAAGATACGTCTCCTAACAAAATGAAGCACAATGAAACACACACACACACACACACACACACACACACACACACACACACAGGGAACGATGAATCAAAACATAGAAACCTGAATTTGCATAGCTTGATTTGTTGCTTTGGGGCAATTGTATCGCTGGAGGAAATTGTATTTGGTATGATTGTGTTGGAGAGTGGATTGCTGAATGGGGCCTCTCCTTGGGCCAGAGGTCATCTGCTCTTTCTCTATGGCACATTCTTGAGCTGTGAGGGTTACGCTGAGATCGAGACAGACTTCAAGGCTGAGAGATAATAGACTCTGTAATTTAGCTTTTGGCAAAGTTAAATTATAATGAGGTTGTGATAAGGGATGGATGCTTGGAGAGGAAAATAATTAGATTGATAGATATGTGACCTTCCTATGTTTATAGAAAGTCGAAGAAGCAGATGTAATTCTGAGTTATGAATTTACGCTTTGTTCTGTAATATTTGTAAATAAATTGTAGTTTGTGGCCTATGGCATATCACGGGATCTTGGTTTGATCTGTAACCATTCATCATATGTGACGAATGCCGGGTTGGCGATCCACATATCAAATGACACAAAGGTATATTTCAATATACAACATTGATGTAAACAATGATGAAATAACCAAACTCCTGGAGGAGAAACACAAGGCATTCATCGAGTGGCAGAACGACGTATCCGCCATCTCCAAAAAGAACCGCTTCAAATACCTGCAGAGCAAGGCACAGAGGGAGTTATGAGAGATGCAAGACTGGGCGCGTAGAGCTGACGAAGAACTGGGAAGTTCAGACATGAACAACTCTACGCAGTTTTTCAGCTTGATCAAGGCTGTCGCTGGTCCACCCAAGCTGACCTCCTCCACCCTCCTTGCAGCTGATGGCAAAACCCTGTTCAAGGATAAAAGCACCATCTCAGACAGATGGAGAGAACATTTCACCAACCTCCTCAATAGACCCTCTGCCGTTGACCCAGTCGCTCTCGACCAGATCCCACACAAGCCAACACTTGACGACCTTGACCTCCACCCATCTTTGGAAGAGATCAAGAAGGCCATCAGTCAAACCAGAACAGGCAAGGCATCAGGCTCGGACGGAATCCTTATTGAACTCTACAAGGCAGCAGATCCTGAGACACTAGACGCCTTCCACAAATCTTGTCTAGCATCTGGGAGACAGAAAGTATGCCCAATGAATTCAGGGATGCCACTGTTGTCTCCTTGTTCAAAAACAAATGTAGCAAAGCTGACTGTGGCAACTACCCAGGCATCTCCTTGTTGTCCGTCACTGGAAAGATACTGATCCGTGTCATCCTCAACCGCTTAATCAATAAGGTTGCGGAAGGAAGCTGGCTGGAGTCTCAGTGTGGTTTCAGACCTGGTCGCAGCACTGCTGATATGATCTTCACGGTGAGACAGATACAGGGGAAATGCATCGAGCAGAAGATGGACCTCTATGCAATCTTCATCGACTTGACAAAGGCCTTTGACACGGTCACCCGGGAGGCTCTGTGGTTGATACTTCACATGCTCGGCTGCCCAAGAAAGTTCATCCAGATCATCCGGCTCTTCCATGATGGCATGACAGGAACAGTTCTGGTCAACGGCAAAACTTCTGCACCTTTCGACATCTCCAATGGAGTGAAGCAAGGGTGCGTTCTGGCCCCTGTACTCTTCAACCTCTTCTTCGGCTCCGTCCCGAGTCACGCACTCCAGGACCTCGACCGTGACGTGTACCTGAAGTACCGTCTGGACCGATCTCTCTTTGACTTTCGACGACTGAACGCCAAAACCAAGACGCACAAACGGCTCATTCTCGAAGCCCTTTTTGCGGATGACTGCGCCCTCATGGCTCACGAGGAATCTGACCCCCAGTTCATTGTGACCAAATTTGCGGAAGCAGCACAGGCTTTTGGTCTCACAATCAGCCTCAGCAAAACGGAAGTCATCCACCAGCTAGCTCCAGACACTGCAGCACCGCCCCCAAGCGTGCATATTGTCAGCACACAGCTGAAAACCATCGATTCCTTCAAATACTTGGGAAGTGTAATATCATCTGATGGCTCCCTGGACAAGGAAATCTCAACGAGAATCAGCAAAGCCTGTCAAGCACTTGGACGACTGCGTACACGAGTGTTGAACCACCACAACCAAGCTGTCAACTAAACTCAAAGTCTACAAAGTAGTTGTGCTTTCCAGGCTTGTCTATGGCTGTGAAACATGGACCTTGTATCGGAATCACATCCGCCAACTTGAAAAGTTCAATATGCGCTCTTTTCGGTCCATCATGAGCATTCACTGGCAGGACAAAGTGCCTAACCAAGAAGTATTGGACAGATCAGGCTTCACAAGCATCAAGGCAATAGTCATCAAAGCACAGCTCAGATGGATTGGGCACATTATCAGGATCCAAGATCCGAGATCTCCGGTTTCCTCCCACACTCCAAAGACATACAGGTTTGTAGGTTAATTGGCTTGGTAAATGTAAAAATTGTCCCTAGTGGGTGTAGGATAGTGTTAATGTGCGGGGATTGCTGGTCGGTGGGGATCCGGTGGGCCAAAGGGCCTGTTTCCGTGCTGTATCTCTAATCCCAGTGGTATGAGTATTGATTTCTCTAACTTCAAGTAACCCCTGTACTTCCTCTCCCTCCATCCCTCCCCCACCCAAGTCAAAGCAGGTTCCTGTTCTCACCTAACAAACAGCTAACAATTGCCCTTTTCCTTCATCATCGTTACTTTATTGCATTTCTTTCATTCATTTTTTCTATATCTCTCTGAATCACTGTCTATATCTCTCGTTTCCCTTTCCCCAGACTAGTCTGAAGAAGGGTCTTGACCCAAAACGTCACCCATTCCTTCTCTCCTTAGATGCTGCCTGGCCCGCTGAGGCACTCCTGCATTTTGTGACAGAGAGATAGGGAAGGGCAAGATTTGAAAACGAGACATCAAAGGGGACAAAGTTCAAGGAAAATGTACAATAGCATACAATGATAAAATGTAATCAGGAGGACAGTCAGACTGGTCAGAGAACTAGGATGGGGGAGGGATGGAGAGAGAGGGAAAGCAAGGGTTGCTTGAGGTTAGAGAAATCAATATTCAATTAGATTATGAAAGAAAACTGGCAGGGAACATAAAAACTGACTGCAAAAGCTTTTATAGATATGTGAAGAGAAAAGGATTAGTTAAAACAAATGTAGGTCCCTTGCAGTCAGAAACGGGTGAATTGATCATGGGGAACAAGGACATGGCAGACCAATTGAATAACTACTTTGGTTTTGTCTTCACTAAGGAAGACATAAATAATCTGCCGGAAATAGCAGGGGACCGGGGGTCAAATGAGATGGAGGAACTGAGTGAAATCCAGGTTAGCCGGGAAGTGGTGTTAGGTAAATTGAATGGATTAAAGGCCGATAAATCCCCAGGGCCAGATAGGCTGCATCCCAGAGTACTTAAGGAAGTAGCCCCAGAAATAGTGGATGCATTAGTGTTAATTTTTCAAAACTCTTTAGATTCTGGAGTAGTTCCTGAGGATTGGAGGGTAGCTAATGTAACACCACTTTTTAAAAAGGGAGGGAGAGAGAAAACGGGGAATTACAGACCAGTTAGTCTAACGTCGGTAGTGGGGAAACTGCTAGAATCAGTTATTAAAGATGGGATAGCAGCACATTTGGAAAGTGGTGAAATCATTGGACAAAGTCAGCATGGATTTATGAAGGGTAAATCATGTCTGACGAATCTTATAGACTTTTTCGAGGATGTAACTAGTAGAGTGGATAAGGGAGAACCAGTGGATGTGTTATATCTGGACTTTCAGAAGGCTTTCGACAAGGTCCCACATAAGAGATTGGTATACAAACTTAAAGCACACGGTATTGGGGGTTCAGTATTGATGTGGATAGAGAACTGGCTGGCAGACAGGAAGCAAAGAGTAGGAGTAAACGGGTCCTTTTCACAATGGCAGGCAGTGACTAGTGGGGTACCGCAAGGCTCAGTTCTGGGACCCCAGCTATTTACGATATATATTAATGATTTGGACGAGGGAATTGAATGCAACATCTCCAAGTTTGCGGATGACACAAAGCTGGGGGGCAGTGTTAGCTGTGAGGAGGATGCTAGGAGGCTGCAAGGTGACTTGGATAGGCTGGGTGAGTGGGCAAATGCATGGCAGATGCAGTATAATGTGGGTAAATGTGAGGTTATCCACTTTGGTGGCAAAAACAGGAAAGTAGATTATTATCTGAATGGTGGCCGATTAGGAAAGGGGGAGATGCAACGAGACCTGGGTGTCATGGTACACCAGTCATTAAAAGTAGGCATGCAGGTGCAGCAGGCAGTGAAGAAGGCGAATGGTATGTTAGCATTCATAGCAAAAGGATTTGAGTATAGGAGCAGGGAGGTTCTACTGCAGTTGTACAGGGTCTTGGTGAGACCACACCTGGAGTATTGCGTACAGTTTTGGTCTCCTAATCTGAGGAAAGACATTCTTGCCATAGAGGGAGTACAGAGAAGGTTCACCAGACTGATTCCTGGGATGTCAGGACTTTCATATGAAGAAAGACTGGATAGACTCGGTTTGTACTCGCTAGAATTTAGAAGATTGAGGGGGGATCTTATAGAAACGTACAAAACTCTTAAGGGGTTGGACAGGCTAGATGCAGGAAGATTGTTCCCGATGTTGGGGCAGTCCAGAACAAGGGGTTACAGTTTAAGGATAAGGGGGAAATCTTTTAGGACCGAGATGAGGAAAACTTTTTTCACACAGAGAGTGGTGAATCTCTGGAATTCTCTCCCGCAGAAGGTAGTTGAGGCCAGTTCATTGGCTATATTTAAGAGGGAGTTAGATGTGGCCCTTGTGGCTAAAGGGATCAGGGGGTATGGAGAGAAGGCAGGTACAGGATACTGAGTTGGATGATCAGCCATGATCATATTGAATGGCGGTGCAGGCTCGAAGGGCCAAATGGCCTACTCCTGCACCTATTTTCTATGTTTCTATATTTCTATGTTTCTATTCATACTGCTGGGTTGAAAGCTGCCCAAGCAAAATATGAGGTGCTGTTCCTCCAATTTGTGCTGGGCCTCACTCTGACAGTGGAGGAGGCCCAGGGCAGAAAGGTTAGTATGGGAATGGGAGGGTGAGTTAAAGTATTTAGCAACCGGCAGATCATGTAGGTTTAGGCAAATTGAGCGGAGGTGTACAGCAAAACAATCGCTGAGTCGGCACTTGGTCTCGCTGATATACAGGGGTCCTATAAGCTCTATTTAGATTACACCTGTGAACAATTCTACATTCCACACTTTTGGAATGATGCATTGACCTTGGGTGAGGGCGGGGGAAATGAAACTTTGATTTACCACAATGATAATTGCATTTCCTGGGTTAAAATACATGTAGAAATTACAGATACTTGGGATGTGTTCCCTGATCTTTAGATAATTCAACACGATTCAATCAAAGATGTTGACCCATTGAAGAGATTTTTTTTAAATAAGACAGATCGCCAAATCCTATTCTGTTGACTTGAGAGCCCAGGACTAGGCAGCAAGATTTAAAAGTGAGAGCCATATCATTTGTTGCTACATTTCTAATATTTCCAATGTCTCCAAGATGGTGCGCTGACAACATAATTGAGACCAAACTATTTTTTCCCTCCCACACAACCCCCCCTACTCACCCCACCCCCCTTCATCTTTCAGAAATCAATCAGGAAATCTGATCTTCATATTTGGAACAGGGAAAATAAAGTTGCTGTTTAAAGATTTTTTAAAGACAGGAAACTCCCTGCTAATCGTCAAAGTCAATTTGCAAACAGAGATTTGCCTTCGCCTACACTATAGCCTGCTACAGCATCATACAATGGACTATAGAAATTGCTGCAAAATATTGCATGAGAGAGTTAAATGGTTTTACAGCAGCATCAACAGTCGCATCATTTTTTTAAATTGATGTTATGACACATTGCCAAATCTCAACTTATACTAATAACACTTATAGTTCCACAAAATAATGAAACATTCCAAAACATGTGCATAGACACATAAGCTTGCATACAATACACAAAATTATCACTTTACTTATTTGGCGGAAAGTCTGTTAATTTGACGTGTTTGTAAATTTATATTTAAACAAATCTGTTTCAGAAACGTTGCCAATTATTTCTATAAACCAACTGAACGCTTGCATTCATTCAGTGAAATGCAAGTTTTCCCAGATTTTGTGTTATTAGTGTCGGTGTGGAGATCAGTAGTCGCTAGAGTGTATAAACGTCCATCGGGTGATGCAAATATGAAACTGCACACATAAGTGAGTGACATGAAGAATTGTGATGGCAAATTTTTACTGGAAGCCGAAGTGAATGAAGGCAATGTAATGAATAATTTATGGTAAATCACCAGCTTAAATCAGATTATTTTTTTAAATGAAGAGTTGTCCCTCAAAACTTTGCTAAACAGAAAATGAAAGTTTAATTTACAGACTGCCAAGGAAGTAATATGCAAAACATTTAAAATGAATGTTTACAACCATCTGAAAAGCATGGTATGCTGAAATGGCATGCCATCCGTCAAATATTTCCTCCTCCACGGTGCTCTATTTGATTGCCTCCTTTACCTCCTTCCCCAAATAAATGTATTCAGCCATCAAAATAAAGAAAACAGCATGGTATTGAGGGACTACATTTTTTTAAATAATCAGATTTGGAGGAAAAATGCCCTCAAGCAGTCATTTTGGACTTTGCATCCCACTCACAATTTATAATCCCATGTAGTTTAATGTTGTCAGCAATCTTCAAAATATTGTAATTTGTTTTATCATCTAAATTATTGATTGATAACTTGAATAGTTGAGACCCAAGCACTGATCACTGTGGCAGCAAAAAGTACAGCCTGCCATCCCCAGATTATTTATCTGTTTTATCTGTCTGTCAACCATGCCAATAAATTACTGCCAAAATCAGATGCTTTCTTTGTTTTATACGTACAGGTGCACAACCTTTTATCCGAAGATCCAAATAACGAAAACCTCCGAATAACGGACATTTTTTCGGTCCTTGAAGAAAGGTCCTTGAAAACGTTCACCGAGGGCGGCCCGCAGAGGTGACAGCGGAACCTCCGGTCGGTCCTCGAAGAAAGGGGAACTAAATCCCCATTCATAAAAGAGAAGGTGAGGGTATATTGCGCGGGAGGGTTAATAATTGACAATATGCTGCTGCCTGCCCGCTGAGTTAAAAAGTTCCCACGGTAGACTCACGATACACAGTGTATCGTGAGTCTTGCGTGGGAAAGTTTTAACTCAGCGGGCAGGCAGCAGCAGATTGTCGCTCCCTTCAATTTCACCCCACCTACACCCCTCTGCTTCCCGGCCATGTGTATGACCCCTTCCCTCCCCTCTCCAGCTCCCCGCCCATTGCACCGGCGCGGGGGCTTTGCACTGTCTTCACGTCGGCAATGCCAGCAGGTTAGTGACAGTCACCGGAGACGTCAGGACCAACGGGACACCGACCCCCAGGCCCACTGCAAGCACGGAGATCCCAGAGACCCACAGCCAGCAGCAGCCCAGCCCCGTTCCAACTCCAGAGGAAAACTGCAAACTGGCCGGAGACGTCAGGACCACCAGAAGCCGCTCCCCGATGGGCCGCTACTGCGACAAGTGGCAATTCGCCCACAGCCCGAGCTGGGCCCCCTCATCGGGACACCGACCCCCAGGCCCACTGCAAGCACGGAGATCCCAGATCAGCAACTCCAGCCCAGCCCCGCTCCAGGTACGTCTTGTTCTTGGGGGGGGCGCAGCTCGAGCTGTGGGCGAATTGCCACTTGTCGCCGTAGCGGCCCATCGGGGAGCAGATTCCTCTGGAGTTGGAGGTGGAGGGGGGTATTGTGCTGTTTGATCGCCCCCTACTATCCCAGGGACAGGGAGACAGGACGTTCACCGAGGGCGGCCCGCAGAGGTGACAGCGGAACCTCCGGTCGGTCCTCGAAGAAAGGGGAACTAAATCCCCTTCATAAAAGAGAAGTGGAGGGTATATTGCCCGGGAGGGTATATCGCCTACCTGGAAGAAACCGGACATTTTCCCCAGGATGTCGTCTGCACACCAAAGCTCATGTTTGGCGCTAAACATGGCACGCCAAAGCTCACGTTTGGCGCCAAACGCACGTCGCCTCTGCTGCACACGGATATAAGAGTGTGAAAATGTCGCCTTAGGCCGCCTAAGGGCATGTAGCCCCGCTAGGGTGAAATGAGTGCGAGAGGTGATTCAATGCTGCGGTCACATTTACAAATTCAGGAATTCATTCAACACACTGCATTTCATACAGACATTTATTCTGCAAGAAAAAACTACATTGAAGACTCAAACTCGCGACCGAGGAACTGACGGGATCAAGGCGCAAACTCGCGACCTTGCGGATATGTGCCGAGCACTCTACCACTGAGCCAGCCATTAAAATCTACGCAAAAAAATTTCCATTCCGAAGGCCGACAAATTCCGAATTACGAAAAGTGTCTGGTCCCAAGGCTTTCGGATAAAAGGTTGTGCACCTGTACTACCATTCAAAATTAAAAAAATTATCAAAAGTTTTTTTAATAAACACATACACCACATATGCTACATTTCTCAGATATTCTCATGTAACACAGGAGAGGGCTATTTGTTCACCAAGTCTATACTGGCTCTCAGATCAATCTCTTTTCCCCACATTCCTTTGTGATGCATTTCCTTTCACATGCTAATCAATTTCACCCCAAACACTTTATTACCACCAAGGCCAATTAACTTCTTGTCTGCATGTCTTCGAGAGGTGAGGAGAGAAGGAGCTCCATGGTGACTGAGCACGTCCTTTCGTTGGCAACGGCCTGAAGCAAGCATTGCCGGCCAGGGGCTACAATGTGAGCCACAAAAACACCGGATCGCGCAGTGGCAGAAGAAAGGTTCGCTGGTGCAGACCAATGGCATCAGCGCTTAGTTTTAAGATGGAATGACACAAAGTGTTAGATTAATTCAGTAGACCGAATCAGTATGAAGGGTTCCAACGTCACCCATCCATGTTCTCCAGCGATGCTGCCTGACCCACTGAGTTCCCACATTCTGTAAATGTACATGTTTGTAGGTTAATTGGCTTCTGAAAATTGTTCTAAGTGTGAATAGAACTGGTGTACAGGTGATCTCTGTTTGTCCGAAGGGCCTGTTTCCATGCTCGATCTCTGAACTAAACTAAAGAGGTGGACCCCACCCCCCTCGTGAAAATGTAAGCAATGAAAATTGACAGCAAGATTAAAGACATTTTTAAGTTATATTATGAGTTGTATTAAACAAGTGCATTAAATAGCGCCAATACTAATATTGAAGAATTGAAAGAGGAAGTTACTTTTGAGGCGGAGCCATCCTGGGGAAACGGCTGCTAACCAGCAGCTGTCCGTTCAATTCACTTTTTTAAATTAGTTTTTAGTGAATTTTGTCCTATGTTTGTTGGGGAATTTGACTTTTTTTTATGTGGGGGGGAAGGGGGAAACTATTTTCTAGGTCCCTGCCTGGTCGGTGAGGCAGCTTTTTCCCCGGGCTGCACCGTCGACCCGTCCTTGCGGCCTTCCAGCGGGAGTGGAGCGGCGTTTTCCTGGCGGGGACCGGCCAGCACCTTCAGCTTCGGTGGCGGCACAGCGCTGGAGCGCTATCGCGGAGCCGGCGATGCCTTGCCTGGGTCGCCGCGCTGGAGCTCCGGTATGCTGAGACCACCGTGATCAACACCGTCGAGCTGCGGGACTGTGGAGCGGCCAGCCGCGGGCGGCGGCGCCGACTTTAACATCGGGAGCCTCGGAGTACCAACTGACGTGGCCCTGTCGGCTTTGGAATGCCACGGACTCCGGTAGGGAATTGGCCGTTCCAGCCGTCCTAGCTGCTGTGAGGACTCTCCCGACGCCGGAGCAACACCACCCGGCGAGAACGGCCAGGAACATCGGGCCTCCGTAGAGGCAACTGTGGATGCCTCAATAGGCCTGACTATAGGAGAACTGGGGATGGGGACTGGACACTGTGCCTTCCCCCACAGTGGTAACCATTGTGGGGGGATGTTTTTTTTGTGTGTAAATGATTATTTTATTCTGTGTCCAAGATGGCTGCCGGAAGGGAGAGTGTACGCTGGCGCGCTGTAGCTGCCGCTGCTCTCTCTTCATATTGTGTTTTTGATTTTTTTGTCTTTGGATTGAATTTGGTCTTTAATTTGTGTACTGGTGATGTCTTTACTATTTATTTCATTCCGCTTCAGTCAGTGCATTTTTACTCTATTTGCTAAATTTTGTAAAGTGTCCTTGAGACTCTTGAAAGGCGCCCATAAATAAAATGTATTTTTATTATTATTAAGATAAGGTTTTTTCAAGGTAAAATAATTTGTCTGCATTACCTGGTCTGTGTAGCACAGACAATAGTAACCCCATTCCTCTTCAGACGTAATCTAATTAGATTTGCTCACCGATTTCTGAATCTCATTTTTATGTTTAATGAATGTTAAACTCCCATGACATGCTGCAAGCGTATCCCATCGGCCAAGTATATCGATGTTTTATATTTTGGAAATCAATAAAATTTGTATTAGACTTTGTTCCATGAGTAACTTCCACCAAAAGTACCTAATTTGCATGTCTGAATGATTTCCTTTTAACATTTACCATCAGAATACTTGGCTAGACTGTCTTTGGATATAATATCAATCCGTTCCTGCGATCCTCTTTTCACTGAGTTTCCTGTACAGTATATGGGTATGTGAAGTGAAATTCTTGTCTTCTGGAAAGGAAAATGTCACTGACTTGAGTATTCTGAGGGAAATGAAGATGGTATTTTATTTCAAATAAAAGGATTGCCATAGAACTAAAAACTGTCAAAGTCTCAATTTTTAAAAACTTTAAATCAATTTGGCTGAAAATGGAATATAAAACATTTTTATTGATCAAAGAATGATGGAAGAGAAGGAGGCACCAATTTAAGATAGAAAAATTACTTTAAAAAAAATATTTCTCTTAAAATATTTCAGTAGATCAGATTTGGCTGCTTCCATCCATCCTCTTGCTTTAAAGATGAGTAATACATTCTCTAACTTTGATGCAGGAGTTCCACTGCTCTGTTTGCATTATCTAAATGAATTTCATTTGTTTAATTGATTGTTTAAAGTAAAGTACGTAATTAAAATAATTGTGTTTTGAACCCATAGGCTAATTTTGGAAAAAATCTTGGTGGTTAGTCAACCAGTAAGCACTATTCATGGAACATTGTAATTACAGAAATAAATAGAGTGAAATATAACTTAAATGTATCTTCAAGTAAGCTGGAAATGTTGTTGCATGGTAAATATTTTAAGATCTTGCAGAGTTCTTCCGACAGCAATAAAGCTTTGTTTAAAACTCTGCTGATTAACACTTTATCTTACAGTATTTAAAGCAATGGCATACAAAAATGCTTGTTTGCTCGCAGGTATTTTCTAGGGAGGACACAATCTATAATTGCACTCTGCATGGACAGGAGGGGGAGACTAAATACTCCAGTATCTGATAGTAACCTAGTGGCAGCAGCAAGATATTTTATGCCCAGATTTAGACAGGATTTGGTTTTCCTTCAGTTTGTTTCAAAGTCAAAAGGCATGCGGACACCACCTTTTATGCACAGGCAGTAAGGTAATGGAAGAACGTCCGTGACTGTAGAACCTTGAATTAAGAGGGGTTTTTTCAGGAGAAGAGTTAAGAAAATTGAGAAATTATCTTTGAAGTAACATTCAATGTTTATTTGACGCTGATCATTATTTTTGGTATACAGAAACCAAAGCCAAATGTATAGAAACATTTCTTGGTGCTGCTCTGATCTATTGCAGATTGTTGTTGTTGCTTAATATAGCTGTGGGTTTTTTTCATTTCAAGCCCAGTCAGTGCATTTCTGGGCTGGGATAGATGACTGAATAAGGGAGAACATGGATGGAATTTCAAATAAGTGATCTGAAGCTATCTTTGAGGTTGATTCATGTCCATGTTAACGGATATGTAAAAACAACATGCAGCAGAGATGCATAATTAATTCCATGAGACAGGATCTACATGCAGACACCTACATGCAGAAGATAAGCTCCCAAGATGTGCCACGGAGCCGTGTAAGAACGGACCCGGCGGCCACCATGAACAACCAGTGGCCCGCCAAGACAAGGACAGGTCCGGTGGCCAAGAACGAAGACCAGTGGCCACTGCCACATGGGGGGAATCTCGGTAGCCCAGAAGACCAGAGAGTTGAGGAGGGTTTCATTGGCTATGTTGGACGTGATGGGTGGGCCGGTAGGATTTGTACTGAGTTAATGCTTCCTGCGCCTTCAAGGTAGGCTGCAGGAGGCACTCCCAGGCCACAAAGGTTTTTTGGGCAAGGAAAGTGACGTCGGGTCATGGGTCTGCAGCAGCCTGCGGCTTACCTGAGCTTATCTGGATCAGGGGCGCTGCATTACTTCCATCATGTGGACTGGACCTTTTCTTTGTAAACAGCACCATAATGTGGCAACTGCATTTGTGGGTTGTGCTAAAGAAAGTCATTGTGCTGTGCATATGTGGCAATAAAGAACTATTGATTATGTCCTTTTAAACCGCATTACAGGTAGAATTATTTCCCTCTCTATACAATTTAGCAATTCATCCAAATATCATGCAAGCAACCCATTCCTTCTCCTAAATTGCAGGGAATATATCTACATAATTCCTTCTTATAAATCACATAGCATCTCCTTCAAATTAATTTGACAAATACGTTTTTGCTTTTCAGAAGATTTCTTCAGGGGAACAAAGATCAGTTTATCACCTTATAGAATTGGATTTTGGAAAGGTCATTGACTTGAACAATTAGTGGTGGCTGTTTCTATAAATGCTTCCTGACCTGCTGAGTTACAGAAATCCACAATATGGCCCATTTTCCCAGAATGAAAAGCCCTGGCCCTAATGTGGGGATTGTCTGTATTTTGTTTTCATCTGAACTAATTTTAAATAATAGACAAAACCATGAAAAAATCAATTTAACTAAAGTTATTCTGTGGTTTGGTATAGTGCCCATTTTTGGTTATTCCAATTTAACAGCCACCCTGGTGTGGCAGATTAATCTAACCTATTCTGGAATTGTGGAATCTAGTGAGAATAATTTATTCCTTCAATAAGGTTGCCAAACTAACCACTCAGGCTTGTGAACGGTATTATCAAGTCTACAATACCACCGAATTCTATAATGGCCATTCCATGATGATAAAATTCCACTCTTCACACTATTTTCTGTATAGTGCAACTGTTCCAGAACAGAAATATTAAGTTCTATTGGTACTTTGAACAATTTTGTCCAAATTCCTTAGAGCAAATGTTTGTGCAACTCTGCGATATTCACAACCACTTTCCATTTCACTTGCACAAGAATCTTGATGCTGAAATGATTGTCCCGGTGGTTGGGCGCCGAGATTGAAATCTCAAGGTACGAAAGCAAAACATTTTTGTCTTGACAAAGAATTGATAAGGGATTGTAGAAAAATTACGTGAAGCTGACTGAAATAACGTGCTGGAAATACTCACCAAGAAAGTATCTGACACTTTATTTTCCCTTACTTCAGATTAATAGCATCTGTAGCATTTTTCTGAAGGAGCATGTATTTTAAAGATTCAGTAAACCCTTGTTATAACGGACCATAGGGGGAGAATAGTGTCTGTTATTGCTGAGTGTCTATTATAACCAAGTACGGCATTATCATTGTATGTCATTGAAACAAAGAACTGCAAATATGGTGGAGCTCAAAAATGCTGGAGTAACTCAGCGCGACAGGCAGCATCTCTGGATAGAAGGAATGGGTGACATTACGGGTCGAGACCCTTCCTCAGACATTCCTCTGCCTAGCAGAGCTGGTCTTTACTCTTAACAACTTCTCATTAGACTCCTCCCACTTTCTCCAAATCCAAGGCATACCCATGGGCACTCATATGGGCCCCATCTATGCCTGCCCTTTGTAGGGTACATCAAACAATCCCTGTTCCAGGTGTACACAGGCCCTATCCCCAAACTCTAACTCCACAAGTTACTTCATTCCAGCCTGGGAACGACTCCTCCAATGCCTGTGATGGGCAATTTTCTTCATGCTTTCATACTTCTAAAACAATGAGCTCATATTTATTTTATGGTTTAGAGATACAGCGTGGTAACAAGCCCTTCGACCTACAGAGTTCGCATCGATCAGCACATTAAAACTATCCTATGCAGTTTTATGTTTATACCAAGCCAATTAACTTACAAACCTGTACATCTTTGGAGTGGGAGGAAACCCACGCGGTCACGGGGAGAATATACAAACTCCATACAGATAGCACGAACCCGGGCCTCTGGCGCTGTAAGGCAGCAACTCTACCATTGTGCCACTGTGCCATGCAGCTTTGTGATAACTTCGCAAATGTCTTTTAAAAATCTACAAAATAATACATTTCCAGACACTCCTCTATCAACCCTGTTCATTACATCCTCAAAGAATTCTTGCAAATTTGATTTACCTTTCCTATTATCATGTTTACCGGAGGAGGCGCTGTCCTGAACGGCTGCCTGTCCTGCAGCTGTCCGTTTTTTTCCCTTCTTTTTTATTATTTTTAGTACGTTAAGTGTGCAGTCAGGGGGTCTAATCTTTTATGTGTGGGGGGGTGGAAGGGGGAAACTGCTTTTCAAGTCCCTGCCTGGTCGGAGGGGTTGCCTTCCTCCGAGCAGCGTCTTCGACCTGTCCTCGCGGCCTACCAGCGGGTCCTGGAGCGACGTTTCCCTGAGGGGACCTGGCCAGAACATCGGCTTTGGCGGCAGCGCAGCGCTGGAGCGCTGTTGCGGAGCGGGCGATGCCTTTCCTGGGTCGCCGCGCTGGAACTCCAGTATGCTGGGACCGCCGATGAGAACATCGTGGAGCTGCGGTTCTGTGGAGCGGCCAGCTGCGGCGCTGAACTTTACATCCCGGAGCCTGGGATCTCTTGCCGAGATCGCCAGTGTGTGGAGCTCCGTTCAGCGCGGTCTGTTGGCTTGGAAGCCGCGGTCTCCGGTGGGAAGGCGGCCGTTCCTGGCACCCCAAGCCGCTGGGGGTTCTCCCGACGCCGGAGCACCATCACCCGGCGAGAACATCGGGCGCCGTAGCGGCGACTGTGGAGGCCTCAATAGGCCCGACTTTGGGTGGACAAGAGGATGGGGACTGGACTTTGTGCCTTCCCCCACAGTGGGAACTACTGTGGGGGGATGTTTTTGTGTTTTGGTGTTGAACTTCTTCTTGAATGCTATGTTGTATTTTGTTATTAGTGTGCTGCAAGGACATCTGAATTTCCCCTGAATAAGGGGATTAATAAAGTCTAATCTAATCTAACCTAGATTACACTACACTTCTCCAAATGAATGATATCAATGTCTGATTTTAAGGTGCTCCGTTGGTCCATCCAGTATAATGGACCAACTGGTATATAATTCCATAGTTTCTCCATTTCCTCTCCCTTAAATAGTGAATAACCAATGCAGATTTTCTAACTAAAACAAATGGTTCCAAATTGAGAAGTTTGGAATTTTATAGTTAGGGCATTTACAGTACAATCACCAATTCGTCTTTAAGCTCTGGGATGGTAATAATCTTTTTTTCATCACTATACCGAAAGGCAGGACATTTGAGTAACAGATTTACTTGCAAGACAATTTATAGGTATAGAACAAAAGATTAAAATACCAAGAATGAATCCATCCATAATTACTTAGATGTTCTCTTTTGATCAAATGTATTGAATAGCTCGACCAAAGAAGAACTAAATAGAGAAAGCAAATTGGTAGGTTCTCTAATATTATGTTGAGAATTCAGTCTCCTTTTCAGTTACCAAATACAGAAGAAAAGCTCAGATCTCTTTTGCAACTTCAGAAGGAAGGCTTCGTCACACAAAATCAAAAGTCTTGGGAAAAGGAATTACATTGCATACAGTCTAAACAAATACACACCCTGGACACCAAAGTTGATGATAATATGCAGAAGATGATTTTTTAAAATTGTAATTCTAGAAAACAAGTTGGAGTTTTCCTTCGCTCCATAGATGCTGCTGCACCCGCTGAGTTTCTCCAGCATTTTTGTGTACCTTCGATTTTCCAGCATCTGCAGTTCCTTCTTGAACAACAAGTTGGCCTGTTCACTTATCAACTACCTGCCTCAGTTTCCATTATAAAACTTTCCCAAGGAGATGCAATTTTCAGTTTATTGCTAATCATTACAAACTAGTGCAACACAAGGTATATATTTTCCGCATTCGCCCGATGGAGATACAGGGTAACAAAAGTACCCTGGTTTGCTACCTCCAACACCATTATTCCAATGAACAACGTAACCTAGATTTCACTTTCAAAGAGCACAAAGTTTATCGTTGGTGTTAATATGGTGTATATTATTCAGCAATGTGGTAAAGGATTGGCATATCAATTATGAATCTTCACCAATTGTGCTGCTTGACCACGAGCATCGTGAGAACAGCAGCTCATCCTCAATTTTCTTGGCAATTTGATGCAAATTTTAAATGTACACATTAACAATTAAACTCACCACAGATTTTTGGGGGGCTAATTAATGTAAAAACAAATACATTTCTAAATAAAGGGATTTGTGCTCCTGCAGTTCGCATCAACCTTCAGAGAGAGGATTAAAACAGGTCTCATTAAAGCAGTTAGTAAATTGTTCATAGAACTTTTTGTAAATTTAAAAAAAATCAATACTTACTTCCCTGGATCATTTTCTTAACTAACTCAATCTTTTCTTATTTACTTTTCCCCAGATCTGACATCTCATCTCCAGGCCAGTGATTTTTCAAAGAAAAATTAAGCAGCTGATCTATAAATTATGTGCCATGACCGGTTAAGAATCCTACCAGTTGGAAAGTTCTTCAAAATTACTGACAGTGTTCTTGATAGGGTTCAATGTTTAGATTAGATTAGATTAGATTATTTAATGACCACACAGTCAAGCTGGTGGAATTCAGGTTCAGTACAGGATGTTACAAGATAGGCTGATTCCCGTCAAACATAACATAAAACACAACATCATACAATATACAGTACATGCATGGGGAGGATATGTGCTGTTATAGTGTGTTCAGAATTCGGATTGCGTGTGGGTAAAAACTGTTTTTAAATCGAGATGTCTTGGCGGACAGTGAGCTGTAGCGCCTTCCTGATGGCAGCAGGTGGAAGATGTGGTGTGCTGGGTGGGAGGGATCAGAGATGATTTTCTTCACCCTTGACACAGACCGTTTGTGATGGAGTGATTCTATTGATGGGAGGGGAGTGCTGATGATTTTGGATGCTTTGTTAACTATGCGTTGTAATTTATTATGGGAGTGAGTGTCTAAACTGCTGAACCAGACTGTAATTGATGAAGTGAGCATGCTTTGGATGATGGCTGTGTAGAATTTGATTAGGAGGTGTTTCCTTACTCTAAACTTCTTGAGCTGGCGGAGGAAGAAGAGTCTCTGGTTGGCTTTTTTGTAGATGTGATTTGAATTGATTTTCCATTTGAGGTTATTGCTTATGTGGGTGCCTAGAAATTTGTATGAGTCAGTGGTGGATATGGGTTCGCCTGAGATGAGTAGGGGGGTCTTGGGTTGTGCCTTACGTCTGAAATCAATGATGAGTTCGTGTGTTTTTGATGTGTTAAGTGAGAGGTTATTGTCTGTGCACCAAGTGACTGCTTTGTGTGTTTGAGTGCGGTATTCTGTTTCATTATTGTTCGAGATGAGACCAATGATGGTTGTGTCATCTGCATATTTATAAATTTTAACTGAACTATGCTGGGATGTGAATTGGTTTGTGTAGAGTGAGAATAACCAGGGGGACAAGACGCAGCCCTGAGGGGCTCCTGTGCTAAGGTGCAGGGGGTGAGATATTGTGTTATGTATCTTCACCCTCTGTTGTCTGTTCCAAAGGAAGCTGTAGATCCAGTGACCCAGTGATCCAGTTATTTATCCCAATATACAATATTGTGACTAAACACGGTGTTACAGTGATCAAAACAAGCAGGAGCAATCGTGTTGAGTGTGGAACAGATGACACAAACACAAGAGCAATGCTCAAACATTTTATCATCTTTTAAATCTCAAGATCAAACAACTTCAATTGTCTTTAAATATTTCCTTTTTCTGACATAAATTGTTGTACTTTGGCATGCTTTCAAAGTTTCTTCCCCCATAGAAATTTATCTCAAGAAATCCCAAACACTAATGATCAAAAGAAATATACAACCATGTTGTTCTGAATTAGAGATGAAAGTTGACAAAAAAGGCACTAAAAGCAAAGGACAACGCATGAACATTGGAAAAGGTTGTTTCATGCCAGCAGGATCAATCAGGAACACCATATTGTATCATTACAAATGCGGATTTTCAGTGTTTTATTTCTAGCAGTAGCATTCGTTATTTGATTTTAAACGTGACAGTAATCAAGACTTCTTATTGGCAAAGCTTCAGTGAATAAATGTGCCATGCCACCTGACCCTCCCCCATCTGGTTCTGGTTGATTTGCCCTTCACCTCTTTCCAAATAGTTCCCCACATCACCTCCCTTGCTTACCAGATTCCAACACTGGTAGCCTTTGTGTTCCAGCTTATCAGCTGTCTCCACTACCACCCTCCCCTGGCTCAATTGTATCTTTTTTACTTTTGTCTGCCTCCATCTATCATCCACCTGCCTCTCTCTCCCAACTGCATCCCTACCACTCCCTCTCTAGCTTCATCTACCCTTCATCCCTTAGTCCACCAATAACCTCACTACTTCCCCCTTTCCTCTTTATTCTAGCTATCTTCCCTCCCCATTACTATTTCTGATGCAGGAATTTGACCCAAAATATTGACCAATCCTTTACTCCCACAGATGCTGCTCGGCCTACTGAGTTCCACCACAAATTGTTCGGTGTTCAAGTAACTAGGCCCTGATTACACGACAGATTCAACATTCTCAATTACCAGTTTTCACATATTCAGCAGCAGTGATGGAAAATGTCTACAACATATCCATTAAGCAACACCAACTGACCACTAATCTGTTAAATACGGTTTCCAGCCATATCACTTCACTCCATATATATACATAACTAAAACTGATCTTGTGCTCTTCCGGTTTGCGTGTTTTTTCTATTTGCGCAAAAACGGTACACGATGGCACTACGATTTTCCGCCACCTTACTCAGCAAGCGCAGATTGGTCTCCTCTCCTGTCAGTCACCCAGGACGGCGACGCCCAGGCAGGACCGGCAATGCCCCCTTCCAGCGCAAACATCGCCGCACTGATTGGCCATGACCTCTGTCACTCACTGGCGGGGGAAATAAAGCTGAAGGAGCGGAGTGGGCAGAGCCAGGCCGACTCCGAGGAGGACTCCGACTACAAGGCCGACTCCGACAACCTTGAGATCCTGGGAGGTACGGAGTCCGTCTCCAAAGCCGACTGCTGCAACTCGAGATCCTGGGGAGGTGAGGAGGGAGAGTGTGGGATTGAGGGAGAGGAGGGGATAGGAAAGGAGGGGAAAGTGGGGGAGGAGAGGAGGGAGTGGAGGGGGAATAGAGGGAGAGGGGGGGGGATAGTGGAGGAGGAGTTGGGGGGGGATAGGAGATGAGGAGTGGGGGAGGTGGGGGGTAGAGGGATAGGAAGGGGGAGGGGGTAGGGAGGGGAGATGAATTGTGGGAGGGAGACTGAGGGTAGGGGAAAGGAAAATGAGGTGAGGGAGGGATTGGGGAGGGGAGGAGGAGAGGGGAAAGAAGAGGGAGGATGAAGAGAAGGGGAGGGAGTGCTGGGGGATGAGGGGAAATGAGCCGCGTCTGAGCAATTAGGGGCTATGTGTGTGTGGTGGAATATTGTGTTGGGGGAACGGGTTGCGTTGGGGGAAACGGGCGAGTGGTGGAATATTGCGTTGGGGAACGGGTTACTTTGGAGGACCAGGCCTCCCGTGTGACTGGGACCCAACGGGTCCCATTTAGTCTAGTATCACATTAAAGTTTGATCTAAATACAAACACAGACATGTACTAATGAGAAAGATATTCCTTTGATATCAATTGTAGCATTCTGGAACCTTCATATAATTGAAGGCAATGAGAATCAAGAAGAAAACACTCGAGACATATTTTGCACAAGAAAATAGTTTACAGGGTTTACTATCCAATAGATTAGCCCAGCCCATTGCTAAAGCAGTAACTGAGCCGTGTTCTAGGCTTAGACAACATATCGTCCCTCAAGACTGCTCTAACATTCTGCAAGATAACTAATCTGATCTTGGCCTCAGTTCCTTCTCTATCACCTGCCCATAATTCCCTTATATACTCAAAATATGTTTATCTCCACTCTTCTTCAATTAATCAGCTTCCAGAGCTGTGTATGATAAAAGGTCCAATGCCTCATAACACAGAAGAAATTTATTTTCAACCCTATCAAAAATGGATGCCGCTGATTTTGAAAGGGCACCCCCTGGTTTTGGGCTATCAAAAGGAGAAATATCTTTTCAGCTTCGATGGCCCTTCTTGGTCGGCATGGAAGGTTGGGCTGAAGGGCCAGTTTCCATGCTGTATGACTATGACAATCTACCTTGCCAAGCCCTTTTAAAATTAAATCTTTCAATAATATTACCTCTCCAATATCTTCAGCCTTTGCACTGGCCTTCCCTCAACAAATGGGGTGGCACAGTAATGCAGCGGTAGAGTTGCTGCCTTGGAGCACCAGGGACCTGGGTTTGATCCTGACCACGGGTGTCGTCTCTTTGTAGAGTTTGTAAGTTCTCCCCATGACCTATGTGGGTTTTCTCCAGGTGCTCCGGTTTCCTCACACGCTCCAAAGACGTACAGGTTTGTAAGCTAATTGGCTTGGTTAAATTGTAAATTGTCCCTGGCGTGTGTGGGATAGTTGTTCGTGTGCAGGGATTGCTGGTCGGCATGGACGAAGGGCCACTTTCCTCACAATATCTCTAAAACTAAAAAAACTTTAAAAAAAACAAAATCAAAAATGAGGAATGAATCTGTAATTCCATTTGCCACTTCTCAAGTGAAGCAGCAGTCCATCTCAAGTTCAAGTGAGTTTATTCTCATATGTCCCTGATAGGCCAATTAAATTCTTGCTTTGCTTCAGCACACAGGACATAGTAGGCATTTACTACAAAACAGATCAGTGTGTCCATATACCATTATATAAATATATAGACACATGAATAAATAAACTGATAAAGTGCAAATAACAGATAATGGATTATTAATGATCAGAATTTTGTCCGAGCCAGGTTTAATAGCCTGATGGCCATGGGGAAGTAGCTATTCCTGAACCTGGTCGTTGCAGTCTTCAGCCTTCTACCTTCTCCATACAACACGGCCCGTAGAACAGCCAGGTTAGTGCTCACAAGTTCAAAGAAACACAACACAAAAGAATGTTTAACTTGGTCTCCTTATCATTTAAGTGTATTGTCATCATCACCAAGATCATGACCGCCACATGGAAAAACAAAGGCAGCATGTGTATAAGATAGATCCACTTGCAAAATCTGCTCCAAGGCATGAATTATTGTGATCTGGAAATATATGAAATATATCACAAAATAGAAGTCACAAAACTCCCAAGCTAATATCTTCACAAGAATACCTTCATCACAAGATTTGTGGCAGTTCAAGGCCCTCACACCATCTCCTCCAGTCTAATTACCATTGGGAAACAATTAATCTTGCCTGCAATATTGTACTCCATGTAAAAATAAGTACATCTACATTTTCCTTGATCTTTATCTCTTTTGGTGTCTCGTTTCACACACCCTAACATATCTGTCACCATCTCTCCTGACTGTCTGAAGAAGGGTCTCGACCCAACACGTCACCCATTCATTCCTTCTATCCAGAGATGCTGCCTGACCTGCTGAGATACTTCAGCATTTTGTGTCTATCTTAAGTAAAACACAAGGATGAACCAAAATACCCAAACTTATCACCTGTGGATCCTGACTGTATTTACCCAAGCTGGGCAAACTGAATAATCCCACCTGATATGGCAGCCACCCAGCAAGGTGTCCCCAGTGAAACACCCTCCGATGACATGTGTGGCCTCTAACCAAAATATTCAGACAGTCTTGACAGAGGCACAGCTGGACAGGGAAGATAGAACTTTGCTGTTTGTCCAAATCTTTGCTACTACTTTATAATTTTAAAGATCTGAGGTATTCAAAAATATATTTAAAATAAGTTTGCTGTAAATAATTCAAATTCTAAAAATTAAAAATTAAAATAAATGTTCCTCCAAATTTTAAGACACGAGTCCCATTTAAATGAATGGTAACTTCAAATCTATCCAGCACATAATATTAAATTGCTAGATTTGGGGATAACAGAGTGCTGAGGGTTCAGACTACATTCTAGAGATCCTAGCCAACACAGATTGAGATCAATGCAACACTGAGGTGTGTTGCACTGTCAATTTACAAATATCACTTTTTGCCCAAATTATACTTGAAACAACACATTTAAATGGCAGAGTGATGAGTAACCTTTGAAAAACATGAAAAGTCCTAAATTGACGATCACTGCAGCACATCTTTCTGGTAAGATGTTAAATTGAGGATCTATTCAGAGAAACATGACTGTTATGCAGGTACCCTAATCAAGATTTAACCCTCAAACAAAGTTAAAGAATTACCTGGTCATCTGAGCAAAATAAACATTGATATGTATAACTAAAACAGCAGCTGTACCATGTTAAGTCTGCAACTTTAAACAAGGTTGACATGTTTATAAATTAGTGAAGCTATTCAATTTTATTATCCATAAATGTTTTCAAGATTAACTCTTCCCAAAGAGTCTGTGTAGCCATTCACCTCAAATATTTAATCAGCAACAGTTTGGTAGATGTGAGATCAAAGAAAATGAATCCTCTATTCCTCAGGCTCGTCATATTTACTAGAAAATTCACGTGTGTTTTAGAGCAAAAATATTTTCAAAATAGAAGTAACAATTTAAGAAGTGGTAGGCAATTTGGAAGGTTCCATGAACAGCAATGTAATGACCAAATAATCTGTTATTGTGATGTTTATTGAGGAATAAATATTAGCCAGATACCAGTTTAAATCTTGATTGAATGTTCCTTCTACAAAACTGCATCTCTAACTACATTGCTTTCCCTCAGAACTGCACGTTAGTGTTAGTTTTATCTTTCTGGAAGGGATTTAAATCCACAATGATCTAACCCAGGTGAAGGTACTGCCATTAAGTTAATTCTGGTCCTGTAAATAACTCGAAATATCTTTGGACTTTACAAAAAGCAGCATAAAATAGTATTTAAAGAAACTGTTGACCAAAACATCTCTGACAGTTACACCATACACAAAAAAAAAATCTGCCGCATACTGCATGCAAAATGTCACCTTCCTCCTATGCCATCTTGAAATCAAGATTGTTATTGCAGCTGTACCTCAAAGTACTTTTGCAAATGATAAATTCGACTAAAGATTTGAAGTTTATCGTCAATGACAAATCATAACTCCATGCCACATTACTCAAGTTTAAACAACAGTCTACTAAATTTACACAGGGGATTAGAATCAATGGCTGCAAACTTCCTGGAGGCAAATCTAAACAAACCAAAAATGTTGACTAAGTGTTCAGATAGTGTAGACTTTTCAAAAGTTTGTACGGTTTAGAGATTCAAAATAGCAAGCAGCCCAAATTAAAATATACAATTCAAAGGCAAAGCAAGTTCTAACATTTTTTTCCATTAAAGCTTCTCTTACAGGTTTTCTGCAACTTCAGGTCTGCAGACATTAATTTCTATTAGCATTGGACAGATATCAAAAGTGGAGGATGGTGGAAGGTACAATGAAGGAAAGACATTCTTCCCAAATGAACTTAAGAGAATCAGACCTCAAATCTGGTTGTAAGGGGCAGCTGATATAAAGATTGGTGGAGTTGTTGATAGTGTGGAAGGCAACATTGGTGAAATGATTGATGAAGTTTAATAGAGATAAACGTAAGGTGATGCATTTTGAAAGCAGTAACGAAGTTACAATGTATACCATGAGTGAAAATGTCTTCGAGAACATTGAGGAAGAGAGAAATCCCGCAATATAAGTCCAATGATCGTGAAAATTGAAGTGTAGGTGGAGAATTTGGTTAAGGTATACAGGATACTGGCATTTTTAAAAATAAGGCACAAAAACAAAAGCAGGAAGGTAATTCTCCAATTTCGGTCAGACCTCTGCTGGAGTTCTGGTCACATTATATGAAAGATGTGATAGCAAAGGAGAAGTCCCAAGGGAGTTTCAGCAGAACATTACCTGGGATGGAGCATGTTAGTTATGAGGAAAAAGGCTTATTTTCCATGAAGAATTGATTGTGGGAATCAATTAAGGATTGATCGTGGGAATGTGATTAAGCAATGGAATTAAGCATAGCTGAAATGTTTTCCCCACTAAACTTCTCTGCTAACCATCAAAAGCACATGCCCAATCTAAATATTCTTAAATAATTCATTATTGTATATGTTTTTACAAAATAAAGGCAAATAATAACATTTTGTTTTACCTTGTCCGAAAACAAAATGCTAATGACATGATCAAGATGTTTCGCTGGTTGGTGTTCTCTACTGTACATCATGTGCCTCCCTTCCAACTAGTGCACAGGTTTAGTCTCAGCTGTTCATAACCCATCTGCATCCACACCACGCAGAAAAGCAGCCAATATAATCAAAGACTTGTTGCACCACTTCTATCGGGCAGAAAATATAAAAGCTGGAAAGTGCACAACAAATTCTCCTCTCCTCTGAATGATCCTTTCATAAACTGGGTACTGCCTGATTCACCTCTACTCCAATGCGGACATTGGACTTTGTTACTGAAATTGGTGTGCTACACCTGAGAACTATATTCTGTATTCTGTTCTTTCCCTTGGCTCTACCTATCAGATAGAGTGGATGTGGAAAGAATGTTTCCACTGGTGGGAGAGTCTAGGACAGAGGTCATAGCCTCAGAATTAAGGAGCACTCTTTTCGAAAGGAAGTGAGGAGGAACTTCTTTAGTCAGAGGGTAGTTAATGTGTGGAACTCATTGACACAGAGCACTGTGGAGGTCAAGTCAGTGGAAAATTTTAAGGCAGTGATATACAAATTCTTGATTAGAACGGGTGTCAAGGGTTATGGGGAGAAGGCAGGAAAATGGGATTAGGAGGCAAAGATCAGCCATGATTGAATGGCGGAGTGCACTCAATGGGCTGAATGGCCGAATTCTACTCCTATAACTTGTGAACTGTACTTGAGTTGGGCTTGTATGATGTTGAGCATTATCAGATTTGATTAGATAGCTAGAATGTTGGAAATACAGCCACAAACAGAGTTTCCAGCTGACGTAAGGGGCCCGTTATGGCCAGCAAATCCACCCTGTCAGTCTCCCAAATGATTATCCAGATGAACACGTTGTTGGTAAGTAGGGCATTCATAACCCGAGGAGTTTGTTGGCCTTACTCAATCTCACCATTGAAATTTAGAACATAAATTGGAGACGATGAAGTCAACTCCACGCTGCTAATTTACTTTGGCTTCAATCCAGATTTGTGTATTGAAAGTAAAAGTGTTTTCCACATCTTGGCACATGACGTCTTGGTTACAATGTGCTAATGGTTTGCTGTTAAGGTAGGAAAATAGGTTCAACTGCATAACCCTTATTTGTCAGTGTGTAAATGTTTGACAAAACCAAATTAGAGAATATTCCATAACTTCTCAAAAAAAGCTATTCAGAATATCATACAGCTAATCCCAAAATGACTACTTGCAGGAGTAATGTTTTCAGAAATGCAATTTTCGAACATCAGATTGCTACTGTAATAGGCTAGATTAATCATAATTAATGAGTCAGATCGTCTCCTGGGATGTGCCGCGAGGCAGCAGAAGATTCCTGGGATGCACCACTGAGTCCAATGGCGGACAGGCCACCAAGGACAAAGAGGAACCCGGCGGGGGGCTGCTGAGAGCAGCCCAGTGGAAGGGGCAGTGAGAGCAAAGAGGGACCCGGCGGGGATCTGCCTAGAACAAAGAGAGACCCTGTGGAGTGCCACCGAGAACAAAGATGAACCCAGCGGGCCATCTGTGGTGGCAGGCTTGGTTCACCACTGCAAGATAAGACTGTACTTAAAACTTTTGAAACTTTGTTGGCATAAGAAACGTGGTGGCTCTTTGAGTACTACCTAGGTCAAGTCTGCTGTATGATCTTACTGGATTGTATGCAAAAACAAAGAATTTTACTGTACCTAAGTACATGTGACAAATATCTATAATTGAATTGAATCATTGATCCTGCCAAGTCCACACATTCAGAGTCCTTCTCAGCTGATCCTGTGACTTATGATCAGTCTTTCCATCTCAGACTCCACCCAGTCCCACTGCTTGTGCAGCAGATTTTTGTGGATAAATTGAGAGTAAATATAACTTTCAGCAAATTTGTCCATCACTTAGCTACAAACGTGACATTCTACCATTTAGTTAGGGCATTTTCCAAAAAATGTATTTTCAATACAAGTGAATAACAAATACTTGGCTGATGTATAATATACCATATGCAGAAAAATATTCTCTCTAAACTACTCAACACAAAACCCCACAGCAACATGTGACTACCAGAATGAACATGATCAAACATTTGCAGCAATGAGAGGATTAAAGGGAAAAAGTGCCCGACTCAAAGAAAATATCAAATATTAATCAATATCTCATCAATTATGTTACAACCTTGCAACACATTCTGAATTACCCCCCATTATTTAAGCATTTTGACAATATGAAATAACCTTGTACTCCAAAGTCCAAGAACATCATAAAATAATACAGAATTACCCAAGTTGCTATTCAATCCAATGAGCCTGCCCTGGATCTTTGAAATTGTCATTGGTTAGTCGAACTTCTGAATATATATAAATCTGCTTCCCTCACTCTTTCAACATTGTTAAAACCTTGGAATCAAGAAGAATTTGTAATTCATCAAAAAGTAATCAACGGAGTGGGTTGAGGGTGGTCAGATATCACAGAAGAGCCTTCTGAACACAGAACATGTACTTTATGCCAAGGTATTTTTTTTTTCAATGCTTGAGAAAAGATTGAAGGACAGCCCCTCGAGTAACCCATTATGACAATGTATTTTGATTCTCCATATTAAACTTAAAGGTGTAATCGGTTGTAGTGGATTTGTGTTGATCATATGTCAATTACATCATTGTGGAATGTAAAACAACCTTGTCTCGCCGACATGTAAATCTGTTCTCATTTCTTCATGCAGGTCCTCCGCCCATCCCCATCCATTGATTATGGGTGCGTGTTTGAAACATAAACACCCTTGCACCTCTTATCATTAGTTAAAATTCTCTCATTCGCTTCCTTTCAACGCTGTCGCACACGCCAGGCTTCCCTCGGTTCCCACAGCTCCTCGGTCTGTCTCTTACCTCAATTTTAAGTTTGCCATGAACTCTGACATGTTGATTGTGTCCATCAGGACAAAGTCTGCTTTGCCGAACTCCAGGCTTTCCTGCTCCGCCATGGTTCCCCTTGTCTGTCGGCAGCGTTGCCGAACGGGGAAAGAGTGAAGGGGACTTTGTTATCCTGGACTTCAGCTCCTTCGGCTTACCGCTCACAGGTTTCCCTTAACTCCACGCACTTTCCCCCCCCCCTCCTCGCCCCGAACGATCTAAAATAATAAACGATTGCAGCGTCCGCAGTGTTTTTTGGGGGGAGGTGGGAGAGAAAGGCTCTTGTCCCCGACAGTTTTCCTTCAGCTTTCCTCTCTCCTGACTTCGACTCTTTCCTCACGCGAACTCTCCGAAGCCGCACCTCACCTGAGCGGGACTGTCAGCACGTCACGCGTGCGTGCGTGCGTGCGCGAGCGAGCGAACGACACCGGCGGCCGGGCGCGCTCACGCCGCTGGCGGGGCTTACGCAGGCGCGCGCTCTCGGTCCTGGCAGTTGGGTGGGCGGGCGGGCGGGTCTGTGCGCGCGCGCTCGCTCGCTCTCCCTCCTTCTTGGTTGGGCGGGTGCGGGACTTTTTTTGGCAGAGGCTCCATGCAGCCGGCTGGAGCAGACTGGAGATGAGATGGGGTGGGCTGGGCTGGGTGGAGTGGGCTGGGCTTACTTGCCCGCCCTCCCCCAAACCTCCTTTCTCAGGTATGATTTTCTTGGTCCTCCAAAATATTCCAAATGGAATTTAATGAAATGGAGTTTGATGATGTATGTGAAAGAAAAGAAAGACTTAATACTCATCCATTGTGCCAAAGTGCGAAGAGATGATCTCAATGGATATTTATTGTCAAATATGCAATTAAAAACATTACACAGTGAAATTCGTTTAGATGGGGTCCAGGAAAAGTGTTAGAACATAGCACGGGACAGCACAGGAACAGGCCCTTCAGCCCACAATGTCTGTGCCGAACATGGTGCCAAAGCCATCACTTACCTTCCTGCTCATAAACCATCCCTACATGCTGGAGTAACTCAGCGGGCAGGACAAGCAGCATCTCTGGAGAGAAGGATTGGGGCATGTTTCGGGTTGCGGGTTTTAAGAACCTCGATCAGGTCTCAACCCAAAAGATCACCCATTCCTTGTTGCCAGAGATGCTACCTGCCCAGCAATTTGTGTCTAAACGAGCATCTGCAGTTCCTTCCTACCCATATTCTTCTGTTCCCTGCATATCCATATGCCTATCCAAAAGTATTTTAAATGCCACTAATGTATCTGCTTCAGCCATCAGCCCCTGTAGCATGTTCCAGTCACTCCCCACCCTCTGGGAGAAAATCATGGCCCACACTTTTCCTTTAAACATTTCCCCTCTTAGCATAAAGCTATGCCATGCGTTCTGAACATGCAGATAACCCTACAAGAACCAGAGTTACATACTGCTTCCTTTTTAAAAAAACACCCGTTGGGCCAATGGCTGGAGGTGCACTTGGGGGTCAGTTATTATATTAACCATATAACAATTACAGCACGGAAACAGGCCATCTCGACCCTTCTAGTCCGTGCCGAACACGTATTCTCCCCTAGTCCCATATACCTGCGCTCAGACCATAACCCTCCATTCCTTTCCCGTCCATATAACTATCCAATTTATTTTTAAATGATAAAAATGAACCTGCCTCCACCACCTTCACTGGAAGCTCATTCCACACAGCCACCACTCTCTGAGTAAAGAAGTTCCCCCTCATGTTACCCCTAAACTTCTGTCCCTTAATTCTCAAGTCATGTCCCCTTGTTTGAATCTTCCCTACTCTCAGTGGGAAAAGCTTATCCACGTCAACTCTGTCTATCCCTCTCATCATTTTAAAGACCTATATCAAGTCCCCCCCTTAACCTTCTGTGCTCCAAAGAATAAAGCCCTAACTTGTTCAACCTTTCTCTGTAACTTAGTTGCTGAAACCCAGGCAACATTCTAGTAAATCTCCTCTGTACTCTCTCTATTTTGTTGACATCCTTCCTATAATTAGGCAACCAAAATTGTACACCATACTCCAGAATTGGCCTCACCAATGCCTTGTACAATTTTATCATTACATCCCAACTTCTATAATCAATGCTCTGATTTATAAAGGCCAGCACACCAAAAGCTTTCTTTACCACCCTATCTACATGAGATTACACCTTCAGGGAACTGTGCACAGTTATTCCCAGATCCCTCTGTTCACCTGCATTCTTCAATTCCCTACCATTTACCATGTACGTCCTATTTTGATTTGTCCTGCCAAGATGTAGCACCTCACACTTATCAGCATTAAACTCCATCTGCCATCTTTCAGTCCACTCTTCCAACTGGCATAAATCTCTCTGTAGACTTTGAAAATCTACTTCATTATCCACAACCCCACCTATCTTAGTATCATCTTCATACTTACTAATCCAATTTACCACACCATCATTCTATTAGTTTCAAGACAGTTGTGGAAAAAGATAGACAAGTCCACAAGTTAAAGTCATAAATTAAGGCAAGGCTATTTTTGATGGCTTTAGACAGGAATTTGTAAAGGTTGACTGGGTGAGGCTTTTTCAGGAAGACTTTTAAAAGTGAGAAAGGAAGAGTTCAGACACAGTACATTCTTCTTATAAATGAAGGGTTTAGGGAACCCAAATCCAAGTAGATGGGGATATTAGAATATAGAATAAGGGGCTGCATACCAGGCATGTGCAGTCGGTTAGAATATATGTAGTTCTGCTCTAGCATACGCTTCTCTAACACAAAGTAGATATAACGTGAGTGAAAACACTATTTTCATTATAATCGGTTATCACATAATTTTGACGAGGAAAGTTACTTTGGAAATTGACAGACTGATAAAAAATTGTCTTGAATTTAAACAATATGGGGTGGGGGAATATGTTTCCATGTAACCGCATTGTTTCTTAAGAGGAATCTATCAGTTTTACCAACAGGCAGTCACTGAAATTGACAAGCAATTGCTTCTATTGACATATGTGTAACAATACTCTACTAAACAATGTAACATATAGCCTTTAGTATCGTTATCTTGCAGTAACACAAACCGGTTGCTTTTGAAAATACCTTTATTTGGAAAAACTTGCTGCAAAAATAACTTACTGTACATCTGAAACTCTCTAGCCCCAACTTCCTTTCCCCCATTGACGCAATTATGTTTATAAAGTGATTTTCTATAATACAATGTTTCTTAGGAATGCAACTATTGCATTATAGCAGAACTAATTGTGCGAATGGATATAGATAGATTGAGTGTGGGTACAAAAATAGCAAATGGAATTTAATTTGAAAAGCAGCTCTTGACTACTGGAAGGAGTCAGTTAAGGAGGACTTGAGTGATGTTGTTCCCTGTGCCAGACAGCAGGGAGATTTGGCTTCTTTCTTGAAGATGATGATGATTACTATGCCCCTGAGATCCCTTAACATACTCTCCTCTTCCTACATGTGGACAGTAAAGTTGTGCATTTGTAACTGCTGTTTCTGACTGCAGAGTTTTATAACTTCACCAGGAACTTCTGCTCCCACAGCCTTGTTTCTTTTTAGTTTGGCATATGATTTTTCAATTTATTGTTGGTATGAATTTGGATTTATGTAGGCTCTTTCACCCCCTCCCCCCCCCCCCCCCTTTCTGAAGGTCCTAAATCACTGTACAGCCACTGAAGTACTTTTTATTGTGTCATCACAATTGCAATGTAGAACATACAGCCATCAAAGAAACAACAAAATCATCAATTTTAATAAATCTCTTCTACACCTTTTCTAGATCCTTTACAACTTTGTTAAAGTTTGCTGTCTTGGACTGGAAACAAAGCTCCAATTGCGTCTGAACCAGTATTTTATACTTCTTTATTATGGCACTCTATGCATCAGTTTATAAAGACCAGGATCCTGCAAGCTTTTGTGACCTCTTTGGAAATACTGGGTTTGGATCATATATGGAGATACAAGAAACTGCAGATGCCGGAATCTTGAGCAAAACACAAAGTGCAGAGAAACTTAGTGGGTCAGGCAGCATCCAGGGAAGGAATGGTGAGGCAACATTTTAGGTAGGAACCCTTCTTCAGTCTCTGGAGACACAGGAAACTGCAGATGCTGGAATCTTGAGCACAACACAAAGTGCTAGAGGAACTCAAAAGGTCACTGAGTTCTTCCAGCACTTTGTGCCTTGTTTAGGATCTTATATGTCCATCTGTGAGAGCAGATAGAGCATTGTTTAAATATTTCATACAGATGATAACATCTCCAGCAATGCAACATTCCCACACTATTATACTAGCATATTAGGATGTATTTTAATTTCATTATTGGAAATGTGTCTCTCAGGTTCTTAGAATTCCAAAAATGCAATGGATGAAGAATAACATACACTGAAAGAAAATGTATTTTGTTCCAAATCCTATCATAAGGTTGACTTGGGAAATGTGCTGGGATCCTATCTCTAACAAACAGTCACAACTGTGATCCTGTTTATGACCTTAAACTAGCCTCCTAAATTATCAACTAGGCTGTTTATACCCACCTCTGTGTCTCACCAACCCTGCATTTGGCTCATCTGCTGCTGAAACTATCATCAGTGCATATTTGCTTCTATCTTAACTATCGCAAATACACTTCTGGCTCACCCCTCTCATTCTGTTCTTCATAACAATTGAATTCACCTAAACTTTGCTGCCTTTGTTCTAATTCATACGAGATCCCATTTAATCATGGATTCAGCCATCCTCTCTATCTCTAATCATCAAGCCGAATGGGCCTGTCCCACTTAGGCGACTTTTTAGGCGACTACAGGAGACTATGCGGTCGCCACATGGTCGGCACATGTTTGTGGGTGGTTGCTGGGGAGTCGCCTTCATGGTCGTGGGTAGTTCCCGCATTCTCGGAACTAGTCGCGGCTTCATGACGGCTTCATTCTGGTCGCCGCTAATTTTTCAAAATAAAGCTGCAACAGAAATGCTAATCCTTGTTTTTTTTTTAAATGTCTGACTGCACTTATTTTTGTTGATTGTGTTTTATACTGTTGGTGGGTTCAGCAATGCAACAATATGGACTAGTGCCCATCGTTCATTATAACAGCTATTTCAACAAATTCCTTTCACCTTGGTGCATTTCCTTCCATTTTTACATATTAATTTCTTCGTTTTCAGTCTCGCATCTCAGTTTTGCCAACTAATTCCATTTGATGCACTTGTTTTTAATATGTGGAAAGCTCTGTTTGATGGTATTAACAAAGTTAACTCAGCATCTGGCCCTAACTGATCCACATTCATGCCACTGCCCATCTCTTTCTTTACAAATGGTACGACTTCCATTTACACTGATTTACTGATTTTTCTGTTTTTTCTCAAGATTCAAGAGTGTTTTATTGTCATATGTCCCAGATAGAACAATGAAATTCTTACTTCTAAACTCTGTTCTATACTCATTTTATATCAATAAATCTGGTGTTGCTGTCTGTCACGAGAGGTCATTGAAATCCAAATACATAATGTTCCATTTATCCACCAGGTCTATTCATTCTTAAAGGATGCCAATTGATATGACCCCATGGTTTATTCTTGTTAGTCAATGTTTATTCTCCTGCATCCTCCATCCGGGTATCCTCAAGTGCTTAGTCTATTATAGATGTGAGGTACAGTGTACAGTAGTTTACTTTTTTGCTTATCTTTTGCCAGTAAATTGTTAGTATATTTGTTCTAATCAATTCCTATGGGTATGGAATTTAAAAGCAAGAAAGTCATGCCAAAACTGTATAAATCATATCAGGCCAGAGTAGACTGTACTCTTTTGGTCAGCTGTTCACAGGAAGGATGCCATGGCACGAAGGAAGGCACAAAGGAGATTTATGAGAATTTTTTTAGCAGAGCCAAAGAATTTTATTTAGGAGTTGAAACTGCTCGGGGTTGTTTTCATTGTCACAGAGGAAACTGAGATTTATTTAATTAGGCTTTATAAAATTATGAAAGTCCCAGGCAGAGTGAACCGGAAAGATTGTTTATCCATTGCAGAGAGCTCAACAATTGGATGCCATAGAGTTAAGGCATCTGGAAGAAAGGCTAAAGTGAAGTTGAGGAACAATGTGTTCAACTAAAGGATGGGATTTAGATTTGAGTGCAAGTGAGGGAAATGGAAGCAGAAACTATTTTCACGTTGACAAGATGCTTGGATAAGCACTTAATTTACCACTAGATGAAGGACTGGGAGCAAGGAAGTGGCATAAATTTAAATGTAAGCGACACCCAAGTTCCAGCCATTTGGTTATGGAAATGCACAAATCGCCACCAAAAATGTTGAGGTACAGAATTAAATTCAGTCTTACGGAATTTATGTGGTAATAAAATATATAAGCAGATAATGTAAAAAAAACAACAAATTCTAGCAATGTTTACTTTTAGTCACTCAATACTGTGGGGAAATAAGATATGAATATGATGTCACTGCATCAATTGGGTTGGCATTCACTGCCGTGTCTTTCCTTTACCGCACTCTCTCGAATCCAAGGATGTGAATAAACATCTCAGCGTGCACTGCTGCTGCATTCTTCATCTGCAAGGCCATTTCCCTGATGCACAGCATTGTGGGGGGCTGCAGTAGCCATTGTCAGCTCCTGACAGTGATCCTTAGGCCTTTACTCCACTTCCACCAAGTCATCGAACTTTAACCCTTTCTTCCCCACCTCCACCTAACTCCTTCTGCATCACCTTTCTATCATAAACCCCCAATTCTTGAATCACATTCCTTTCACTGATATCCCCACTTTCCAAATCCTATCCTAATCCACAAGCCTTGTGCACCAGAAAAAAATTGCAGTTAGTTTCTCAAGTGCCTTGCCCATCCTCCACTTCTAAGGTCGGCCTTAGCTGTTACATAACAGCAGTGGGTCACTTTGTTATCACCGTTAAAAATAGCTTAATATGAGAGAGAAATCCCCATTGGAATGCATCTCTGCTAACAACATGGGATTCAATGGGAAAATGGGTTTGCATTATAGTAAATTGCATTAAGTTGGGGTTTTCTTAAACCTTGGGGTCACTTGAAGCTCTATTTATGGTCAGCAAGGGACAATGGATCAAATAGCTTTGTACATTGAATTATTGTGATTCATCTTCCTTGTTGCCAAAGATTGTTGGCTTCCATTATGATATAACTAATTTCACCGGCCACTTCCTAATTATACAAACTATATGATTTTTCTTTTTTTTTAGTTAGGCTTGGTTTACCACTGAAGAGGTTGAAGCACCATTCTAGAGATATAAAGACAGAATCCCAGCTCACAACTCTGTGCAGTAACAGAAATATTGCATTATCAGTGGTGGTACTGTTCAGAGGAGATGTTAAACAAAAGCCCTATTGGATTTCAGATGGATGTAAAAGATGCTATCAGAGAAAATGATCCTTTATACTGGACAGCCACCAGCTCTAAACAAATATCAACTGAAAAAGTAATAACGTGATCATTTACATTTGTGCTATTTGTATGAATTTTCTGTACATGGTTTGGCTATAGTATTTCACTGCATTACAACGGTTGCTGCATTTCAAAAGTTATTAATTAAACATTAAATAATTTTAGGACATTTAAAGGTAGTAAATGATATTTTATGATATTTGATATTTTCTTTAATATTTCCAGGTTGTCTGATTTCTTCCTTGATTTGTAAGTTATGTCATCTATATTACTAAAAGTCTGATTTTGACCATTTCCGGTTGTTCTGTATATTGATTTTAGAAAGAACACTGCCACTTATGGCTATGATTTTTGGCCATCTTACTCAGAGTCCCCATCCACTGCACAGGACTAGAGGATTTTTCCCATCAATGAAAAATAAAAGAGTTATTAGTGTTTAAAAAATGTTGGGATTCTCTCTCCTGAAGGCCACGCCCCTTCCGGAGGGACTATAAAGCCCAGAAGTGTTGAGTGCCTCAGTCAGTCTCTGTAAGATGGGGGAGCGAGAGGGTCACGTCTCTCCGTCTGAGCTGTGAATAACACTGAACACATGTCTACTAAACTGTGAGTGGTTTTACTGACCTGTCAGTGCTCTTAATGTGGTTTGAAAATATAGTTTGGAAATGCTAAAGCTGCGTTGCCTTTGGTTTGGAAATGCTAAAGCTGCGTTGCCTTTGGTTTGGAAATGCTAAAACTGCGTTGCCTTTGGTTTGGAAATGCTAAAGCTGCGTTGCCTTTGGTTTGGAAATGCTAAAGCTGTGTTGCCTAATTAAAGTTGCGTTGCTTAATTAAAGTTGCCTTGCCTAATTAAAGTTGCCTTGCCTAATTAAAGTTACCTTGCCTAATTAAAGTTACCTTGCCTAATTAAAGTTGCCTTGCCTTCTATATAATTTAAAGTCTAATCTTGACCACTTCCTGTTTGTGCTTTATATTGATTTTAGAAAAAACACTGTTCTGTTATATTGATTTTAGAAAAAACAGCTGTGATTTTTCGCCGTCTTACTCAGAGTCCCCCTCCGCTCATCAGGTGCCGAGGATTTTTTCCATCGATTAAAAATAAAAGAGTTATTAGTGTTTAAAAAATGTTGAGATTCTCTCTCCTGTCAATCACACCATGAAGGCTATAAAACCCAGAAGTGTGGGCGTGGCTCAGTCTCTGCAAGATGGAGGAGGGAATTTCCAATGTTGGAATTGGTGGAGAGGTGGCATATTGCATTGGGGGACCAGCCCTCCCAGTGTGATGCTGGGACCCAATGAGTCCCACTTAGTCTAGTTCTTTATATTTCTTTGTTGAGCCCTCAAATGATATTTTTCCTTTTGGAAGGTAGACAATAGCACTTTTCCTTTTATATGGTCAACCTTTTAGTTACTCAATACTGTGACGCTCTTTGGATTCTTCAGTGGGGCCTGTTGCTTCCTTGAATACAAATTTTATTTCAAATGTTTATTTAAAACCATAAATATTTTGTTTAATCCTCCATGCAATCTTACCATTTTTTATATTTTAACTCTGCTGTCCTATTTCTTATTTTATTAATGTCTGTCTTCAATTCTGCCTCGTCATGGTTCAATTATTTTGCCAACGAGCATTTCCTTCTTAGTGAAATGTGGTTACTTTAAAAAAAAAAACATATTCCTGAAGTACCCTATTTTCAAGTTTACCATCTCTTTGAATGTTTGGCCAGCTTTGTTAACTTCCTCCAACCATTGTATGATCCTTATTTCCACAATTAAATGCCTCTGTTACAATACACCCTTTCTTCATTATAAGCATAACAAAATTGATACAAAGGAGGTCTATGGTCGAGTAAAATAATTTCAGCCTTGCAAGAACAAAAAATACGGAATGGTACCATTCGGGCGCTGCCGTTTGGGCGCCTCCGTTTTGGGGTGTTAGAGTTTAGGTTAGGGTATGGGTTTGGGTTAGGGCTAGGGTTAGGGTTAGGGTTAGGGTGCCACAGCGGTGGGCCAGTGGAAATCAATTTCCAAACTTGTTAACATAAAGCTAATCTCACTTGCAATATCCTTGGCATAGGAACTTCTTGCAGAGGGTGATGAATCTCTGGAATTCACTATCCCAGAGTATTGTGACACATGGAACACTTTTATTTATCTGGAGGTATCTAGGGTTAGGGTTAGGGTTAGGGTTAGAGTTAGGGTTCTGATGAGTACAGATATTATAAACGGATGCGCTGAAACAGCGGCGCCAAAACGGCAGCGCCGAAAAGTACCCGACCCCAAAAAATAAACCACAAGAAGAGCACAGCATCTTTGGAGGGGAAAAGGATAGTTGGTGTTTTGGGTCAAAACCTTATTTCAAGTTTCACACTGAAAATGCACAGGGAGGATAGCCAAATTGTAGTGAAGGAAAGGGTTGCAATGGGTTGGTAGATGATAGGTGGAACCGGATGAGGGGGGAAGAATCATGCCACGTGGGGGAAGATGGTGCCATGTGGGGGAGGGAGGAGTTGTGGGACAAGCTAGTGGGTGATAGGTGAAACAAATAAGGGGAAAAAAACAGATTAAGGAAGGATTATGGCAGATGGAACCAAATGGGGAGGGAATAAAAAAGGTAGATCAAACGATCAGAAACTAAGGTGGATAGGTATGAGGGGATGGGCAGATGAAACTCAGTGGGAGAAGGGAACAAATATTGGTAATGGGGAAGAGGGTGGGTATGAAAAAGTTGGTTAAAGGGAGAGAGAGAGTAGGAATGGTAAAGGACCATGAATGTGGATTAGCCGAAATTGGAAGATTCATTATCCATATAACCCCCCCGTTCTACTTGCCTATCATTCATCCACATATCTTTTTTGTTGCTATCTGCTTCCACCTATCACCCACCAGCCCCCGCCCCCTCCCCCACATAGCTGCATATGTCCATCATCCCCACCTTTGCCTGATTCCACTTATCACCCCAGCCTTTGTCTTAACCATCTCCCTTACCAATTTATACTGGCTCTCTTCCCTCCAGATTCTCAGTCCTGATGCAAGGTCTCAACCTGAAACATTGAACCATCCACCGGCAGTATGGTTTGCATTCCAGATCTCCAACATTTTGTGTGTTAGCCTTATACTAATTCTTTATGACATATGAAAATGACTGTTCCTTAGGAATGATATCTTTTCAGGTGAGAGGAGAAGGATTTAATGGGAACCCGAGGGCTGACATTTTCACATGGAGGGTGGTAGGTTTCTGGAATGATCTGCCAAAGGAGGCTGGTACTATAACAACATTTAAAAGAAATCTGGACAGGTTCATGAATAGGAAAAGTTTAGAGGGATGTGGGCCAAACATTGGAATACGAGGCATCTTGGGTGACATGGACCAATTGGACTGAAGGGCTGGTTTCCTCTTGAGTATGACTCTTTAATTCCAGGTGTCCTAGCACCTGAAGGACACTACAGGAAATAATTATTGTCTGTGGACAAATGTTAACCCTGCTGTTTCACTTTTGTTTTGTGAAGTTGCAAAGACTAGCTGTTTCGTGCCTGAATAAGCATGCTGCCTCCCTCTCCTGGTATGCATTCAACATAGCATGCCGGAGGGTGTAATTTGAAATTCTAGTCTAAACATTTGTCTGGGTTTTTAATTTAACAGTCCAGTGTTATTACACATGTTTTTTTGGCAAAACAAGAAATGGAATAGGAACCATACATCAAAAAAAATGTCTCTACAGATAGGCTAAGGTCCTTTCAAACATGCTTTCTTTCCAAGTCCAATATATTTAAAGCATGTAAGCAAAATTTAAATTGAGGATGCATATACTTAGAAATAATCTTATGCAGCACCAACATTTTGTGTACTATGCAATTCAACTTGTATAAAAATAAATAGTGAATTAAAATCAGAGCATTCTCAGTCCTCGACTTATTTCTGTGTTTATCCATGTGTCTTGTGCAATATCTGAAAAATTCCAGAGGAGTACTTTGCAATGACATACAACCACATGCAATGCCTCTTATGCAATTTTACTTCGGAGTCACGTTAGTGACTACGTGAAGAAGCCCGCCAGGACGCATGCGTGTCATATCGCTTTCACGCTTGCGAAACGACAGGCGGGGTGGAACGTTCCCCTGCAGCGGTAAGTTTGAAACCGCGACCTGCAGGTAAGTGATTTACTCTGCGGTAGTTTTTGTCCCCGCGCTGTTTTTACACAGGAGGGGAAGCTGGATAAAATAGTGGTCACAAGTGCTGCGAGTAAAGCTGGCTGGGGAGGACTGCAAAGTTGCGGGAGCCAGCAGCAGCTGAAGGCACTACCCCCGTAAGGGATCAGCTGTGCCGACTTTTTGTCCCGCGCAGGCCGGGCGGGAGACTATTCAGAATGGGGCCGTCGACTTTTGACAAGTCGAAAACGGCAGGAGGCGGGGTGGAATGACGTTCCCCCGTTGCGACAATTTAAACCAGGACCTGCAGGTAAGAGCTGCGGTCTTTTTGTGTTTTCCCATGCTGATTACAGGTGGAGAAACCAACGGGCTGCGACAAAGCTGGTGAGGGAGGACCGCGGAGCAGCGGGCAGCCAGCAGCAGCCAGCGGCACTCGGATCACCGATAGTGGGATCAGCTGTGCCCGATGTCGCCTCCGCACCAGCCAGATCCACGCGGCCGGGCGGTAAGGCTAGACACAAAACAAACAAGGTCGTGGACTCAGAGGAGTCCGACTTTGAACAACCGCGGGCGGCCAGCGACCGAGAGCGCTGGAGCCGGATGGAGCGGTGTGTGGAGCATTTGCTCCAACGTGACAGACTCCGGGAGATGGAGTCGGGTCACTGTGGGCCCTATGATAAACCCACAGCAGTACCTCTTGAAGGGCTGCACAGTGCTTCTACCTCATAAGAGTGGTCCGCAGAAGGAAAGACAAGTGTGCAAGGGGTGCAGGAACTGTGCAAACCTGGGACCACAAAACCACCAATACTATTGTTTGGAGGCAACCTATCGAAGCAAGTCAAGGAGCTTGATGAGGAAGCAAAAACCATGGGACTAATAAAAGGGACTCCAACAAAAACCCACTACAGCCAAAGACAGCACCCCTACGCACCCACCAGCAGAACTGGTGAAAGCTCGAAGGCCCGGTACTCAAAACATGAGTCTTTTTAAGCCATAGTCCAGGCCAGCCTTCTTGGAAGGTGCGGGGACCTCCAACGCCAACCAAACCGAAAATCCAGACACCAGCGCAACAACAGCAGCGAAGAACCTACAAAAAAGAAGTAAACCTGCCACTGGTAACTATGGAGGTAGGTGGGTCTGGTTCCCTACAAAATACAGGGAGCATGGAGGTTGGGGGGAGATTACACTCTTTTCTGAATGCATGGAGCACGTTAACAACCGATACTTACATCTTAAGCAGTATCCAGGGATATACAATAGAGTTTATACACAAGTACAGCCCTCCAGTTCAACATATACCGAACCGAATGTTCGTGCTTTCTGATAAAGAAAAATCAAAAGCGCAAGCTGAACTGGAGCGGCTTTATGTAAAAGGTGTAATTGAGAAAACTCAACACGAACCATTAGAATTCGTGTCCAATATATTTACCAAAAACCAAAAAGATGGTGGTTGTCGCATCATTATAGATCTGACAAAATTGAATACATTTGTACAATATATTCACTTCAAAATGGAAACCTTTGTTACTGCTAAACAATTAATTTCCAAAGGTTACTTCATGGCCAGCATCGATTTAAAAGATGCTTACTATTCAGTGCCTATACGAGGTGACCACAGATGTTACTTAAAATTCAACTGGATGGAACAAGCTAGCAGTATAAAGCACTGCCAAATGGGTTATCATCAGCCCCCAGGCTGTTCACAAAAATTTTGAAACCAGCCCTAGCGTTTCTACGGAAACGTAAACACATGGTCATGGCATATTTAGATGACATACTCATTGTGGGCAAAACTTTGGAATTGGCCAAACAAACTGTAACAGCCACAAAACAGTTATTTGAAAAACTGGGATTTATTATCCATCCAGTTAAATCTAAACTAACGCCTTCCACTACTATGGACTATTTGGGGTTCACCATTGACTCAGTTCACATGTCGGTGACTCTGCCTAAGGGAAAGGCTAGAGATTTAATAGAGGCTTGCAATAACCTCATTGACATCAGCAAACCATCCATCAGATTGGTAGCAAAAGTAATTGGCAAAATGGTGGCTGCCTTTCCAGCCACACAATTTGGACCTCTACATTACCAAAACTTACAGAGAGCAAAAATACAAGCACTCAAAATTAATGCAGGTCACTTTGACAGACCTATGAAACTACCAATCAAAGCTAAAATGGAACTAAAATGGTGGATGGATCTGGCTTTGTTCCAATCCAATCATTGTCAGTAACCCTTCCATGGTACTACAAACTGATGCCAGTGCACTTGGGTGGGGAGCCACCAATACCATCACCAGCTGTGGAGGTAGATGGACTGCTCAGGAGGCATCATTATTACTCACACTGGGCATAAACTACCTGGAAATGTTGGGTGCATTACATGGCCTAAAGTCATATTGTACTGGGTCATATCACCAGCATGTTAGACTACAGATAGACAATACCACCGTGGTAGCATACATTAACCACATGGGCGGAAACAAATCGACATCATGTAACAATCTGGCTAATACAATTTGGCAATGGTGTATCCAGAGAGATATTTGGATATCAGCCACTTACCTACCAGGAAGACTAAATTTAGTGGCAGACACCAGGTCACGCAAATTTAATGAAAATACCGAATGGATGTTGAATAAAAAAGTATTTGCTGATATTACAGCAAAATATGGAACACCAGATATCGATCTATTCGCATCCAGACTTAACCACCAGTTATCAAATTATGTTTCATGGGAACCAGACCCTGGGGCAGCGGCGACAGATGCATTTTCGCTGCATTGGGGGGAAATTGCTTATTTACGCATTCCCTCCTTTCTGCCTCATCAGTCGGGTATTAAGGAAAATACAACAAGACTCTGTGTCTGGTATTTTGGTAGTACCCGATTGGCCTACTCAACCATGGTTCCCAGTGGTATTAAACATGGTATTAGAACCATGTATCACCATCCCACATAGACCAGATTTATTGCTACATCCCGTAACAAGGGATAGCCACCCATGCCATAAACATTTGAACTTATTAATTTGTAGAGTTTAAAAACACCTCTACTACAACTGGGGCTGATGGACAGAACAGTGAACATGATCTCGGCGGCCCAAAGACAGTCAACCAAAAAACAGTATCTGGTCTATATCAGGAAGTGGGAGATGTACTGCCATAAAAACAACATCACCTACAGAGACATGAACATCCCATCTGTTCTGGAATATCTGGCAGGCCTCCACTATGATGAGGGGCTCAGTTACAGTGCCATCAACTGCGCCAGAAGTGCCCTATCGACTTACCTATGGCAGGGGACAGAGCGTTACTCTGTTGGGACTCACCCACTGGTAACAAAACTTATGAGGGGAATTTTTAATACTAATCCCCCAAGAACCAGGTACTCCCAAATATGGGATGTAAGTGTTGTCCTGAAGATGCTCAGGAATTGGTCTCCAGCAACAGCTCTGTCCCTACACAGACTGACATTAAAAACAGTCATGCTAATGGCATTGGTCACGGCACAGAGGGTACAGTCACTGCATAAACTAAGACTGGACAACATGACTTCCTCAACAGAAAATATTACGTTTCATATCTATGAGTTAGTAAAGCAGAACAGACAGGGATCAGCAGGCCTCAATATACAATTTAGGTCATACCCAACAGATGACCGTCTCTGTATAGTAAGACATCTGTCGTTATACATGGAGACAACGAAAATCCTAAGGCAATGAGAAGGCACTTTTGGTCAGCCACAAGCAACCACACAAAAGAGTGACGATCTCAAGATGGCTGAAACAGGTGCTAACACAGGCTGGGGTGGATACTAATATTTTTAAATCTCATTCCACCAGGGCTGCAGCTACATCGGCAGCGATACAGTTGGATGTACCAATGGACCAAATTCTCAAGGCAGCTGGATGGTCTGGGGAAAAAACATTCCAATTATTTTACAACAAACCAGTAATGAAACCTGGAACGTTTGCAGAAAAATGTTAAGTTCTGTAAATTAATTTAAACCTATAAAAAGGGGTTATAATTTTGTGTTAACAAATTTTATGATTTCAATGTCGAATTCATGTCCAAATTATGTTAACACAATTCCTCCTACAGTCATCAAGGCAGACGTGATGCATGGACTTGTTTCCACGGCATGAAATCACAGAGCATTAAAATCTTCACATAGTCACTTATGTGACTCCGAAGTAAAATAGTAAGATTAAACGAGAACTTACCAGTTTGAAGTTTGATCTGTATTTTATGAGGAGTTACGATGAGGGATTACGTGCCCTCCGCTCCCACCCTTGATCATATACTTAACTGGTATCTCTTCTCTAATCTTACTATGTTTAGTCATTACAGTTATCTGTGATTTCACACCGCTGCTTTGAAGAATGGCACGCATGCGTCCTGGCGGGCTTCTTCACGTAATCCCTCATCGTAACTCCTCATAAAATACAGATCAAACTTCAAACTGGTAAGTTCTCGTTTAATCTTACTATTGTTACTCACATTGGAATGCCTCACACTGACTGCAAGTCACTCATCCAGAAGCAGGCGTTGACAGAACCTGAAAGATCCACGGCAACGTTTCTTTGAGAGTTGCCAAACTGGTAGAGCCTCAAGGTGGAGCTGCAACCTTTCTCATGACAGGCTTAATATCTGCCTGAATTAATCATTCCTGGCACCAAGCATACAAATTTACAGACACAATTTTTAGATTATGAACCCAATTTTAGTTGTGCCTGGAATGCCTAGTTTTGTTTATTTTCTATCCAGAAAAAGCCACAGAATCATCTGCTATGTCATCCTCTTCCCAACTCTGCACCATTCTGGGACCTTCCCATATGTATTTCCTTTTGCCCCTATTTCACTTATAATGGTGCCCATTAATAACATCATCTGAAAATGCAATGTTTATTTCCACATGTATGCTGGTGGTTCAAATTCATGAACACCTCTCTAAAATATTTCGCTAAAATGTCAGGCTGCATCTTCAACATCAAATAGTCAATGAGTAAAACATGCCTCCAAATGTTTATTATGATTCTATCCCTTTCGTTGGCAATCATGCTTGACTGAACTAGATTGCTTGCAAACGCTATCAAATTCGGCTTTCAAGAATAATATATTTATCTAACTTTATAATATGATCAAATTTAACGGTGTAAGTTATTGGGGCATCTTCAACATCATATAGTCAATGAGTAAAATGTGCTTCTAAATGTTTATTATGATTCTATCCCTTTCCTTGGCAATCGTGCTAGACTGAACTAGATTGCTTGCAAGCCTGCTATCAAATTTGGCTTTCGAGAATAATATATTTATCTAACTTTATGATGTGACCAAATTTAACAGCTTCCTCAGCTCATCTGTTTTTTGATGGTTACATCTAAACTTCATGATTTCAAGACCTACAGTATTGTCTCAAAAATGTTCAAACAAATCTCTTTTGCTCAACATTTCAAAAACTTGAGATCAGCCAAAATTCTGCTGCTTTGTCCTAATTTGCACTCTCTTCCACATACCCAGTGTTAGCTCACTCCTGGTTAAACTTTGTTTTCAAATCCTTCCATTGTTCTGCCTCACCATTGCCCTGTAACATCCACTGCCTTACAATTTTCCAAGATTTTTGTGCTCAAATGGCCACAAATGAATCACTCCACCTTTGGTGGCCATGCCTTCAGTTATGAAAGCCTTAAACTCTGTAATTCTATTCATACACCTCTATTTGGGTTTTTTTTCTCCAGTAAGATACTCATTGTTTTCTTTTAAACTAATAGTTCCTGGATGAATAGTAATGGTAGTTAGTGGCAGAGGTGTGCTCCTACGAGAAGTGGGTGATCAGAAAGAAGTCCAATGTTCTTGACAACTACTGTACCCCTGCAGCTACTCTCAGACAACATGGATCAGTTAGAGTGGCTGGCAGATGGATCATCGAGGAGCATGCAGGCAAAATATTTTATAGTTAGGAGTTTCAGGGACAGATGGGGGACCACCAGAAGGGTCAGGCAAGTGGTGCAGGAGTCTCCTGTGACTATACTCCTAATGTATTGCTGAGGATACTATTGAAAGGGTTGGCCTGTCAGGGAAAAGCAACAGTAGCAGCCTGATCAATGGCATCACAACTTGCTCTGTTAAATTGCAGGGAGAGTCGAGATGCAAGCAAGCGATAGTGATCAGGGACTCTGTAGTCAGAGAAACAGACGTGTAGGTAGGAGCTGCAGATGCTGGTTTAAACTGAAAATAGACACAAAAAGCTGGAGTAACTCAGCAGGACAGGCAGCATCTCTGGAGAGAAGGAAAAGGTGACATTTTGGGTCGAGACCCTTCATCAGACTGGTGTGTTACCTTCCAGGTTACCTGCCAGGTTCATGTATGTCTCTGATCAGGCATAGAGCATTCTGTACAGGTAGAGTAAGAAGCCAGAGGTTGTGGTCTGTATTTGTACTAACAATCTAGGTAGGTAGAGGTATGAGGTCATGTAAAAGGAATTTAGGGAGTTAGGTAGAATGTTTCAAAGCAGGACCTTGAGAGTTGTAATATCTAGATTATTCCCTGTGGCATGAGCTACCAAGGCAAGAAATTGGGGAATAGTACTGTACAGTTGAATGTGGCTAACAAGCTAGTGTAGGAAGGAGAGCAGATGCCTGTATCATTGGGCTCTTGTCGTGGTTTAGAGACTTAAAGTTGGATAAGATGACACAGACACGAAGAATTCTTCATGAAGACGAAAGCCTTTATTTGCAAACATCAGCTGGAACATTCAGAGATGACATCACCTGTCTGTTCTCTAATTGCCCTCCGATTCACAGAAACAAGCAGCTTTTATTTCACTCTTTCAGCCTTATCTCTGCTACACTGTCTTTCATGCTGTACTCCTTTGCATCAATCTGTCTTTGATTCTAGTATTCACTGTCTCGCCACCATTACGTTCGACCTTGGTTCAGTCTTATTTCACTTTACATTTCCCGTCCATATCTCATCCCTCACTTGCCACCCATAAAATTAACTTCTAATGTCCCAGCTTGTCCTGCCACCATTATGTTTCAGTTAAAGCCAATTAAAGCCAAGGCTACACACACACACACCATATTACATTGTTACATATTGGTTTATACGTTTACACACAAAGATACAAATGTATTTATTAATAATACAGATACAAAAGTAAAAATAAGTAACTTGTTTAGTACCTTGATTACTAGATAAATGTTAAGTGCTGCAAAACTTACAATCACGTGAGTCTGAGTACAATAAGCTTATTACGTAAAATAGCTGACATCTGCTGTCTATGATAAATGTCTTAATTAAGTCTTCTATAACTTCCATATTCTCTTTTAGGACAGGTGGGACCTATGTAAGAAGGAATGGTTGCACCAAAACTGGTGGAATATCCTTGCAGAGAGATTTGCTTGTGCAACTCAGGAGAGTTTAAACTAGTGTGGTAGGTGATAAGCAGGAAAGCCCTGTCAATACTGGACAAGTTGTAATAACTACTGTTTCAACCCTGTTTTACATATTTACATAATCTGCCTATATCTTTGTTCTTCTGCCTCCCGTTGGCTATGAGGACCGTTCGTATTCTTAAAATCTACACATATAGCCTAATTGGATGAGTTCTCCAAAATGTCTTCTCTGAGTTCAGCTGTAACATTTTCCCTCATTAATGATGCAACTTCTTTTACATCTCTCTCTATCATGAATAAAACATCTATACCCTGGAATGTGTATCTTGGATACACTGTGCACTACTACCATCATATGTAAATATTCCCTTGCATCCTTGCATCAGTATATTGCCTCTGTCTTGCATCGCAAACATCTAGCTTTGTGGAATTTTGCCTCGACCTATGGGGATTTTTGCCTGAAATACATTAGCCTGCTGAAAAATACAGTAAGACTTTTATCTTAGAGATACACGGCTGCAACACATTAAAAAAAACACAAAAATATGGGAAGTACAATATGGTAGGTGGGGTCCATAGTCAGACTTTCCAGAGTCTTTTCCATTGAAAGTCAGTGGTGAGCATGTTGCAGTAACTAGGAAGCACCTCGCAGGATGTATCGTTCAGCCAAGGACACTTGGAAGATCAAGCACTAAGGAGATTCATAACAGTTATGTATTTTATGCTGTAGGATAAAATGTAATTCATGAATTTGATTTGCAGTGTTTATTTTATGTTGGATTTACTTTTGCAGTGTGTCAAATAAAATAATGTGTTTATTATCGATGGACTATGATTAGAGATGTAGGATATTGGTAACAGGTATTTGAGCTGAGATTACTGATACTATAAAGCAAAAAATCAGGACTGCCTAAGGAATTCAATGGGTCAAGAAGCATCAATGGAGGGAAGTACAAAACAATATCTATCTATCTATTAATATATAAAACTCTCGCCCAAGATTCCGAAACGGAACTCCGTCCGGCTGTCACATTTCTTCCATTGATTCCCTGCAACTCCGAAACTGGACGCAGAATCGCCGACATCTTTTCCATTTCGGTAGAGATTTCACTTTTCTTTCTACGTATCCGCTCCTCATTACATTCAGTCGTGTTTAGGTACACGTTTTTAATCAAATCCTTCCCCCCCCCCCCCCAATATTTCAAAACTGAACTGGCTTCACACCCACAGAACCTTCTCCAGCCCCAGCCCCTGCTGAACGTTCCATCGTGTGATGTCACAATGCCCAATCTTCACATATGTCCAATCGGAATGGATCCATTTACATATGCCTATGCAGGAGACCCAGCCAATGGTGAACGTTCCATCGTGTGATGTCACAATGCCCAATGCTCAAAGACATCGTTGCCATAGAGAGGGAGTACAGAGAAGGTTCACCAGGCTGATTCCTGTTATGTCAGAACTTTCATATGAAGAAAGACTGGATAGACTCGCCTTGTAATCGCTAGATTTTAGAAGATTGAGGGGGTATCTTATAGAGACGTTTAAAATTCTTAAGGGGTTGGACAGGCTAGATGCAGGAAGATTGTTCCGGATGTTGGGGAAGACCAGAACAAGGGGTCAAAGTTTAAGGATAAGGGGGAACGCTGAATCGCCGACATCTTTTCCATTTTGGTAGAGATTTCTCTTTTCTTTCTAAGTATCCGTTCCTCATTACATTTCGACGTGTTTAAGTGTACGTTTTTAATCAAATCCTAACCCCCCCCCCCCCCCCCCCCAATATTTCAAAACTAAACTGGCTTCACACCCACAGAACCTTCACCAGCACCAGCCCCTGCTGAGCGTTCCATCGTGTGATGTCACAATGCCCAATCTTCACATATGTCCAATCGGAATGGATTCATTTACATATGCCTATGCAGGAGCCCCAGCCAATGGTGAACGTTCCATCGTGTGATGTCACAATGCCCAGTGCTCATAGACATCGTTGCCATAGTGACAGTACAGAGAGTCAGATGTGGGCCGAGGAGCCTTCAAGACAACATGAGATGTTCCCATATTGTGTGAAAATATTTACGTCATTCACCCCTGAACCTCGATAAGAACACCACCTGCACATCTTAATTAAATTAGAGAAAAACGGAAAAGAGGTCGGGCATTTACACTTTTAAGGCTCTGTGTGTGTCGAAGCTTCGTGTGTGTGATGCCGCACCGCTGACCCCCCCACCACCACCCCCACGCGTTGCCGAGACGGACCCGACTTCGACGACTTCAAGATACGATATTTTAAGACGGCAGGGACCCGACTTCGACGACCAAATCTCCCCTGGGGGCTACAGGTAGGGAACGGTCTTTATGCACTTTTCCAACTCTGTGTGTGGGGGTGGTTAGTGTGTGTGAGGCCCCCCCCCCCCCCCCCCCTTTGGGGGCTATTGGGGGCCGCAGGACCGCCCACGTCTTTTCCACTTCGTCAGAGATTTCGCTTTTCTTTCTAAGTATGCGCTTCTCATTTCATTCCATCGTGTTTAAGCGCACGTTTTTAATGGATAACATACACCCCCCCCCCCCCCCCCCAATACTTCAAAACTAAACTGGCTTATCACCCACACAAGCCCCGATGCTCAAAGACATCGTTGCCATAGTTACCGTACAGAGAATAGCCTGTGAGCCGAGGAGCTTTCAAAACAACATGAGATGTTCACATATTATGTAAAAATATTAACGTGTTTCAGACCCCTGAAACTCGATATGAACAACACATGCACAACTTAATTAAATTAGAGAAGAACGAACAATATGTCGAGATTTTAATATTCCAATCAATGCACGTTTGACATTGAGTTGTCTGCCAGTTGGCCAATCACGCGCTTTGTTTCAGGCCAGCACACAAAATGGCTGAGAGGGCTTCACAGATGCCTGTTTTACTGGAGATTCAAATGTGTTGTTCTGTGGAATAAATGTCATGGAAACTTGCATCAGCTTCATTGTATTTAGTGCAAAAAACATAAAAAAAGACAGAAGAAAGTGCTGCGAAGTGGATAAAGATGCAAGAGAACAAGGTCCATGCTGATGTGCTGGAACACAAATGAACCCATGAATCACCTACCTGAAAGGAAAGACTAAAGGCCGGAATTTATGAACATCTAACTGTATGGACTTTAATTAATCTAATTGCACCCTTTATAACGTTAATAGATTCATTCATTCATTCATTCATTCCTTATTCATTCACTCACTCACTCACTTACTCAGACATTCATTCATGAAATTGAGGGCCTGAACTATAACGCGGTGAATTGAACATTGTCACTAATGCCAGCCTGTTGTACAGTTATTATTCTATAACAGATAATCTCGGAGCTTCATGCGAAAACATGCAGGGACAAAATGCTCCGATCGCGTAACTTACGAACTCGCGGCAAATAGCAATCAATTTCACTCCCTTTTTCTCCCGTTATAATGGTCCGAAAACGAGCAGACTAACAATACTGACGACCACCCACCCCCCCCCCCCCCCCCCCCTGCCCGGCCACAGATATGATCCTCGCCTCCACGATCGCCAATCGGCCGCTTATTAATTGAGACCGCTTCTTCACTTTACCGCGAGTACCGGTAGGTTTTCACAGGAAGCACCGAGCTTATTTCTTAACGACTAATTACTCTACAACACGCTGGCATTAGTGACACTGTTTACTTTACTGCAATAGCTTAGACCCCCACACCCCTCTCCACCTCCGATCCCACACCCCCCCTCCCTCCACACTCTTCCCCCTCTCCCTCCTCATCTTTGTGTGTGACGACAAACGCACCACCCCCCCCCCCCCCCCTTTGGTGCAGGAGGCGCGCGCACAGCATCTTGAACGCTCAGCAAATGTTTGAATTCTTCACTAACCGTCATTCTGACTTTGCTTGTGAAGACAGGAGTCGTGGATTGCATTTGTCTGACAATAATAATCAGCTTTATTTTTATTGGATAGAATTTATTTGTTTCACATCAACCTGATCATTATATAAATCTTAAAAAGTCAATTTAATTTACAAGCTTATTTTTAAAAAAAAAATATTTTATTGCATTTCATTGTTATTTTCTTTATTTTTATCAATTTGAATTTACTAATTTAACTGTTCATTATAAATCTTCAGGAGTGCATTTCATTTTTAACATTAACATTTTATTGTTAAATTCAATATTTGTATTTCATTGAATTGATTTATTTCTCACTTAACATTACTTTTAAAGACTAATAATTTCAACACCCCTCCCTCCCCCTCCACCTCCGATCCCACACCCCCCCTCCCTCCACACTTTTCCCCCTCTCCCTCCTCATCTTTGTGTGTGACGACAAACGCACCACCCCCACCCCCCCCCCCCTTTGGTGCAGGAGGCGCGCACACATCATCTTGAACGCTCAGCGATTGTTTGAATTCTTCACTAACCGTCATTCTTACTTTGCTTGTGAAGACAGGAGTCGTGGATTGCATTTGTGACGATAAAAATCAGCTTTATTTTTATTGGATTGAATTTATTTGTATCACATCAACCTGCTCATTATATAAATCTTAAAAATTCCATTTAATTTACAAGCTTATTTTTTAAAGAATAACATTTTATTGCATTTCATTGTAATTTTCTTTATTTTTATCAATTTGATTTTTCTCATTTAACTGTTCATTATAAATCTTCAAGAGTGCATTTCATTTTTAACATTAACATTTTATTGTTAAATTCTATATTTTTATTTCATTGCTTTGATTTATTTCTCACTTAACATTACTTTTAAAAACTGATAATTTCAACACCCCTCCCTCCCTCTCTCCCCCCTCCCCTCCCCCTCTTCCTCCCCTGCCTCTGAAAAAACGTTTTACTAACGTTAAATATTCCACGTTTGTTTCATCTTTACCATTTTGAAATTTCTAGATTCTAAAAGCTTGCCTTTGAAAACTAAAATCATTGAAATTTCACTTTGTCATCGTTGACTTTTTTAAAAGAAGATAAGTTGTGAGGTCGGGTGCATAGTGTGAAGACGCTCTGATCTGTTTGTGGAGGCGCAGGCATAGAGAAGAGTGCATTTCATTTAAACGAATAATTTTATAACATTACCATTTGATTGCATTTCATTGTAAAATTCATTGTTTGTTTTTCATTGAATTGATTTACTTCTCACTTAATATTACTGCATTTTAACACATACTTTTAATTTCAAAAACTGTTTAACAAAAAAATAATTGCTGACTTTTCATTGACAACTTAGATTCAAATTGATTGTTTTTTCACTGTCATCGTTGACTATTTTTTAAATTTTTTACACAAAATATTTTGACATAAACTTTTTATACGTTAAATTTACCCAATTTGAAAAATCTTTATCATTTTGAGAATACAGACTTCTTGACTATTGTCTTTAATTCATAAAGACTGTTTTCTAACATTAAAATTAACCCATTTGTTACATCTTTACAATTTTGAGATTAACGATTGTCTTTCATTGAAAACATTTTATTGGTTTTTATTTGACGTTTAAATTGATAACATATTTAAAAAGACATTTCATTGTAATTGGCAACAGGTTTCATTGTGATTGATTTCATTCTAGAGGAAAGGAACAATTTTCAAGAAATTGATCTGTTTTCTTTGACAACTGAGATTTCAACAAAATTTCTTTGTGATTTATTTCATTTGATCTCATATCTACCATTTTGAATAAATTCATCTGAGAGTGTGTTTCGGCTTTTTAAAATTCGGAAAAATTCCATTTTGTATAACTTATTACAGTCTTCATTGCCAACAGAGATTCTGTTTTCAAATCATGCCAAGAGGAAAGAATAAACATACAGGGCGGTCGTGTGATGAGAAAAAGAAACATCGAGAAGTAATGAGGAGGAGAAAGGAACAACTGACTCAGCAAGAAACAACACAAAATCTCCGAGATAATCCAGAAATAAACAAGGAGAAAAGGGCACAACAGACACAGCCAGAAACATCTCACTGTCTCCAAGATAGTCAGGGTACACAGCGGGAGAGAAGTGCACATGAGACGAACCAGGAGAGAAGGGCACAAGAGACACAGCCTGAAACATCTCAGTGTCTAGAAGATAGACAGGGGAGACAGCGGGAGAGAAGTGTACATGAGATGCAGCAAAAAACAACTCAACATCTCAGAAATAAACGAGAGAGGGAGCAGGAGAGAACAACTCAAGAGACAGAGCCAGAAAGAAGTCAACGTCTCAGAAATAAACGAGAGAATGAGCAGGAGAGAAGGACTCGAGAGACAGAGCCAAAAAGAAGTCAACGTCTCATCAATAAACAAGAGTTGGAGCAGGAGAGAAGAACACAAGAGACAGAGCCAGAAATAAGTCAACGTCTCAGAAATAAACGAGAGAGGGAGCAGGAGAGAAGGACTCGAGAGGCAGAGCAAAAAAAAAAGTCAACGTCTCAGAAATAAACGAGAGAGGGAGCAGGAGATAAGGACTCGAGAGACAGAGCCAAAAAGATGTCAACGTCTCAGAAATAAACGAGAGAGGGAGCAGGAGAGAAGGACTCGAGAGACAGAGCCAAAAAGAAGTCAACGTCTCAGAAATAAACGAGAGAGGAGCAGGAGATAAGGACTCGAGAGACAGAGCCAAAAAGAGGTCAACGTCTCAGAAATAAACGAGAGAGGGAGCAGAGAGAGAACTCAAGAAATGCATCAAGAAACATCTCAACATCTTGAGGAACATCAAGAAATAATCACAAATGAGGATAGGGTCAGAGATGGGTAAATAAAGAAACTGGAAGGCTGGTATGAACAACGAAATGCACGACTAAAAAGGAGAAATATTAATGCTGATGTGGTCAAATGATCCATGTTTGCCTTCATTGTCGAGCTCAAACACTTCTCAGCAGAAACGACCAACTTTTGCTGCATGAAGGGTAAGGTCAAGATTGCACCTCTGAAAACACTCCCGAATGCACTCATTAATTTGTATACAGGTGACACGCCACAAGCACATGAGTTCCAAAAGAATATTAGACATACAATTGTCTCTTTCAATTCACGTCATTTGGTGCCAAGGAAGTGATGTCACATGGATGGAATCCTTCAGTGATCATTCAAGGCCAGATTCATCATTTCATTGGTTCTTTGATGCCTGACCAAGATCAACAAAATAAATTCTTACAAATCTATTTCATGGACCCGCAAGATAGCATTGGGTTGCGAATGAGTATACTCCAAGATGCTGGTATTCAAAGGGACACTGTTGAAACGCTTGAAAACATGATAAGACTAAACAACCCTTACATTCATTCACTTGTGATGGCGATGGAGAGAATTAGAGATTTACCGGAGGCATCAATCGTTATTGATCCCAATTATCGGCCACCTTTCCAACATGAACGGAGGTTTAACACGCAAACTGCAAATGAAGTTGCCGTCCTCATAGCAAACAGTAATGAGCCTGTGGCAACATCACGCCACATTGTCTTGAGAAGTAGAGGAAGAGGAGGAGCAGAAGGAGGTCTGCAAATCATTTCAGAGTCTCCATAGGTCTTATGACAGTTTTCAATACTCCTTTTCTTTCCACTTGGTGATGACGGATGGCATTCACAACTCCAAATGAGTACCGGCAGAAAATTGACACTAATGCGATATTATGCATATAGGATCATGAATCGTGACAATGAATTCAACCAGCTTTTGAGAGGAGGACGACTCTTCCAACAATATCTTGTAGATATGGCGGCTAAAATTGAAGGTGATAGACTGAATTATATTCGCATGAATCAGGATCGTTGAGGTCACGACGTACAAAGGACTGACGGATGCTTACATGATGATTATAACTTGGAAACATTGGAAGGTGCGCATCATCCTCTCTTCAACATTTGTCGGTGGTCCCAGATATATATGGGACGATGCCAGGACGCCATGATGTATGTTCGGAAGTATGGTACTGCTGGTCTTCATTACAATGACCTGCAATCAAATTGGAGCGAGTCTCCGACAGTGCCCCTCTTTCTACCAATCAGCAGCCGTCTGAGACCGAATTAATAGCAGAGTATTCGAGCTGAAAAGAAAATATTCATGAAGACCGTCACTGGACCAGATGGCTTCTTTGGAAACTGTAATTGCATCTTGACTCTTGACTCAGGAATTCAGAAAGAGATGCCTGCCTCATTTCCATTGTCTGCTTTGGCTTGATGAAGCGAGTAAGCCAAGACCTCAACAATATGAAAGATTTGTGCAAGCTGAAATTCAGACCACAAGCAGATCCTGAGCTGTCATAAATTATGGTACATCAATGCACATGATCCATGGACCGTTCTGCAAGCAGGCCACATCTCGATGTGGTAGGAATGAAGAAGATGCACCAAGAGATCCCAAAGCATTGGTCGAAAGCACAATGTATGGAGATGATTCGTATCCTCTGTACAGGAGAAGATCTCCCGCAATGGGGATTTCATGTCAGGGACATCAAGAAGGACGTTCGTTAAAGACTATTACTTCTAATTGGGTTGTGCCTATATGCAGAACTATTGAAGGCTTTCAAATGTCACCTCAACGTCGAAATATGCTGCTCTGTACAGTCAATCAAATACGTCATCAAGTACACCTTGAAGGGATGTGATCAGGCAGCTTTTGGAATTAACGTAAATGACGAGATTAAACAGTACCTGGAAGATACCATGGTCCTTCAGAGGCAGGGGCATCAGTCCTTGGATTTCTTACTCATGAGAGACACCCCCCTGTCATTCGACTTGATATACATCTACCAGACCAACAACAAGTATTTTTTGATGCTGCTCAGCAAGGGATGAATGAGATGATTGCGAGACCACTTTGACTGAATTTGTTGTCGATTGAGTTCTGAAGATCCGTTTGCAAGAACACTATTGTACGTTGATGTACCTCGATTTTATACAGGGAGCAGCAAGAGATGGCAAAGAAGGAAGGTTGGAAAGTAGTGGATATACTTCCCAGGTATTTTTGAAGTCCTACGTTCTGGACAGAATGTCATTTCTCCAAACATGTGGTGACCTCTTCGTACATTGAGGACTGCTTCTCAATCCACGTTGCAAAGGACCAGTGGTCTTTCGAGTCCTTGAAGAACATCATGAGTAATCTTCCTTCCTTCAACGACGGTCTGCAGAGAAAGATGGTTTGTTGGAAGCTGACGACCATTGGCAACAAACAATGGAAGATGCTGAAATGACAAGGACTCCCCAGGGCAATCAGGGATTTGTTTTGTTGTTCTGCTGACAATATGACATCAATGATCCCTAACATTATGGGATCGCTTCAAGAATTGCAGTCTGAGGATTACCTTGAAAGCGAGCGAAGAAGAAAAAGTGTCAAATATCACAATTGATGACAGGCATCATGATCAGGCTCTCTTTTTATTCAGGACAAGCTTGAGAATTGCAACACCACACTGGAAAATTTTACCTTGCCCCGACCAAGAAATGAAAGGATGGACATTGATGGTGAAAATGTGATTTACTTAATGAATTGAATTACAATAGATCAGAACAACAGCGATTTGTTGATGAGAATGAGCCTCTGCTGAATGCTGAGCAGAGAGAAGTTTATGACCATGTGTGCGGACTACTTTGCAGAGGGATCTATCTTCAATGATTTTCATTGACTCACCAGGAGGAACAGGAAAACATTTATCATAAATTTGATCGCTCCACGGTAGAGCTCAAGGTCAAATTGCCATTGCTGTAGCCTCGTCTGGTATGCAGCCACATTAATGCCTGGGGAAGAACTGCACATTCACGATTCAAGATACCTATCCATGTGACGGAGGATTCAACATGCAACATCAACAGCAACTCTAAAACGGAGAGATTTCTTCAGGAGAGTGAGCTCATTGTTTGGGATGAGTGGCCAATGATAGGAGGGAGTGCTTTTGAAGCGGTGGACAGAACTCTTCAAGATGTATGCCGCAAAAGGATCATTTTGGCGGAATTCTTACCATTTGTTGTGGTGATTTTAGACAACTCCTTCCTGTAGTGAAGATGGGAAGTGATATTGATGTTCAAAACGCCTGCATCAAGACATCGTACTTGTGCGGACTTTCACAAAGTTTGAATTGAAGAGAAATATGCGATTGAGCGAAGGAAAGGCGAGTATTCTAAATTTTTGTTGGATGTAGGAGAGGACAAGATTGCAAAGATGAAGACAATGAAATTAACATTCCAGAAGACATGGTTCTCTCAGCAAGAACACTGGATGACTGCATTGATTATATCTATCCAAGCATTTGACCACCCTGCAAACAGTATTCTCTAACAATTGTATCTTGGTTCCTCACAATGATACGATGAGAAGAATCAATTCTGCGTGTGTCAGACGCTTTCCCTGGAACCATGAGGGAGTACTATTCTTTCAATTCTGTCACTGACGGAACAAATTCAACTCACTTCCCACGGAATTCCTCGATTCAGTCGAGATTTGTGGTTTACACACACACAAATTGGAGTTGAAGAAAGGATCTCCAATTGTTTTAATCAGAAACTTGCAACCCCCAAAGCTATGCAATGGAACGAGGTTGATTGTAGAACAGCTACACATAATCTCATAGTTGCTAGAATCAACATGGGGCCTACAAAGAAGATATTGTTCTAATTCCTAGGATGAAGATCCATTTTGACAGAAGATGAAAACATTCCCATTAGGCGGAGCCAATTCCCTATTCTGTCGAGTTTTGCAATGACAATTCATAGGCACAAGGACAAACCATGGAGAAGGTCTTGATATACCTTGAGAAACATTATTTCAACATGCCAACTATATGTAGCTCTTAGCAGAGGAAAGGTGAAGGAACAGTAAAAGTGTTCCTGAAAGATGGGACATCAACCAGGATGTTGTGATTAACAAATGCTTTGTTGAGAATGACTGCTGCATTAAGTGCTCAAATTTTCCTAAGTCAATGAAAGTAGGCAAAACTGAAGGCAAAAAGCGATGCAGGAAGGAACTGAATGTCCAGAGTTTCGACACTTTTGATTATTGCTCCTCAGTTCAACAAGGGATGTTTAACACAGGAATCGCATTTCTGCACACAAAAGTTTAAATGCTGCCTCAGAAAAGCTTCAAGGACACATTAAGTGACATGTAAAATCTTAACAGTTGTATTTGATTTTTGGATCGAAAGTTGCTGGAGCTGTTCTCATGCTTCACGATAAAGCTTGCAGATGGATTATTTGCTGCAGGATATAAACCAGGCTTGCACATCTAGGGTAATATGTATCAGTTACTTCAATTGTTGAGTCAATTATTGAGTAAATGATGATTGACGAGATTTGATGTTTGAGGATTTGGTGTTGGTAATGGCATTGCGTATCAAGGTTATGTGGTTAATTTCTGCCTTAGGAAATTATCGTTACCTTTTCTGTTGTTTGACATGATTGGTTACTTTCCACTTGGTCTATGTCGAGTTATTTTGTGTGTAAGGATTGACTGCATTTTCCCAGGAGTTGCAGTGGAATTGAAAATTCTGTAACCATCGGTGAAAATCAACTTCAGATCTTAAGATGGATGAAAGGTCAGTATTTAGTTATTTCAGACCCGTGCATTGTTTTTTTTTTATCCATGATCAAATTTACTCAGTTTTATCAGATGTCCCTAATCCCTTCAAATGCTGCCTTTTTTGTCTAAGCTGTCACTGTCGCCTCATTTCGTGGATCCGAGATATTTAGACTGAACGTCTTTGGGACTGCGAGAATAAATGAAGACAGTAGGGAAAAAGCAACACAACAAGAAATTGATAGAAAACACCGAAATTGGTATCTGATACAAAAACCGCTCTTTATTTGATTTGATGGATTACAGTAGAATTTTATAAATCTACATTGAAATAAATATCTCCCTTTTTTAAAATTCTGCCCAGAAGCCATGAGCCAACAATGCATGTGGTGAATGGCACTGTAAAGAGATGTTAGAAGCAGCAATGTGAGCAGAATGTGAACCAGAGACAGAACAAGAAAGGACTGAACTCTTGAGGAGCTTCAAATTATTGGAAGTTTGCATGGACAAGAGACACACATAAGCTTCCAACTTAATACAAAAGGGTACATAATTGGTGTAATTGTTTTTTTTTTCAATTATAGTACATGCATTGAGATACATATTGTCTTAAGAATTTTATAAATGTCTACCATAGATGAAATTACCTTTACAATTATTGAATATCTACATCGTGATAATATCTTTTCTCTTTTTTTTTCATCATGCAAGAGATGGAGCATC